>NW_015163095.1:553884-596959 GCF_001447785.1 Gekko japonicus | reverse complement strand
GTCGCTCTGGCAACGGGGCTGTTTGGAGTCCCGTTGCCAGAGCGACGCGGAGCGTCACATCCTGGCGACGTCGGGTGCAGCGCGTGCAGCCGTCCCCGCGGCAAGGCTCCTGCCAGGAAATACAATTCCCCCGCCGGACCTTGGTAAGCCTATTGCATTCCCTGAGAGCTCCCTCCCACCACCCTGCCGGTGAGCTAAGAGGACCTGGCAACTCTAGTCCCCCTGGAGAAAATGATTGCTTTAGAGGGTAGACTCTATGGCATTATATTCGGCTGAGGCCTCTCCCCTCCTCAAACCCTGCTTTCCTGAGACTCTACCCCAAAATCTCCAGGAATTTTCCAACATGGAGCTGGCAACCCTAGCCAGACCTGTCCCCAATGAGTTCTCCTTTAAAGGCCAAAATAGGGCTGGATAGGGCCCTGCCCCTACCCCTGCTTTTTATAGACACAAACAAGCTTGAAACACTGGGCTTGCCTAGCAACAACCAGTGAGGGAATCCATTGCTTAAAGCTACAGGCACTCCTTTTTTCGTTTTTGGATATTTTTAAGCTGCCCAGTGTTTTTTGTGGTTTTTTTAAAGATTTCTCATATTTCTACAAAACTAGGGCCCTTTTCAGGTTTGTAGAAAAATCTGTTGTGCCTGTTCACAGCTCCAGTCACCAGATTTAAGTATCCAAAGATAGGCCAACTTCATTATTAGAATGTAAGATAATCTTATTACTAACAGGAATTATATTTCACAAAACCACAATAAAATTTATGAAATACACAAATACTGAACTGACAACAAAACAGAACAAAGAAATAGAATCATGTGCAAGATTCATTGAAATTCAAACATTTTTAATAGAAAGTGAGGGGAGAACATTTTCTCATAAATTGATTATCATCACAACCTTTATTTTTGTGCCAAAATGTTTTCTTTGATCTAACAAAAATGTAGGTAAGTGAACACATACCGCAGTCCAGAGCTTTGTAAAGTGAAAACACATCCCAACACATCAGTGCCTTATTGGTCTGGAAACTTCAGTGTGCGTGTAGAGCCCTCCCCCACCCATAAAGGCAGCCTCATTTCAGTGGATGTGGAAGGATCTGTGTGAGCATTATGTTGCATGTACACATCTGCTTCCGCCATTAAAATTAATGTAGCAGTTTGCACGTGCAAATACAAATTAAAGTACACACAAGGTTTTGGATCCGGCCGATGTGCCTGGTGCGATGCACGCTGGGAATGTCGCCGGGGGACGCTCTAGCATATCGTAGAGTTTTTGAGCCAAATGCTAGAGCATCCACCAGTGACATGCCTAGCACGATGACGTCACTTCCGGGTGACATCATCACGGCATGTGAATGTCCCAGACCGGGAGCCTAGGGCGGCTTCCAACAACTAAGTGTACAATAAGATCAACATATTACAATTGTAAGATCCACATATTATCAGTATTGGTGTTGTCATTATTGTTAATTAGGAAATTACTCAGGATTTCTCAGGATCAGTTCCAAAATTTCTTATTCAGAAGCTCTCTGAGAGTATCTCTTTCAAGACTGTTTGAAAATGGGGAGGCAGGAGTGAGAGGCCAAAAGGGGCAGTTCTGTCAGGCATTATATGAATGGGCAGGTCTCACAGCTGTGTTAGTTGCAGCAGCCTGAATGAGTTATGCAGTGCTTCCTCACTTGCCATCTGAAAACACCAAAAGCCTCCGAACAGCTGTGAATCAAGAGTGCCATGTCACACTTGCATGATAGGTTCCAGACAGGGTTACCAGTCTGCAGGTGGGTCCCAGAGTTTTCCTGGAACTGCAACTAAACTCCAGACTACAGGGATCAGTTTCACTGGAGGAAATGGCAGCTCCAGAAGGTGGACTCCATCACTGAGTGTCCTTCCCTCCCCAAACCCCACCCTCCTCAGGTACCACCCCCAAATCTCCAGAAATTTCCCAAGCTGGAGTTGGCAAACCTAGTTCCAAGCTCCTTTGAGGGTCCGTAGGACACAGAGCCTTTTATTGCCATCCCTGTGATTGAAAGTAAGCTTTTGATTGGCACAACTAAGCGAAGCAGGAGCTGGGAGTGAGTAGCAATGCTGAGCTTGGGTTCCACAGTAGTAGAGCAAGAAGGTACCTTGTGCCTGCAACCTGCCTGCTGATCTTCTGAGCCACCACCAGCAAAGTGGGCCAAAACGAGACTCATAGCGTATTATACATATAGAGGTTCACATCATTATGATGCATGACTAGACACTTTGAAGGACATGCCTGGTGTTGTGGACCAGCCAAGCCCAGCAGAGCAAATGGAGGCAGAGGACTCCTCTGAGGAAGAGGGGGTCAGCATACCTGACTCAAGCCCTCAGCCAGTGGCAGAGGTACTGCAGGAGGAGGCAGTCTCTGAGGGGTCAGATATAAATTCTCAGTCAGGAACCAGTGCACTGGCCCCTCAGCTTCCCAGCCCTGGGCTGGCAACTGAGAGCCAGTTGCTGGTCAGTTCACACACACCCATTACGAGACCTTCAAGCCAGTAGGTGCACTGCCTGTTTAGCACCACAGCACCAGCCCAGCTTCAACAATAAGGATGAGTGCTTGCAGGAGCAGGACTGAGGCAGTTGGTGGTGCATGATGCAGTACAAGTGGTTAGCAGCGTGGGGCTTAAAAGCAATGGAGAAAGGAGTAGCTGTGTAGAAGCAACTTGTCTGCTAGTTATTGACATTGCTTTCTTTATTCTGGATAGATGTCTTTGTCTCTGACCTTTGCTTGTATCATAGAACCCTTGTTCTTGGATTCCCCCTTCGGACTTGAAGCTGTGAGTGTTGCCTGATCTGTGCCTGAGCTTTGGAGCTGTATTTTGACCAACTGTGATGTTGAGAAACTAACTCTGTGTGCCTCCTGTGTGTCAGCAGGCAGGAGACCCTGGTCTGTTTACCTGCATATAAGAAACTGGCCCAGATGGTTTAGGTGAAATAAAAGAGGTCAGACTTCATGGCCTGCACTTGTGCAGATTTTGGTGAGACTATTCAGGGCATGAAGCTTGGGTTAATCCACTTTGCAGCCTGATATGTTCTGTTTGTATCCAGCAATCACTAACCACTCTTAATTGAATACTAAACAGGCATATCATATACATTTTTGCTAGACAACCCATCCAAAACCAACTGTGCCCACAACCATTCTCAGTAGTCTCATGCTTCATCCAAGCACTCACAAGGCAGCTGGCGAATCCAATGCCTCCCAACCGAGGGCAGATATAATTCCACACTCCTATACTGCCCCTGCGGATCATCTGTCCCACCGCCACTTCCAGGAAAAAGAGAGGGAGTCCAATGATGATAAGCAGTATCAGATATGGGACAAGGTAGGCACCTGGCAGGAAAGAGGAGGACTATTAGAGATGTCCACATTACATTATATAAAGCAAAGATCAGTGAAAGTGGCAGTGGACCAAGTGACAGTGAGAAGGTTGTATATATTCATATCCACTAAGCTATATCTGCCTTACGTCACTTATCTGACCCATTAGCCCTGCAGCACAGGATCTTCTAGCATGCTTGTGTTTTATACATCAGTTGATCCTCACATGATCCATAAAGAGAAAAGGGAACTCCCTATATATATCTAGGCACACATCCCAAAGCATACATCATATCTATCTTATCTATCTTATCTATCTTATCTATCTTATCTATCTATCTATCTATCTATCTATCTATCTGATGTATGCTTTGGGAGATATATATATATATAATGCAATACAATCCAGGGCTCTTTTTGTAGAAAAAGCTCAGCAGTAACTCATTAGCATAATAGGCCACACCCAACAGCACAAAATCATTAGCATAATAGGCCACACTCATTATAGTGTAGCACATCAGCATATTAGGCCACACCCCCATGTTACCAGAAGTGTGGCCATCCAGCCACACCCACCTTTTGCTTCTTATTCTGTTTACCTTGTTTGTTGTCAAAACGGAGGGAGAGCTTGTACCTGAATAAACCTTGGTTACAGAGGAGGGAGAGCTTGTACCTGAATAAACCTTGGTTACAGAAGAGGGAGAGCTTGTACCTGAATAAACCTTGATCTTAAAGGTGCCACTGGACTCTTTTGGATTGCTAGCTTTGGGGGGGGGCACACACTAACAACACTTCAGCAAATAGGGAGACCCAGGGAAACAGTTCTCAGAACATTATCTCAAGACAAGTACTACAAAAGAAGGGTCAGTTGGGCTTTGGGGAAGTTAGATAAAGGACTGTCATTCTCAGAAACATTTACAGGAGAAAGACTGGGTAGCAAATTTCTAAACTGAAGCTTAAATAATACAGGCTCCAACTGGCCAGATTCTCCAGTCAGTGTTGACAATCAGCATGCAATCAAAGAACTGAGTCCCCTCCCCAGATTACAGACAACACAGGGATCTCTTTTCTGGTATGAAGTGGGTGAAACACTGATATAATTGGAACAAACTCACTCTTAGAGTAAATTTAGGATTATATACCCAAACCAGTCCTCCCTCAGACAGGGCAGAAATGGTCTGCAACAAGATCACAGCAACCAGGCAAGTGCCAGGAAAAAAAGGAGGAAAGGTGTTTCAGTTCAAGGACGGGGCAAATTCCTCGCAGATTCCTTTGACCTAGGAGCTGAATCCTAGCATGCCTTTTGAATGCCAGGGGGCAGCCCTGAAAACCTCTGAAGGAAAGCTGGGGGCCTCAAGCAGGCTTGGGGGTCTGTCTCGATGGATGCCAACCTACTGGTACGCACTTAACAAACTGGCCACTAGTCCACCAAGACTTCTGCTGAAATTTATATATTTTTAAAAAACTGCTCAAGTCTCCTAACTAAAACACTCCTGTGGTGCCCTGAAGCCTAACATCTTTCCAGCACAAGTTGTTCATGTTTACTGTGATCTATCTAGAGAAGATGCTTCAGTTCAACCTCTAAAGCCGTGCCCCCCCCAGCTCCTCTACTGTTGGAAATTAAGCGCGAGCCTCAAGGGATGGAGAAAGCAGTGCCAGATCTTGAAGATCTACTTGCATGCAAGCTCTACCTGCACACAACTTGCGAAGGGAGAACGCGTGTCTCGGGGAGGTGGAGTAGGAGTAGCAGGACAAATCAGGTCGGGCTGATGTCAGCCAGACAGCCGCTCGCTCGCTCACCCACATGGGCAGGTCGCCGGTGGAGACGGCCAGCCACATGGCCCGCTCCTCATCCTGCAGAAAGGCAAGGGCCAGGTCGAGGCGGGAGTTCTTTCCACCCCGGTGCCTCTGCACCCAGAAGAGGCACAGCAAGGCGACGAGGACCCAGCTGAAGCTCATCCCCAGGTAGCCCAGCACATACATGGGGGAAATGAGCGCAAAGCTCTGCGTGAACTGCGACGCTAAGCAATGACAGGGGCAGCTCCGGCTTGGAATCCACCCCCCGGCGGGCCCAAAGCTCAGCCCAGGGGGCAACTGAGGAGGCAGCGGTGGAGGGGCACCAGGGCCGCCCATGGTCTCCTCTGGGCGGCCACTCTTCCTCCTTCTACACATGGAATTCACTGCCTGTCATGCCTGCCCCTGCTGATGACCCTGATGAGGCACCTGCCAGCCAGGAGGCTGTGGAGTTGACACCACAGGTTCCTGAGGAACGTACTGCAGCAGAAACTTATAGACAAAGACTGGCTCCTGTGGCTGAAAGCTCCCTAAGTGATGAGGAGGATAGAGCCTCCCAGGAAACACCTGCACAGGATCAGGCTTTGCTGCAGCACAGAGATTCCTCGCCCGATTCACCACCAGCTGTGACCAGGCTCCGGAATCAACGAAGACAGGAGCTGAGAGATCGACGCCGGGATGCACGCATGCGTGCAAGACGATCTCTCAGCCCTGAGTATTGACTGAAACATGACCTTCCTCCCTGCCAGCTAACGAGTTAATTACCCAGCACTGTATATCTTCAAGCCTGTTGCTGGCAGGAACTCGTGCTGGCAAACGTCTTTTGACAGGACACAGGCTTGGCTGAGGTGACTCTCCACATCTCTCTCCCTTGAGCATGCGCTCCCGCCTCCCAGGCACTGACTGACAACAACCGCCAGCTTCTGGGTTCGGGGGAGGAGAAGCCCACCCACTCGCTTTGAGCTGAATCATTCTTGTGGCTGCGAGGGGCGTGTTTGACATTGAGACAGACCAGCTTGCTCGCCCACTCCCCAGTCTTTTGGGAGGCTCCACCCACCCCTCTCCTACCTTGTATGGCCACCTGTCACGTAGTCACAGCTCTCTCCCTGCCCACAGCGGTGTCGCCTTTGGTTCCCCCCTGCCTTTTTGTTGCTGCTCCCATTGCAGTGTAATCCCCATGCTGTCCCTCCATATGCTTGGATATCATAATAATAATACTTTCCATTTCAATTTATTAATCACTTTCCGCACTGGGCTCAAAGCGATGTACAGTTACACATTTTAGACAGGGGACTAACAATGTTCATAGGGGATAGGGAAGACAACATATATTCATTTAATTGCACACGCTGTCACTGCACGGTGTAAACCTCTTCAGGCTTGGCTCAGTCATTTTCCGAACGGCTGCTTGTTGACCAGGCTTCAGGACCCATATGTCACATCGCCACACTGCCACCGCCTGGCCGGAAACATCCACTGCAGGGATTTTTGTAATGGAGAAGTTTTTCCGCCTTTTTTCTGACCTCGACCAGGACGTCCCGACTGTCAGCTAACACCCTCCCACAAGGGAGATTGGTGTGCCCACCCCCTCTAAGGAGTAGTTCCCATTTTATCTACTTGCCGAAGCTTTCAAATCGCTGGGTGGACGATGAGCTGGGGACAACAGGCTGGCTGCTCACACCAGCGCGGGGCTCAAATTAACACAGTTCGGATGTTAAGACAGTGGGATATACCCACTGTGCCACCACTCCCCTGCGTTTGCCCTGAGCAGGCAGGCTGGGAAAGGCGAGGGGGGGGCTCGGAAGCCAGCCAGAACACCATTCCAGTGCGTTCCAGCCCCAAAATAGCCCTGTATACACACACACACACATATATCACACTAAATATAGGTAGAAATATTCACACGGATTTTTTTTGGCCCCCCATAGGGGATTTTTTAAATTGCATTTTACTATAAACTACAAACAGAAAAAGGAAGGAAAAAAGAAAGGAAGGGAATTTACATTCTAATAGACAAAGTTAGCTTTAAACTCGGATATGCTAAAAAAATTCATTGGATATGCTCATCTGCTTAAGACACCACCATAGTTGACTTTATAAAGATGACTGTAAGAGTAAATTCAAAAAAGAAAGCTAAAAAATTCCAGAGTCCAACAACAATGTATTTCCCCCCTTTCTTTCTCAAAAGGTAGCTTGATTTTGGGGCAACTGCCCCTAGTTTGGAAACAGAGTCCTCCTCAGAAGATGCAGCCTCTCCTTCTTCTTCGCTTTCCTTGGAGCCATCGATGTCTTCCACTCCTGCTGGATGACCGTGCAGATGCAAAAACTCGCGTGCCTTCTCAGCAGAGTCAATCCTTTCTTTGCCGTTCGCGTATCTGAAGACGGCACCTTCGGGTATTATCCATCTGTAGGAAACGTTGTGTTTTTGCAGAAATAAAACGAAGTCTCTTTATTTCCTTCTCTTCTTTCTTCTTTCAAATGGAATGTCTTTTAATACTTTTATATCTTTGTCTTTGATTTTCAAGGTAACTCCACTAGTCGCTTTAAGAATTTGATCTCTAACTTGTCTTCGGGAGAATCTTATTATCACTTCTCCTGGCAGATTATTTTTTCTTATGAACTCTGAATACGATCTAAAGATCGTATCAATTTCACTTTGTAGTTGGTCCGGTTTAATCTCTGCCAGTGGATTTAGTGCTTCGCATAACATCTGCCTCAGATTCTCCCTTTTCTCTTCCTGGATGCCTTGGAACCTCAAGATATAGCTTGCCCTTTCCATTTGCAGCTGTAACAGATGAGTCTTGTCAGTCTCTTTTTTTTTCAATGCCTGCAGTTGTTTATTCATCCTTTTTGAGTTGGCATTAACTTCTTTCAGCTCGTTCCATTTTTTCCATTTTCTGTTTATTCTCAGTCAATTGTGCTTGTTGTGCATCCAGCTTATTATTAATTGCAGTAACTTGCTCCAGCAGACGGTGGAGTGACTCCAATAGCATCCTCTGGAGCTCCGCAGTTGAGTCTTGTCTAGGAGCAGAACTTGCTGGGCTGTCACTTCCGGGAGGAGGCTTAACTTTCGCTTGCTTATCTTTTTGGTCCATCACAGGAGGCGCCATGTTTGAGAATTGTTTACTTTTTATTAAAAGTTTGTTACAGTGTCTGGGAATTCTTCTAAGGCTCAGTAAGCTCTTACAGTCTCTTTATTCCAGTTCCAATTGCTTAGTAAAGCATGCCCCCCTTTCTTCTGGCTTTATAGCGCTTGTAAACAGTTCTTAGCAGAGGAGATTCCCATCCCCCCCTCACTTTCTCCGGGTGGGCTGCGCCAATTCTTGGTGTTTTCGCTTTACTGGAACTCACATTTCAATGATCACCAAACGCTTGCTCTGGTGTGCTTATCTCTTTCCCATACGGGATGCTCTGTGGTGGGACCTTCGGGACTGGAGAAGCCCCCCTTCGCTGGCTGGTTATGCCGGGGGGGGGAGCTCTCTAATGCGCCATGTCTGGGAGCCCAACACAAGGGCTCTGGGGGTGGTGCGGACGTTCACACCCCCTCCTAGCTGCAGGCTCTGGCAGGCATCTCCCGGACCCCTGGGAAAACACGTCTGCCATGGCGATCACCGAAACCGGAAGTCCACACAGATTTTTTAAAAGTACACTGTACATGTCTGAGATCTGTCATATTTGAAATGTTTCACCAAAAGTGAGCACGTAGCCTAGATCTTCAGATCTCTGAATGTTTGCAGAACCAAGAGTCCCTTTGATTGGTATTCATTTAGGGAGCTTTGACTTCAGCCCTTTTGGGAGAACTTTTTTTCTAGAATAAGAGATGTTGCTTCTCAAGCTATAAGAGTTAGAAAACTCATGAGTATGCAGCTTTTTGTTGCTTGAGGGACTCCATACTTCACATTGACTGGCACAATTTTGGGTCAGAAGAAGACACATAGTCGAAACGTCAGCACCAATCCGGAGACCACCGTCCCGCCTTTTCGCTTCTGTTTCTATTGTATTATCTCTTGTAATAATCACATTCAGAACTTAATGTTTTGTATAACATCTTTAGATACATAATTGTGAATGCTTCTTCATCACAGTTGTATGATTCATACATTGTAAATTCATTTAGGGTTGCCAGCCCCCAGGGTCAGGCAGGGGCTCCTCTCCTTCCCTCCTGAAAGATTTAGAGAGCCCTCCAGCTGATAGGCAGGCCATGTGCTCCCCGCCGATCAGATGAAGCACTTTAAACTGAACATTTTTACTCCCCCCCCCAAAAAAAATGTGGAACATGGAAATGTGCCTCATAGTAGCAGTCCAGCCAAAGCATAGAGAAGATGGATCACCAGTCACTATGCAACTGGCCGTGGCCCAGCACTAGTAGCCACCTCACAACTGGACCTCAGCTAGCACTGGAGGAAACCATGTAGCTAGGCACAGCCCTGTGCTGCCAGCCACCAAAAAACTGGGCCAGACTTTGCCCAGGGAGAGGCTGCCTGGGGGAAAGAAGGAGAGAAACCTGAAGGGGGGGGCAGATTAAGGTAGTTGGTGGGTGGGTGGGAAGGAGAGAAGGAAGCAGGAAAAGGGGAGAGGCTATGGGAGCTGCCAGGAAAAGAAAAAGAAAATAGTGGGAGAGGGGTTAAGGGGGAAAATGAGAAGCCCCCCACAAGTCCTTGTGGGTCCCTCCTTTATATCTATGTAGATACGAACACAAACATTTTAAATATCATATATATACATGCATATATAGTGCAATTATATACTACCTTCACAATTGTTATTCTAGTGCCAGTTCTGTAATTAAAGAGCACAACTCCTTGAAGGGCTAGACGAAAGTTCTCCATGAAGGACTTTCTTTAAATAGCAGCAACATTAATTTCTGCCTAATTGGAGAGAAATTAGCAGTCTGAGCATCATAAATCTCCAACCAAAGTAGCCCAGTACCTAATCATGGAGATCCTGGGACCAATGACTCAAAGCAAAGGATCAATATTCCAGGCAAGGCCATAATTCTAATGGATAAGAGACTGCAGATGCAGACATTTTGATCTTGTTTCACATTTAGAGATGCCAGACAAGCAGACTCGAAACAATTAGGCATGTCCCACTTAATTTTTGACACAATTCACAAAACTTCAGCAAGTTAACTAAGAATGAAAACAATATATCTTGCTCAACTGTATCAGTCCCAACACTATAAAGCTAAGAAAAATATATTGGAAACATCTGATAAAGCAAGCAAACAATACAATTTGTCACGGTTACAGAAAGCCACCTAGGACATATGCAGTCCTTCCTAGACTCCCTCCCAGTCAGACCCAACCCTAAAATCATGTCAAAACAACTGTTAGAAGAGAAGAGAATGGATTTATACCCCGCCCTTCACTACCCAAAGGTGTCTCAGAGCGGCTTACAATCTCCTTTCCTTTCCCTGTGAGGTAGGTGGGGCTGAGGTAGGTGAGGCTGAGAGAGCTCTCTCGAACTGGCCTTGAGAGAATAGCTCTGAAAGAACTTATGACTGATCCAAGGTCACACCAGCCGCTGCTTGTGGAGGCATGGGGAATCAAACCCTGTTCTCCCAGATTAGAGTTCCCACTCTTAACCACTACACCAAACTGTTAGCCAATTATTACTATCTTGGCCACTATCCCCATTCTATTCTTCATATTTATACATCACTCTTCCTTCAAAGAATTCAAGCCAGTGTTTATGGTTTCCCCATTTTATCATCTCAGTTACCTTGTGAGGTATGTTTACCTTCACAATAAAGCTGGATATAATTGTTGTTGTGAGACCCAGTTCTCTACAGCCTGGTTCCAATCAACATACTTTAATACCTTTTCCCCCAATAGCCATGACCACTGAGGCGTGATCTCCACATGCAGCATAGTGAGGTGGTAATGAGCTGGCAGAGGGAGGGCTGAGGTGGTAGAATGGATGTTAGAAGAAGAAGAAGAGAAGAGGTTCGATTTATACCCCACCCTTCACTACCCAAAGGTGACTCAGAGTGGCTTACAAACTCCTTTCCCTTCCCCTCCCCACAACAAATACCCTGTGAGGTAGGTGGGGCTGAGAAAGCTCTTGACAGAAACTGCTCTTTTTCAAGAACAGCTCTTATCAGAACTATGACTTGCCCAAGGTCATCCAGCAGGTGCAAGTGGAGGAGTGGGAAACCCAATTCTCCCAGATTAGAGTCCGCGCACTTAACCACTACACCAAACTGGCTCTCTATCTACAGTTAGAATGGACTGTTGGTGAAGGATTCCAGTTTTTGGAGTTATTGGCAGGGATGGACTCCATCGTCTCTTGTACAGTACTATGTTCTTCAGTTTGGCCTGAATTTCCAGTCTGGGCTTCCCAAAGTAGCTTCCTTTTCCTATCGACCAGATAGAGGGGAAGTCTGGGCCTGCTCTAAGCTGCTGGAGAGATCACATGGAAAATGGTCACTACACTGCACCCCCTGCACATGGGTGGACTTTTCAAGATATTTATCACCTTCCACACTAGCAAGAGCCAGGCATAAGCTGAGCCACTGAGATGCCTCAACACTTTCCTCACTGAGCTTCCCCAAGCAGTCACTTGGATGACTTGGCTATAGAACTCGCTCAGAGCCAAGGGGGGTAATGTGACCTAGCCTGTCTGAAAGAACAATGGCTTTAGCTTGCTGCTTGGGTAGAGGATGGAACAGAGTCAGCTAATCGTCTTTAATCCGTGCAGTAGGACTGTAATATATTGTGTTACTGAATGCTGAACAAAAGGGGTCAGTGGAAAATATTTTGGAGGAGCACCCATTACCCTTTGGAGTTATCCCTAGCAGCATTGCTTCATTAAGGAATAATGCCACTAGTGCCTTTGGCTATGCTAAAGTATAACACTGACTTTTTTGGTTTAGTGCTTTTCATAATTTTAAATACCTCCAGACAGAAAGACAAGCCCAATCGGTCCAGGTTTTCAATTACTGTATAATCTATATAAGTCAAACTAAGTCAAGATGGTCACAACACCCAAAGATTCAATCCATTCCCCCTCCCCCAATACTTCAAATGGCCACTGTGTGACAGTGTTAGACAGGATGGGCCATTGGCCTGATCCAACATTGGCTTCTCTTATGTTCTTATGTTCATGTTCTTTGAAAAAATCTTTCAGCTAATAGTACTCACAGTAAATATTATCTTGAGCATTATGGGTGTTTTATGGGACATTTCTCAGTCAGCGTAAAACCATAAAAAGAGGCCTGCTGGATCAGGCCAATCCAGCATCCTATTTCTCATCCTGTTTCTCATTCTAGAGACCCCGACGCTCCCAGAAAACCTACAAGCAGGGCACAGAGGGCTTCCCCTTCTTGTTGCCCACCAGCAGTGGGGTATATTGCATCTGAATATGGAGGTTTCATTTTGCCATCATGGTAATAGCTATTGACAGACTTATCGTCCATTGATTTATCCTTTAAAGCTGTCTAAGTGGTGCTTTCCCCGATGCTGTTTAACATCTACATGCGCCCCATTGCCCAGGTTGCCCAGAGGTATGGGTTGGGCTGTCATCAGTACGCTGATGACACTCAGCTCTATCTGATGCTGAGCAGCCGGTCGGACTCCGCATGTGCACTTTGTCGCCGGACGGGAGTCCCCCACCGCGGCGATTTTTCAACTTGGCAACCCTAAAAGGGACCTCAGTAGGCTATAAAACCACAGAGTCTGGAGCTGCCATTTCCTCCAGGGAAACTGATATATGTAGTCAGGAGATCAGTTGCAATTCTGTGGAGATCTCCAGGCCCAAGCTGGGGGTTGGCAAACCTACTTCCTGAGGTGGTGAGTCCCACCAGTTATTTATGCATTGTGTAAAGAAGCACCTTCCTTTGTTTGTTCTGAACATTCCCAATCATCCTCATTGAGAGAGGGAGAAAATTCTCTGTATCTACGTTTCTCATACCAGACATAATTTTATAAACACCTATTATAGAGCATATGCTTAATAAAAAAGGTGATCATTTAAGAGGCAGTAATTATTCAGATTTAACATACTAAAGACTGAGCACCTGTTGACAGAGAAAACACAATCATATTTCCATTTACAGAGCCAGCCACTGGACAATGTGCCTCACATCCTTGGCCTTTCTGTGTGTGTGTGTGTGTGTGTGTCCCTACAGCAGTTTCTTTTGATTAATATCAATTATGTATTTATTTACTTCACTTATACCCAGCCTTTCTCCCCAGTAGGGACCCAAAACAGGTTACATCTTTATCCTCTCCTCCATTTTATCCTCACAGCTTCCATTTTGTCAGGTTAGGCTGAGAACTTGTGACTGGCCCAAGGTCACCCAACAAGGTTCCAGGGCAGGGATTTGAACCTGGATACCCCAGATACTCGTCTGACATTCTAGCCACTACAGCACACTGGTTCCAGCAACAAACCTTATAACAATGTACAAATGAGACAGAAACCAGGTAAAGGACATCTAAATTAAATGATTTGATAACAAAAAGCCTCCCTCCATCCTAGATTTTTAATTATTAAAATATTAACTTCTTGTACATCTTTCAGTGAACCACAGCATTACCACATTAAAAAAAACTTATAATGATGTGGGGGGATTGCTGCATGAGTTCTGCCTCACAAAAGATGGAATAAGTTTTTTTAAGTGCCACTGGACTCCTGCTTTATTCATTTTTGTTTCTATCAAGACAGCCCAATTCTACTCATTTGTCTTCTTAACAACTTAATATCATCTGCAATGATACTGCAATATTTCAGACTTAATGTGTGAAAAAGAACTTGAGCTTTGCAATGTCCTGTGATCCTCATTTTCCCTGCATGACCTGCAAGTTGCAACAAGCTCTTCAAAAATACTGCAAGAAACCGGGCAGAGATCAAAGCTCTTTTTGTAGCAGGAACTCCTTTGCATATTAGGCCACACCCCCTAATGTAGCCAATCCTCCAAGAGCTTACAGAGCTCTTCTTACAGGAGCTACTGTAAGCTCTTGGAGGATTGGCTACATTAGGGGTGTGTCGCTTAATATGCAAATGAGTACCTGCTACAAAAAGAGCCCTTTCCCCCCAATCCCCCACCCCCAAATTATGCAACTCCACCTCATAGGAAAATCACTCCTGCTATCACCACAAATTCACTAACACTTTGAACTTAATCTATGGTCTAGTTTGGCAATTTTTGGTGGGGGAAAAAATCTGTAGCTCCAAGGAGAAAATCTATAGCTCCTTAACTGAAGTTACTGCTGTATTTCATTGTCAATAATTACTCCAGTACCTACTCCATGTTATGATGATGTGACATTTTTTAACCACCATGATTGTGCTCTAGGGAATGGCACCTTTGAAAAACAGAGGCCATACTCCTGTTCTGTTTTAGCCAGATCTTCTGTGTTTGGAATCTACTGTAAACAATACACAGACATGTTCTGGGATTCCAAAACTAAGATTGCATTCACATTGCTGCATTCTGAGCAAGACCAGTGTAGTCATTATTTCTACTGAGGTGAGTCATCCTTTAATCTAGGTCAGTTGCTTGTAGTGTCATGAACTAGCAACAGCTGACCGTCCCTACATTGTTGTGAAACACATGAATAAGCTTTAAAAAGGAGGGCAAAGCTGAATGTGCACTCACTAAAGATGCCAGAGGTTGTCTCTTGCACTGGGATTCTTTGACAGACCACAGCTAAGAACATACTAAATTATATACTGAGACACAAGGAGGAAAAGGAACAGTCAGGATGAAATCCCCCTTCAGTGCTGTATTTGTGAATGGAAGGCAGAATCAGGTTCTTCCATCAGAGTGACTCAAACTCTGCATCAGTGACGCTAGTTCTTGCTAGAAAGTCTGAATGTGAAATGGCCAGTTCAAAAGTTTTGCTGCTTTAGGTCCCTTTGGATTTGCCAGTGCTGCTGGGGAATTCTTGGAGATTGGGATGTGTGTATGTGTGAAGCCTGGAGAGAGTGACTTGGGAAGGAGAGTGACCACAGTGGGATATAATGTTATAGAGCCTACCCATGGAAGCTGCCACTTTATCCAGGGAACTTGATGTCATCTGGAGACCAGTTGTAATTCCAGGAGGTCTCCAGGCCCCACTTGGAGGCTAGCAACCCTATGGACCTACCTGGGTTGGGGGAGAGGGGTCCCTGATAGCCAGTAAAAGCACAGGAGTCCTTGCTACAAAACAGGGCCAAGTGCCACATCAGCTGAAAACCAGGTGGATTAAATCAAGCCCTCAGGGCTACCCCAGTAGGCGTAATTCTGCTACAATAATCAGAAAGAAGACAAAGAGGTCACCTGAAAGTAGCTATCTGAAAATGGCGCAGTAACCAGTCTGATAATATCCTAATAATGGACTGGGGTGGGGGCTTGATGACAGCAAGATTAACTTGAACGTGAGATCTCAAATCTAGGGGTTCAGCCACAAGATCTGTTCACTACAAGACACAAGTGTATGGCACCACTGCACCACACTTGGCCTAATGGCATTATCTTTATAATAAAACATTATAATGAAAAGGTAAAATAACATTTTCATTTTCAGAAGAGCAATGTTCATCTGTGTATCTCTGTCAATATGAAAACGTCAACACTCCCTTGCTACTTCTGCTCTTCTATCTAGCTTACTTTATTTCCACCTCATCTTTTTTCCCCAGGAAGTACAAACGTAATAATCGCCCTGTATTGAAAGCCCTGTATTGAAAGCACAGTGAGAGAGAAACGATCAAGTCATAGCAAACGAAACAGCTAATAGTTCATGGCTCATTAACTGCATATCTGAAAGAACACTTGAAAGTCAGCATGTTGCAATGGTTATAGTGACAGATTAGCATCTGGGAGATCCAGAATGGAACCACCACTCTGCCAAGGAAGGTTGATGGTCTGGATGACCTTGGGCCAGACACACATGCTCAGCCTAACCTACCTCACAGGGACATATTGTTGTGAAAATAAAAACAAAGGGGAGGGGGATAGTGTTTTAAATCACTTTGAGTAGGTGATTTAAACAAACTGCAAAAATGAAGTTCAGTCTGTGGCCAAACCATGACCCAAACTGGTTCACTCACTGAAGAACCAGTTCTGTTTGTGGGCCCATGAAACCAAAGGGCTGAAGTCCCTTTAAATGGGGTTTTCAGAAAGCAGCAAAAACAGCTGAGCTGCTCAGCTGTTTTGGACCTTCTTGTGCAGTCCCTTTAAGGGGTCTACACAAGAAAGCCAGAAAGCGGGGAACTCCCTGTCTGTAGTTGGGCACTGCTTCAACGGGGGAAGCCCCTGTCTGTCACCCAGAGATCTGGGAAAGCCTGGGTGCTCACCTACCCTCCCCAGTTGCCGCCCCAGTTCCCCATTGGGAACTCACCCAGGAGGCCAGTGGAGGAGGAGGCCAGCAGCAGAGAAGGGATGGCCACCTGAGGTACTTGGTGGAGGAGACAGCTGTGGCAAGCTGCGCAGCAGCAGGGCCACGGGCTGTGGCAGCAGTACAGCAGCCAGGCCCACCCAGAAGCCTAGGGCGGGGGAGGTGGTGCTGGCAGCAAAGGAGGCTGCTCCAGCCCAGGGACCACATGAATTGGTGTCTTCCAGTGGTCGTGGCAAAGCCAGGCCCAGCAGGACGTGGGCTGGCCACAGGGGACACCCAAGCAATGGACGGGGTCTTCCCTTGTTGAAGTGGCACCTTAGACAGGCTGCTCCCTGTTTCATGGATTTCTTGTGCACTTTAAACTTTAAAGGAACTGCACAAGAAAGTCTGAAACAGCTGAGCAGTGGGGAGCACTCCCACAGCTCAACTGTTTTTGCTGCTTTCTGAAAACCCTGTTTAAAGGAACTGCAGTCCCTTTAAATGAGGTTTGATGGGCCCACAAACCACGAACCAAACTGGGGAGCTCAGCTGTTTTTGCAACTTTTTTGCTCTGACCAGGAACTGGCACAAACCCCACGAACTGCCTTAAAAGTTTGTGGAAATCTGTGATCGTGGACCCATCATGGACTTTGGATCCCGAACCATGAACAGGGCAAATTCATCATGAATTTTGATCCATGGTTCAATTCATGCCCACCCCTAACTTTGACCCGATAGGGGGGAAAGGTAAAGGTAAAGGTTCCCTTGCTCAAAAGCCAGTCGAGTCCAACTCTAGGGCTGCGGTGCTCATCTCCGTTTCAAAGCCGAAGAGCCAACGCTGTCCGAAGATGTTTCCGTGGTCATGTGGCCAGCATTACTAAACACCAAGGCGCACGGAACGCTGTTACCTTCACACCGAAGTGGTACCTATTTATCTACTTGCAATTTCTTGCTTTCGAACTGCTAGGTTGGCAGGAGCTGGAACTAGAGACGGGAGCTCACTCCGTTATGTGGCACCAGGGGTCATTTCATAGAAAAAGAGCTAGGGGGACTCATTAGCATAACTCATTAGCATATGCCACACCCCCTGACATCACCGAAAGTATGTCCTCCCCATAGCCGGCGGCGACCTCCAGCGGGCACCAGCAGGGAGCTCCAGGCCCCGCCCTCCCGCACCTCACCCGGGGGGATGGCGTCCCCCCGCGTTCCCCCCCAAATGACCCCTGCGTGGCACACCCAGGTCTCAAACTGCTGAACTACCGACCTTCCACAGCCTGCAGTTCAGCGTCTTAACCACTTGGGCCACTGCAGCTCAAAATATCAAAATAAATAAAATAAATTAATAGAACCCAATGGTATTGCATAGTACAGTTGATCTGAACAGTTTTAAACCACCAAAATACTTTGCCAAGTTAAATGAAACGACTAATTAGGAGTTAAGGGCAAGAGTTTGTTTACACAGTCATATAATCTGAGACATTAACACAAATTTGCTTCAGCCAAGGATAAACAGGAGGTCTCTCGTGTCCTCAGCTGTGATCCCCAGCAGCAGTAAAAAAGGGCGTACGCTGGCTGTGTATGACAGAGTCCCAGAGTAATCTCAGCTGCCTTGATGACCCTGATTGGGCAGAAAGGTGGCGTACGAACCTTATAATAAATAAATAACCTGGAGAAATAACTTTTGTTCATATGGATAAACACAGAGTTTGAGTCAGAATAATAACCCAAAATAATCTCTCCCCCCCCCTTTCCAAAGCTTTGGAACCACAGACCATTCAAACTAGTCTAAAGCAACATCCATGGGGCAAATGCTCTGGCCAAGTTTATGCTCCCTTTCTATAGATTGTAAATCAAAATAAGGAACCACGATGTATTCACGATACAAAATAAGGCTAGAAAAAAACACTGTGAACAAAACTAATAAAGTGATTTCAATTAATATAACTTTGTGTATTCATATCTCTTCAAATAATTATTTTTCTACATAGTATTTTACTGTTTCTTAAGTGCTGACATTCAATTCATAATGTTAATAAACACAGTAATAATATGAAACATACATGCATCACAATTCTACACGGAGACAACATTCCTTATGTCGCAGAACACAAGGTTCACAACAGCAACTATAACGTTCATATGTACAAGAATGTTCACTATAATAAAGTAACGTATAAGTATAATAAAGTAACTGTGCACCAACATGTAACTGTGGGACAATGTGTAATTCTGTAACTGTGTGACAACTGTGCAACAAAATTCCCGTAACTGTGTGACAATGTGCATCCAGACTTTAAGCACATTTCATAATTCTTCTTCAAAGTCACAAGATCAACCTCATGTAGAAAATAAACTGGAACCAATGCTTATTAGAATTTTATACAGTAGCTACTGCCATAATCTTTTTCATGGATCACTGCCTTGACATGGCGAGGGGGCCTGTGTGGTTCAATGAGGCTGTGGGCTATGTTGTGGAAGGCCACCCAGGATGGACAGGCCATATAGGAGAACTCAGACAAAATGTGGTCCACTAGAAAAGGAAATGGCAACCCACTCCAGTATCTTTGCCAAGAAAACCCCATGGACAGTAATGAAAGACTAAAAGATATGACGCCGGAAGATGAGCCCCTCAGGTTAGAAGGTGCTTGTGATGTTCTTGGTATTTGGGGAAATGGTTTTACCTTTAAACACCCTCTGAGTACATAAACATGGTAGTTTTCTGCTGCCACCAGGAATTAAAAATTCCAAATCTCTCTTTTGGTAGTATGACCTAGGGTTTGGGCACTTGAGAGGACTATGTGGTCCTGAGGAAGTACTGTACTGATTTCTGGGATAAGTTTAAACAAAAATTGATTTATTTAATGAAGAACAAAATAGGTTTCTGGAATAACGGACTTGTCTGTTATTCCAGTTACCTTTTGACTTCCTGCTTTAGCATTCCAGTCCCCTATGATGATGAGGACATCTTTTTTTTTGGTGTTAGTTCTAGGAGGTGTTGCAGGTCTTCATAGAACTGGTCCACTTCAGCCTCTTCTGCGTCAGTGGTTGGGGCATAGACTTGGATTACTGTGGTGCTGAATTGTTTGCCTTGGATTCAGACTGAGATAATTCTGTTGTTTTTGAGATTGTACCCCATTACTGCCTTTCTCACTCTCTTGTGTTGACTATAAAGGCTACACCATTTTTTCTATGGGATTCTTGGTCACAGTATAGTAGATATAATGGTCTTCTGAGTTAAAGTCACCCATTCCTGTCCACTTTAGTTCAGTGATTCCCAAGATGATAATGTTCCATCTTGCCATCTCATTTTTGACCGCATCAAGCTTACCTTGATTCATAGATCTTACGGACAAGTCTGGCCTTGAAGAAAAAAATGAAGCCAGGAAAAGGCTAACAGAGTTTTGTCAAGAGAATGCACTGGTCATAGCGAACACCCTCTTCCAACAACCTAAGAAGCGACTCTACACATGGATGGTGGAGGTGAAGAATAGGTTCTAGGGACTAGATTTGATAGAGTGCTTGAAGAACTATGGACGGAGGTTTGTGACATTGTACAGGAGGCAGCAATCAGCACCATCCCAAAGAAAAAGAAATGCAAGAAATCAAAGTGGTTGTCTGATGAGGCTTTACAAATAGCAGAGGAAAGAAGAAAAGTGAACGGCAAAGGTGAAAAGGAAAGATTTACCCAACTGAATGCAGATTTCCAGAGAACAGCAAGGAGAGATAAAGAGGCCTTCCTGAATAAACAATGCAAAGTAGGAGGCGATGGTCCGCCCTCTCCTGAAAAAAACAACTTTAGACCCGACTGAATTGGCCAACTATCGGCCGGTGTCTAATCTGCCCTATTTGGGCAAATTAATTGAGATGGCAGTGGCGACACAGCTTCAGGGCTTTCTGGATGACGCTTCTGTCCTTGATCCACTCCAGTCCCGCTTTCGCCCGGGATATGGGACAGAGACGGTGCTGGCTGCCCTTACTGATGACCTCTGGAGGCATCTGGATCGAGATGGTGTGGCGGCACTGTTGTTGTTAGATCTGTCGGCCGCATTTGACATGGTTGACCACCAGTTGCTTACCCACCATCTCGCCGACGTGGGGATTCAGGGGCTCGTTCTTCAATGGCTTGCCTCTTTTCTCCAAGGTCGGGGCCAGAGAGTGGCGGTAGGGGAACAGCAGTCCCGGAAGCACCTACTTGAGTGTGGTGTGCCTCAGGGGACGGCGCTTTCCCTGATGTTGTTCAACATCTACATGCACCCCCTCACCCAGATTGCCAGGAGTTATGGGCTGGGTTGTCATCAATATGCAGATGACACCCAGCTCTATCTGATGTTGGGTGGCCGGTCGGACTCCGACCCAGAAGAGCTGAACCAGGCGCTACAGGCCGTGGCTGGGTGGCTCAGGCTGAGCTGGCTGAAACTAAACCCAGCAAAGACAGAGGTCCTGTGCCTGAGTCAATGCGGTTTGGTTATCCCTCTCCCGACCTTCGATGGGGCGCCATTGGTGCCAGCGCCGGAGGTTAGGAGTTTGGGAGTGCTCCTGGATCCCTCCTTAACTATGGAGGCCCAGGTGGCAGCCACTGCCAGATCTGCATTTTACCATCTTAGGCAGGCTTGGCAGCTGGTTCCCTTCCTCGACCGGTGTGACCTGGCTGCAGTGATCCATGTGACGGTCACCTCAAGGCTGGACTACTGTAACGCTCTCTACATGGGGCTGCCTTTGTCGCAGATCTGGAAGCTGCAGCTAGTGCAGAATGCGGCAGCCAGGCTGTTGATGGGTCTCCCCAAGTGGGAGCACATCCAGCCTGGGCTGAAAGCGCTGCACTGGCTGCCAATAGCGTACCGGATCCGCTTCAAAGTGCTGGTTCTTACCTTTAAAGCCCTATATGGCCAGGGTCCAACCTACCTGAGGGACCACCTTTCCCCACATATACCCCCAAGAGCACTTCAGTCAGGGACACAACACTGCCTGGTGATTCCAGGCCCCCGGGAGGTAAAGCTTGCTGCCACCAGGGCCAGATCCTTCTCAGTGGCGGCCCCCACCTGGGGAACGAGCTCCCGGAGGAGATCAGGGCTCTGCGGGACCTTATGCAGTTCCACAGGGCCTGCAAGATGGAGCTCTTCCACCAGGCTTTTAAATAGGGGCCGCCACTTCTACTACTACCACCACTGAAACAACAGGGTTGGGAGCAGTCCCCAGAAGAACTGCCATACATTTGCATGGCACTGATGCTGCTGGACTGGCTTGGACCATCGGCAGAACAATTTCACCCTAAGGAAATGATCAATACCATCTTCAGAGACCATCTTGTTTGTATGGAGCACTTTGTTTTGTCGTGATTTAATAGTTTTTACTGTTTTACATTGCATGGGCTTGTTTTTACTGTTAATAGTTTTTACTATTTTACACATGCATGGGCTTGTGCCCCTGTGTAAGCTGCCCTGAGCCCGTTCGCGGGGAAGGCGGGGTAAAAATGCAAAATAAAAAATTAAAATTAAAAAAAAGTAATAGAGGAAAACAATAGAATGGGAAGGACTAGAGATCTCTTCAAGAAAATTGGAGAAACCAAAGGAATGTTTCATGCAAAGCTGGTCATGATAAAGGACAAAAATGGTAGTAACCTTACAAATGCAGAAGAGATTAGGAAGAGGTGGCAAGAATACATAGAAGAACTATACAACTAGGATCTAAATGTTTTTGACAACCATGACAGCGTGATCGCTGACCTTGAGCCGGACATCCTGGAGTGCAAAGTCAAATGGGCCTTAGAAAGCATTACTAACAACAAAGCTAGCGGAGGTGATGGTATCCCAGCTGAGCTATTCAAAGTCTTAAAAGATGATGCTGTTAAAGTGCTGCACTCAACATGCCAGAAAATTTGGAGAATGCAACAGTGAGCACAGGATTGGAAAAAGTCAGTTTACATTCCAATCCCAAAGACTGAACGTAAAAGAAGAAGGGGACAGCAAAAGATGAGATGATTAGACAGTGTTATCAATGCAACGGACATGAAATTAAGCAAACTCCGGAGCACGACGGAAGACAGGAGGGCCTGATGTGATGTGGTCCATGGGGTCGTGAAGAGTCAGAGTCGGCTATGCAACTGAACAACAACAACTGCCAGAACATGAAAGACACTGCAGACTGGGCCAACCTGAAAAATCAGCAGTGGCTGAACATAGCCTAACTCAAACAGGACACAGTATTTTATTCCAAGACATGGAAAGGCTGGACAACACATCCAATTACCATGTCAGATTACACAGGGAAGCCATTGAAATTCATAAACATAAACACAATTTCAACAGGAAAGAAGAGAGTTTCCTGTCCTGAAAAACACAAAATGCTCTACATTTGACAATAGCACTACAGATAAGATTAAAATTTCAACAGCCAATCCAAATGCAAAAGAACCTCCTCAGGAAAGCTCCTCCATCATCATGTCATAGCCTGGGGAACTCCTACAAGATAATGACTCAGCCCAACCCCGTCTTCCTTTTTTTAAAAAAGAAAATTTTTATTTTCTATAACATACATATAACACAGACATAACAAACATCCACATTAACATAAAATTCGGGGTACATTATAAGTATTCATAGTTTGTGGCCAACTATATATCATTTTACACTTATATTTTACAATAGCAATTAATTTTATAAACACTTTTGCAACTATTTGAGAGTATAATCTTCACTATTTTTTCAACTGGCTTATATATCTTGTCATCTTGGAAATATAGTTCTCATACCATCTATAAAATCTTGTCCATGTGGTCCTTTAATAACAAAGTAAGCTTGTCCATCTCTGCTGCTTCTAATATTTTGTTAATGAGCTCTTCTTTACTTGGTGTATCCTGGCTCCTCCAGTACTTAGCATACAGTATTCTAGCAGAAGTATTTATATACAACATAAGAATCTTCTCTTTTAAAGTCATCAGGTAAAATATTCAACAATAATATTTCTGGAGTAAAAGGTACACTACATTTCAATATATTCTGTAATAATTCCATACCCAGTATTTCTTAGCTCTCTCGCATAGCCACCACATATGATAAAATGAACCCATTTTACTTTCACATTTCCAACATTTATCTGAACATTTTGTATCAAATTTAGCTAATTTCTCGGGCGTTATATACCATCTGTAAAACATCATAAATGTTTTCTTTAAATGCAATTGATTTTGTTATCTTAATATTTTTTCCATAATATAGACCATTGATCTAGCTGAATATTATGACCCACATTTTGCGCCCATTGTATCATAACATTTTTACAGTTTCATCATGCATTTTATAATCTAACAGCAAAGCATACATTTTCTTTATAAAATTCTGTTCCGTCGAGAGCATTAATTTATCTATTTCTAGCCAGTTCTCATAGAAACCAATTACTTTATCTTTAGTATATCTTGATTCAATCTGAACTTTTTGCAACCAATTCAGTTCCATGGGAAGTTTTAAGTTAAAGTTAGGGTCCAATAAATCATGATATCGTCTAACAGGTTCTCCTAATTGCATCTTTGGGTTTGTAAATGCTTCTAAAGGTGCTACCAGTTTTGAAATTTTAGCATAGAATTGTTTTTTAATCGGTTCCCAAACTTTCATCAGTGAAGCCCTTAACCAATGTTGGTTAAAATACTTCTGTGAATCTATTTTCCCATACCATAAAAAGGCATGCCAACCTAATTACATATCATGCCCTTCTAATTTAACGAGTCTTTGGTTAACCAATGTAATCCAGTCTTTAATCCAAGCCAATGCTGCCGCTTTATAATACCAATTCCAATTCCAATAACCTTTATTGGCATAACAATAGCTTTAAAGAAAAAATAACAGTACAGGTCAGCCCATATCGCTTTATAATACAGGATACAGTCTGGAAGACCAAAACCAGCCCTTTCTTTTGAGTCCTGTAGTGCTATGTGCTTTATTCTTGGTCTCTTTCCTTGCCAAATAAACTGTCTCAGCAATTTCTCCACGTCTATAAAAAAAATTGGTTTTGAAGGACTGTAATAGTTTAACATAGAAACATCAATCTTGGCAAAATGTTCATTTTAATGGTGGCTATCCTGCCCATAAAGGAAATTTGAAGATTCTTCCATTTATTTAAATCTTGTTTTATTGTTTTCTGTAATTCCATATAATTGTTTTCCATTAAAAAAACTCCATTTATTTGTCAGATTTATCCCAAGGTATTTGATCTTCTTTCGAATTTCCAGTCCTGATATTTCCTGCAAAAGTTGTGTTTGTGGCTCTGTCATGTTTTTTACCAGTATCTTTGTCTTGTTTTTATTAATTCTTAATCCAGCTACTGCTCCATATTCCTGTAATCTCAATAACAAAGTCTCTATTGAGTCCAACATTAACGCCAAATCATCTGCAAATGCTAAGAGTTTAAACTCTTCTCTTCCTATTTTAAGTCCTCTAATTTGTTTTTCTGCTCTAATTACATCATTTATAGTTTCAAGCCCAAAAATAAATAACAACGGTGAAAGTGGACAACCCTGTCTTGTCCCTTTTTGAATTTCAATTTTTTGTGTTAAGTCTCCATTAATTAATATCTTTGCCTGTTGTTTCATATAAATAGCTTCAATCATTTTGCTAAATTCTTCTCCAGCTTGCGAATATTTCAACAATTCTTTCAAAAATTCCCAATTAACATTGTTGAAGGCCTTTTCAGCATCTAAAAGGATTAAACCAATTTGCTTCTCCGGATGTGCTTCATAATACTCCAAAGTATCTAGAATTGTCCTCATGTTATTTCTAAGTTGTCTTTTAGAGAGAAAACCTGCTTGGTCTTTATGTATGGTTTGTACAAGTACTTTCTTCATTCTTGTTGCTAAAATGGAAGCAAATATTTTATAGTCTACATTTAACAGTGAAATAGGTCTGTAATTTTTAATCTCTTTCCCATCTAGCTCTTGTTTATGTATAAGTGATATTATCGCCTCATTCCAGGAGTCTGGTATTTTATGTTGAAATGTTACATTTTGACTTCCTTCCTTCAATGGATAGATCAGTTGATCTTCAAAGACATGATAGAATTCTGCTGGGCGCCCATCAGGCCCAGGTGACTTATTTTTCTTTTGCTTTTTTAAGGCTTCTGCTACTTCCGCCATGGAAATTGGTTGATTTAATATCCTTCTCTGTTCTTCCGTTAAAAAAAATGGTTTGTATTTCATTAGGTATTCTCTAATTTGTTCATGAGATATTTCTGTTCCTTTATATAAATTTTTATAAAATTGTTCCACAATTATTTTTAAATCTTCTAGCTTATTTTTGTCTTCCCCTTTTCCATTTCTGAGAGTACTTATAAATCTTTCTTCACGTTGCTTATGTATTTTGTATGCTAACCATTGAGTCGGTTTATTTGCTAAAGTAGTTTTGTTTAGCATACATTATCTTCCTTGCCATTTCTTGTGTTAGAAGACAATTCATTTGATGTCGTAATTGTTTAAGATTCTTTAAGTTATGTTTTACGTTTTCTTCCTGTTCTTTTATTTGTTTTTGTAATTGGAAATATTTTTCAGTCCTCTGTTTTTTCCTGTAAGAAGTTTCTTTTATCATCCATCCTCTCACAAAGGCCTTGAATGCATCCCAAACTGTATTTATAGACATCTCTGGTTGTATGTTTCTTTCAAAAAATGCTTGAAATTCTGCCTTAGAGTCCTTTACAAACCTTTCATTTCCTAAAATTGTAGTATTTAGTTTCCATCTACTTCTTTTAGGAGCATCTTGAAGTTCTAAAGTAATGGGATTATAGTCAGCAAACGTCTGTGGCAGTATTTCTGGTTCCGGTATTTCATTTGTCATAGTAGCCGAAATCCAACACATATCGATCCTTGACCAGGATTTATGCCTTGCTGAATAAAAAGTATAGTCTCTCTTATGTGGATTCCTGGCTTTCCATGCATCCATACATTTGTTCTCTTCTATTAAGTGATAAAACGATAGTGGTAATTCATGTTTTCTTTTCTTTTTTGTTTTGTTCAAACTCTTTCTGTCATGGCCTCCCTCAAATACTGTGTTAAAGTCTTCAATTATAAAAGTCTCTTGGTATTCCTGTTTCGCCATCATTTCTTGTAGAGTTATATAAAAAATTTCTTGATGATGGTTTGGTGCATAAATATTTACAAGGAGAGGTTTTTTAGTTTGCCTTTGTATCTGAATCATTAAAATTTGTCCATCTTGAGATGCATACACCATTTCTGGCTGGAGATATTCTTTTACATACGTCACCACACCACTTTTATTTTTATTTTTATTTGAATCCATAAACGCTTTACCTAACTTCGGGTTTTGAAGATATTTCTGATCCGCGTCTTTAATATGAGTCTCTTGTAGACAAATAATATCAAAATTACTTTTTTAAATTTGTTGGAAAGTCCGTCTTCTTTTCTGGGATGAGTTCGATCCATTAATGTTTATCGAAACCAATCTCAGTTTATCTTTACTTTCATCCATCTTAACATAAGAACATAAGAGAACATAAGAGATGCCAATGTTGGATCAGGCCAAAGGCCCATCCAGTCCAACACTCTGTATCCCACAGTGGCCAGAAATACCAGTGCCATCAGGAGGTCCACCAGTGGGGCCAGGACATTAGAAGCCCTCCCACTGTTGACCCCCCCCAAGCACCAAGATGACAGAGCATCACTTGCCCCAGAGTCCCTATCTATACCTTGTGGCTAATAGCCACTGATGGACCTCTGCTCCATATGCTTATCTAATTCCCTTTTGAAGCCGTCCATGCTTGTAGCCGCCACCACTTCCTGTGGCAGTGAATTCCAAGTGTTAATCACTCTTTGGGTGAAGAAGTACTTCCTTTTATCCGTTCTAACCCGACCGCTCAGCAATTTCATGGAGTGCCCACGGGTTCTTGTATTGTGAGAAAGGGAGAAAAGTACCTCTTTCTCTACCTGCTCTTTCCCATGCATAATCTTATAAACCTCAATCATGTCACCCCTCAGTCGTCGTTTCTCCAAGCTAAAGAGCCCTAAGCGCCTTAACCTTTCCTCATAGGGAAAGTGTTCCAACCCTTTTATCATTCGAGTTGCTCTTTTCTGCACTTTTTAAGGTGTGGTGACCAGAATTGCACACAGTATTCCAGATGAGGTCACACCATTGATTTATATAGCGGCATTATGATATTGGCTGATCTGTTTACAATACCCTTCCTAATAATCCCCAGCATAGCATTGGCCTTCTTTATTGCAGTCACACACTGTCTCGACATTTTCAGTGAGTTATCTACTACAACTCCAAGATCTCTCTCTTGATCTGTCTCTGCCAGTTCAGACCCCATCAACGTGTATTTATAGTTAGGATTTTTGGCTCCAATGTGCATCACCTTGCACTTGGCCACATTGAACCCCATTTGCCATGTTGACGCCCACTCGCCCAACTTTGACAGATCCCTTTGGAGTGCCTCACAATCCTCACTGGTTTTCACCACCCTGAACAACTTCGTATCATCCGCAAATTTAGCCACTTCACTGCTTACTCCCAACTCCAAATCATTAATGAACAAGTTAAAAAGCAGTGGACCAAGTACTGATCCCTGTGGTACCCCACTGCTTACACCCCTCCACTGGGAGAACTGCCCATTTATACTCACTCTCTGTTTTCTATTAATTAGCCAGTTTTTGATCCATAAAAGGACTTGTCCTTTTATCCCATGATTTTTGAGCTTGCTTAGGAGCCTTTGATGAGGAACTTTATCAAAAGCTTTCTGGAAGTCAAGGTAAACAATATCTATTGGATCCCCCTTGTCCACATGTTTGTTCACCCCCTCAAAGAACATTAACAGGTTAGTGAGACAAGATCTTCCCTTACAGAACCCATGTTGAGTCTGCCTCAATAGGTTTTGTTCATCTATGTGCCTACTAATTCTTTCCTTAATAATGGTTTCCACCAATTTACCCGGTATCGACGTCAGACTGACTGGCCTGTAATTTCCCGGATCTCCTCTGGAACCCTTTTTAAAGATGGGAGTGACATTAGCTACCTTCCAGTCCTCAGGAATGGAGGCTGATTTTAAGGAGAGATTACATATTTTTGTCAGGAGATCCACAAGTTCACAATTGAGTTCTTTCAGAACTCTTGGATGTATGCCATCTGGGCCTGGTGATTTATCAGTTTTTAAGTTGTTTATCAGTTTTAGGACCTCCTCTCTCGTCACCTCAATCTGACTCAGGTCTTTCAACACCCCTCCCGAACTCAGCGGCTCTGGAGTGGGCAAGCACCTCTCATCTTCCACAGTGAAGACGGAGGCAAAAAATGCATTTAGCTTCTCAGCCATTTCCCTATCATCCTTCAGTACTCCTTTTACCCCTTGGTCATCCAAGGGCCCCACTGCCTCCCTGGCTGGTTTCCTGTTTCTAATGTATTTGAAGAAAGTTTTATTGTTGGTCTTTACATTTTTTGCTATATGCTCCTCATATTCCCTTTTTGCATGCCTGACCACAGACTTGCATTTTATTTGCCATAGCCTGTGTTCTGTTTTATCAGCCTCACTGTGACTAGCTTTCCACCGCTTAAAGGAATCCTTTTTACCTTTTACAGCTTCCATTACTTTGTTTGTTAACCATGTAGGCTTTTTCTTATACCTGTTTGTGCCTTTCCTAACCTGCGGAATATATTTTATTTGAGCTTCTAGAATTGTAGTTTTAAACAGTTTCCAAGCTTCCCCAATGGTTTTGACCCTTTCTACTTTTCCCTTCAGTTTCCTCCCCACATGTCCCCTCATATCAGAAAAATTACCCCTTTTAAAGTTAAAAGTGGTTGTGTGAGTCTTTTTGGCCAATTCCCTATTTGTACAAATGTTGAACTCAACAACATTATGATCACTGTTCCCAAGCGGTGCAATCACTTTTACATCTCTCACCAGGTCTTGAGTGTTACTTAGGACCAAATCAAGGATCGCCTCTCCCCTGGTAGGTTCCATGACCATCTGCTCCATAGCACAGTCATTTAGAGTGTCTAGAAACTCAATCTCTTTCTCTCGACTAGAACACATATTGACCCAATCAATGTGTGGGTAGTTAAAATCACCTATTACGACACAGTGTTTTTGTCTAGCTGCTATCTTTAATTCATTCATCATTTTATAATCCTCCTCTATCTTTTGATCCGGTGGGCGATAACAAACTCCCAGTGTTAAGTTTCCTTTTGGCCCCCCTATTTCAACCCACAGAACTTCAAGAAGCGAATCCAATTCTCTTAGCCTCTCGATCTTTCTGGACTTTATACCCTCTCTGACATACAGAGCCACCCCACCTCCAACCCTTCCCCCCCTATCCTTCCGATATAATATATAACCGGGAATCACCGTATCCCACTGATTTTCCTCATCCCACCAAGTTTCTGAAATACCCACAATGTCTATTTTTCCCTCTGACACCAAGCACTCCAACTCCCCGATTTTACCTCGGACACTTCGAGCATTTGTATAGAAACAGCTGTAATTTCCCATACTGGTTAAGCCTGCCACCTTCCTCTTGCAATCTCGAGACCTTGTCAGGCAGTCCATGTCACTAGCCATGGTCTCAGTGGACAATTTCAATCCACCTCCCTGTAGAAAAGCAACAGGTACCCCCTCATCTCTCTGAGATGAGCCAACCCGAACCAGAGACTTTTCATCTCCTGTCGGCTTTCCCCCAATATTCAGTTTAAAAACTGCTCTGCCACCTTTTTGATTTTAAGCGCCAGCAGCCTGGTTCCTTCTCGGGACAAGTGGAGACCGTCTCGCCTGTACAGCTCCCTCTTGTTCCAAAAAGAATCCCAGTGCCTAACAAACCTGAACCCTTCCCCTCTACACCATCGTCTCATCCACGCATTGAGACTCCTGATCTGTGCCTGTCTCTCCGGCCCTGCGCGTGGAACAGGTAGCACTTCTGAGAAGGCTACCTTGGAGGTCCTGGCCTTGAGTTTCCTGCCCAGCAGCCTAAATTTCTCCTCCAGGACCTCACGACTGCATTTCCCCACATCGTTGGTGCCGACATGCACCACGACCACTGGCTCCTCCCCAGCACTATCTACCAGCCTATCTAAAACACGCGTAATGTCCGCTACCTTTGCACCAGGCAGGCAAGTCACCATACGGTCAGTACGCGGGTTCGCCACCCAGCTGTCTACCTGCCTAAGGATCGAATCACCCACTACCAAGAGCCCCCCTCCCACCCTGCCCAGGGATGGTTCCTTGGTGCAAAAGGATAACCGCTCACCAGCTGGGGAAGAGGTCCCTTCTGAGGGCACATTCCCCTTATCCTCAGCACGGTGCCCTGTTTCCCCTAGACCCTCATGCTCCCTGACAGCAGCGGGGCTGCCAGATCCAGAGTGGGACGTAGCTAACAAGTCCCCGAGAGTCTTTTCTGTGCGCCTAGCTGACTGTCTCTGCTTCTCCAGGTCAGCCACCTTGGCCTCAAGGGAGCACACACGTTCCCTGAGAACCAGGAGCTCCTTGCACCGAGCACACACCCAAGACTTCTGCCCAGTGGGCAGATAGTCATACATGTGACACTCTGTGCAAAACACTGGATAGCCCCCAACCCCCTGCTGGCATTCTGGCTTCATAATTCTTTTAAAATAAGTAAATGTAATCCCCCTTTTAAATCCCTTTGTATTTATGTGTTTTTTTCTTGTCAAAGTCAAATTACTTTATGGGGAAAACAAGGAGCCTAGGGTTTTCACTTTCTGCCTCTTCTTGGGCGTCTCACAGAGCCCCTAGTCCAAGAGTCCCTGGGCTAAGAGCCACGGGCAAAGAGCCCTTTAGCTCGCCCTTCGGCTCGTGCCAGAGGCTCGTGCCTCTGTCAAGGAGCTTTCTTAAATACTCACCCTTCTGTCTCCTGCTCCTGTTCCTGCTCAGAGCTCAGCTGGGTCTCCTCTGCCTCTGGCAAGGTGCTTCCTTAAATAGAGGCCTCCCCCAGCAGAGGGCTGGCAGCAGCTATTCAAATGCACCCAGGCACTCAATCACATGCAAAACAATGCCCCTTCCTTTTCCTCTCAATTGCAGTCAATCACAGTCAAATCACAGAGCTCAGAGCTCAGCTGTGTCTCCTCTGCCTCTGGGTCTCCACAGAGCTCAGAGCTCAGCTGGGTCTCCCTTGATTTTTTGCTTGTGCTTCCAGGTTTTCTCTTAATTATTTCCTTGTGAGTGGTGGCATAGTCTTAAGGTGTTTGGATTGTTTTAGGTCTTCTTTGGGTACTACTGAAGTCCCTGTAGCTCCTTGGAGAGATCACTTTCTTCTTCTTCCTCTTCTCTCTCAGAGCCCAATTCTTTGGTTTGGAGATCCGGTCCATTCTTTTCTAGAAAGTCCTCTGCCTTAAATGTAGATGTGATTCTTTGTCTCTTACCTCTGTATGAAAAGATTAGGCCTTCAGGCAAAAGCCACCTATACTGTATACCATTTTTCCTTAGAACAGCTGCAAGTTTGGAATATTCTCGTCTTCTATCTCTGACTCTCCATGGCACCTCTTTCAGGACCTTTATTTCATTGTTATCAAGCATCAGTGGTTTCTTGTTTGAAGCCTTTAACATTTCATCTCTGAATATTCTTTTATGGAATCTACCATGTACTTCTCTGGGCAGTTGATTTTTTCTGGCAAAAGCCGAGTTCATTCTGTAAACTGCATCCAGTTCTTCTATTACTTTCTCGGGTTCCTCCACTCCCATATATTCTGCCAGACAAATAGCCATTTTCTTTCTTATGTCTTTTTCTTGTTCTTCTGGGATATTCTGAAATCTTAAAATGTAAGATGCTTTATCCACTTGGAGCCTAATCAGATCTTGTTCCAACTGTGTTTGTTTAAATTCTGTTGCTTGAAGTTTACTCTCCATTTCTTTCATTCTGATATCTACCTTTTCAGTTGTTTTGTTTATTTCCATTAGTTTTTTGTGTATTGTCTGCTATTTGCTTCTGCAGGCCTTGCATCTGCGTAGTAAACTGTTGCGTCATCTCTTTCATTGCTTCTTTAATGGGATCAATTGCTTTGAGAATTGAACCTTTGATGGTTTCTTTAATTAGGGTTTGTAACTCCTTGGGTTGTGGAGTTGAGACAGCTGCTGCAACTGATCTTGGTATCCCTGGTGAAGCCGCTGGCACTTTGGTTGGTCTGTTGGTTCCAGCCATCTTTCTTTTAATTCCTCTGTTCTGCTTCAGAGGCAGCTTCACCTAAAAGGAAAAACACTCCCAAGCAGTACAGAAGGAAAGAAAAAATAGTCACCCTCCTCACAAAGCTTACTTATTTCTCAGTTATTTTGGAACACAGTGTACTTGTTAGCATAAACAAATACTTTTCTCAGTTCTAAGGCAAAACCACAGCAATGCAATACACTGGCTATCACCAGGTACTTTCCTCTTTCCTTATATAGAAAGTGCCAGAGATTCTATGGGAAAGAAATAAGAAAGAAGCACTTTCAGTCTCCTTAAACCTCCATTTCTTCTGCTTCACGTGACTCAAGGGATAAAAACTCATTTAGATATTGTTTATTACTTGTTGCTTATAAGTTAGTATGCTAGTAATCACCAGGGTAATGACCTCTACTCCAAACAATCAGGAAGTTAATGAAGCCAGTTAGAAGCTAAACAGCCCCTGGCTTTTCCCCAGCTGTCTGCAGAGACGAACCTAAAGCCAAGGAAAGAAAGAACAATAAAAAAAATAGATCCACATTCCGCCTGGAATAGGGGACTAAAAAAAATTGAGAACGCTGAAATCTCCCTTTTATTTCACCCAAGAATTGTGTACGTTGAAATAGCCGGGGTGTCAGCTTTCGATCAGACAAGGCAGGATGTTTCTCAAGTGCCCACCATTGAATCCACGAGTCTACAGTTGAAATCCATTTTGCTTGCCGCTTTTTTAAAGAGTGGGGGGTGGGGAACTTCCCACCTCTGCTTCGTCAAAGTTCTTAAAGGTTAAAAAGTGAGCTTTTTCTCTGTTGCAATTATAGAGTTACTTACGGTACCGATGTGCTCATACAGGCAGGGTTTCTACCCCCCCCCTTCTGGGAAGTGACAGCTTGGAACCCATTGCTATGGGCTTTCTTCTTTGTCCCAGCATTGGAGGCAATCCAGGGCTCGCACCCGACCATGGCTGCGGGCCCCCCGAATCAAGCCTCTTGCTCTTCCTCCTCTTCCCGAGGGGAAAGTGAGGTCTCGTAGGGCCCAAAGACCCCGGCAGTAGATCAAAGAAGCCAGCGGTTTCAGGAGCTCGCCTGAAACACATCTGTAGCACCGCATTATGTCCCACATGATCCCCTACCCCACCTTCCTGAGTAGATATAAATTACCTGCCTACCATTTTTCTTCTCACTTTGACACAGAGAGTACTCAATCTTTCTGTGTTATACCTCTGAGGATGCCAGTCACAGCTGCTGGTGAAGCATCAGGTCCTACAATGCCAAGACCATGGCCATACAGCCCAGAAAATCTACAACAGCTAATGACAGACAACCTTTATTGGCATGTAAGAAATAAGATTACATTAAAATTTAGGAATGCATCAAAAGTATGGCTGTCGAACAGCCAACAAAAATAGAATGGATCAATTCATAGTTTCCCTGGTTCGAATCACAGATTGAAGAAAACAAGCAACATTAAAAGTTATAGAAGCGTTTTGCCCAGACAGTAGCAACTGGACCTTGACACTCTCAGGAAGACCACGCCATGTAAAAAGAAGGGTGTCCAGAAATTTTCCTCGAATCTTAGTATAAAAGGGACAATTTAAAAGAACATGGGAAATGAATTCGATAGCACCCTGACCACAGGGGCATTGCCTAAGTTCATAGGAGATTTTTTGGCATCTTCCAGAGAAGATGGCTGATGGCAATACGTTAAATCTGGCTAACATAAATGCCCTTCTTTGATGGTGATCAGTTAGAGAACAAAAATAAATAGCTGTCTGGCCCAATGTCTGGAGATGAACTGGGGAACAGGTTTTCCTGGCTACCTCAGTCAGGCACTGAAACGGAATATCTAGAAGCCTGCGTTTAATTGTATAAAATATTGTGGAGGCAGATGATAAGTAAAGCGGGTCTAGATGTATTCCTAAGGACCTAATTTTTGGGGGGACTAATTTCAGCCAATTAGGTTCATAATGATCTGTCAGCATTAAAAAGGTAAAGGAATTTGGGTCAGGATTAAACAGAAGGCGCAACTAGGATGTGATGGTCAGAAGCCAGGCCCGAGTTTCCAGCAGCATCTGGCTGGTTTCAAGACAGATTGCAGCGTATGGGACACAATTAGGGAGTCCGAGGGTTTTCTGCGACAACAAAAAAGGATTGTAAACCCTCTGCTGATTTGTTAATTGTGCTTATCCAAATGGGAGTGCCATATAGAAATTGTGAACTAGATTTTGCATTGAAGGCTTTGAAGGCCATTGGGACATATCTATTGCCTCTCAAGTAGAAAAAGTGGGGGATGGCCTCAGCACTGTTTCTTGTTAGAGTAGTAGCACGTTTGCGGTGAGTAACCCAGCTCCCATTGTAGTAGAAATTGATCCCCAAATATTTAAACGATTTGACCTGCTCAATGGGATTTCCCTGGATTGCCCATGTGAACTGTTTCTAGGATTTGGAAAAAACTAGGATCTTTGTTTTCCCATAATTCAAAGTTAACCTGTTGTTGTTACAGTAGGTCAAGCATTGGTGTAAAAGACGCCTCAGTTCGATTCGAGAACGTGAGAGTAAAACGGCATCATCTGCATATAAAAGAACTGGGATATGGCATTGGCCAATTTTGGGAACATGTCCATCAATTTCAAACAATGATGGAGCCAGGTCGTTTAGAAACAAATTAAAAAGTGAAGGGGCAAGGATGCAACCCTGTTTTACACCTTTGTGAATAGGGATTTTGGGGGTTAGATTTCCCTGTAGATTGAATTTAACCTGACAACTGGTATGTGTATATCGTTTTAATTAAAAAAAGCAATCTGGGATCTATATTCATTCTAGCCATCTTGTCCCATAAGAGGTCTCTTGGGATTGAATCAAACGCCGCCTTAAGGTCTAAAAAGGCAGCGAAAAGCTTATTGCCTGGTTTCCCACTGTATTTAATAACAAGGTGTGATAGTACTGCACAGTGGTCCAGAGTGGATTTTCCCCAACGAAACCCTATGTGTTCTGGTCCTAGAATGTTATGGTCAGTCATCCATCCATCTAGTTTAATTAGAAGGTGTTTGGCATAAAGTTTGCCAACTACTGATAAAAGGCCAATCTGTCTATAATTTTTGGGACAATGATTGCATTTGTCCATGACTTTGGCATTATTCCAGTGTTATTTATCAAGGAAAATAAAGCAGCCAAAGGAGGGACCCACCATTCTGGGTGAGACTTCAGTAGTTCTGGGGAAAACTGGCATCAGGGCCAGGGGCTTTTTTTGGTTTGAGATAAGTGATCAGAGTAATAATATCCACAGGGGACACAGGTGGCCACTCGGGGGTCTCAGGGGTATCACATTCTGTGGGTTTGGGAAAACTTGCACCATTTTCAACAGCTAATGAACTCTGGCCGTCGACAACAAACTGCCATAATTCTTCATCGTCGCAGGCATATCAACTATCTGAGCATGCATGTTTCAAATTATTACTATGTTTATTAACATTATGAATTGAATGTCAGAACTTAAGAAACAAATATTAAAGTAATATCATATAGAAAAAACAATCCTTTTGAGAAATATGAATATGCAGAGTTATATTAACTGAAATCACTTTATTTATTTTGTTCACGATGTTTATTCTACCCTTCCTGTAGATGGCGGGAGCAAAGCAGATGGTGTGCTTGTAAAAATGTCTTTTATGTTGTACATTTTACCTTCTTCCTTAATTAATCTCTTACCTCCACCATTCTTTTGACACAAATATGGAAAACGCCAGACGTTCCCTAGCCCCACAGAGTAGCCGACCTGAGCCAGAATGTATTGTAGTTTGCTATTCCATGCTGGCCTGTCCTCGACACCTCCCTCTCCATCCTCCTGTTTGTTCCAGTTCTCTGCAGCGACATTTAATACACTGTGTCTGTAGTCCACGGGCTCCTGATGGGCCAGTAGATCAGCCACTGATTCTGTGACAGGCTCATTACTGTGTTCCCGCTGTGTCACTTTGCTGTTCTTAGGCATTGAGATTACCGGGCTCAGTCACTCCTGCTCTGGGAGAGGATTTGTGGGTTGTCTGAAAAGCCTTTGGAGACCAGTTCTCAGATCCTGGTCATCTGTGGGACCTGCAAAACAAAGCAAAAATGAAATTAAACCTTTAAAACTTTTTTTCTCTGCTGTTAACCAGGGATTCAATATTTATGATTCTAAAGTTACATTATTTACATGTAAGGAAACGGCACTACATGCAGAATTCAGTGTCCTGAGAAACCCAGCTTTCATTATTTTAAAGAAGAGCAAGTTTCTAGTTCTTAAGACTTGACAGCATGTAGACAGTGCCTTAGAATATTGGAATATGGGAGAGGAAGGGGATCCTGTCAGGAAGTTCACAGTTTTTGCAGTGAGGTAGGTTAGGCTGAGTGGGAATGACTGTCCTGAGGTCACCCAGTGAGCACGGCCAAGTCGGAACTAGAACTTGGACATCAGTCTGGCACCCTAACCTTTACCCCATGCCAGATTTCAATTTGGATCAACTTCAGTGAATTTTTTTTTTTTTTTTAAATTGACTATGCATAGCCTTGGGTACATCCAGAAAAAAAAAATGTTCTCCTCAATAAGTCAATTCACCATCTAACATTTCCTAAGGCTTCCACTCCATCTGTTTTCAGTGCCAACAATATGTCAGGTACTATTTAGCTTAAAATATTGCAGCAGTAAAGAACCAGGTAGGCTTCAGTAGTTCTTACATGACAGCAGCAGGCACCAAGGTTATCTCTTAGCTGCTGACATTATCACAGCAACTAGAATGGCCAGGAAGCCTCCAGTTAAATTGCCTGTGACAATTTTTCAACAGATAGTATCTGAAAAAATGTTTTGGCACTACAGGTAAAGCCATTGATTTTTCCTGCCTGTCCATTCAAAGGGCTGCCTGTTGTTCAGCAGAGATCCCAGCCAATGCAAACCATAGCAGCCCTACCGAGTTCACTGAATCTCTGCCAGTAACACTCTGGGCAGACTGGACTGGACTCTGAATGGTTTCATCGTTTGCAGTGTATGGCTTCCTGGAAAATGTGTCCAAATGAGACAGTGAGAAGCAAGATCTTTCAAAAGCACTGTTGCCCCAAGACTTTCCTGTTAACAGACATTCAAGTGCTTGAATGTGACACTTATTCTATGGAACATATGGATCAAGACTTATTAATTAATTTATTTATTTATTTCTTCATATTTATAGCCTGCCCTTCCCATGAACGGGCTTAGCAAGGATAACAACATTTCATCAGTACAATAAAAGCAACATTTCATTTCATTAAAATATTTAAACACTGTCGTATACATTAAAATGGTGGTCACAATCCTACAGTAAAAGTTTTTTAATGGTTGTGAGAGGTCCTGGCCCATAATAAGATGTAGATAAGGTGAACAGTTGTTAGAATGGGTGGCAAAACCTCAGGGAGGCCATATATGGCCATCCACTGCCTCAGCCAAAGGCCTGGTGGAACAGCTCCATCTTACAGGCCCTGCAGAATTGAAGAAGATCCTGCAGAGCCCTGATCTCAATGGGGAGGATGTTCCACCAGGCAGGGGCCAGGGCAGAAAAGGCCCTGGCCCTGGTCGAGGCAAGGTGGACATCTTTTGGGCCAGGAACCACCAGGAGATGCTGATCCATTGAGTGTAACAGTCTTTGGGGCATATATGGGAAGAGGCATGGTCCCAGGCCATGTAAGGCTTTAAAGATTATTACCAACATCCTGAAGCAGATCTTGAACTCAACCGGCAGCCAATGCAATTGGCATAGCACCTGTTGAATGTGAGCCCGCAGAGGTGTCAACATTAGAAGAAGAAGAGAAGAAGAAGAGATTGGATTTATACCCTGCCCTTCACTACCAAAGGAGTCTCAGAGTGGCTTACAAACTCCTTTCCCTTCCACATTTTGCACGCCACCACATTTTGTACCAGCTGTAATTTCTGGGTCAGCCTCAAGGATAAATTTACATAGAGCACATTGCAGTAATCAAGTTTGGAAGTGACCATTGCATAGGTCACTGTAGCCAAGTCTTGGGGGGAGAGATAGGGTCTCAGTAACCTAATCTGCTAAAGATGGAAGAAGGCAGATCAGGTAACTGCAGCAACCTGGGCCTCCATAGAAAGAGGCATCCAGTGTTACTCCCGGGCTCCTAATTTCCTGGATTGGCACCAGAGGTGCCCCTTCTAACATTGGGCACCAAATACCCATATCTCCTTCCTTCCAACTCAGGTACAGGATCTCTGTCTTCGATGGATTAAGCTTCAGCCGACTCTGCTGCAACCATCCATCCACAGCTGCCAGTGCCTCAGCCAGATTATCAGGGGCGGAAGATGGATGGTCATCCAGTTACAGATAGAGCTGGGTGTCATATGCATATTGATGGCAACCCAGCCCATAGCTCCGGACTAACTGGGCAAGGAGGCACATATAGAAGTTAAATAACATTGGTGAGAGGATCGCCCCCTGTGGCACCCCACATTCCAGTGGGTATTGTGAGAAGATATTTAGGAATTGGTAAGAGCAATACTAAGCTTTTACAAGTCCTTATCTAACATCTGTTTACAGAAGACCACTTAATAGACTCCAGCTGCCCTATTTATGCAAGAAACAAAAAAGAACACCACTGGCAAAAAATAACGCACAAGCAAGTAAGCAAGTAAGCAAGTATATAATGATCAAATAAGCATAACAGCAAGTATAATATAAATCAAATAAACATAACAAGTATAATATAAATCAATAGGCCAAAGTGCAATAATAAATCATAATAGAAACAAGTCACAGTCTTTCCATGTGTCTACTCCAGCATAGAAGCAATATCAAAGTCCAAATTGGAGTGCAAGTCATCAAATTTTCTGAGCCATAAAAAGCCTACGCGTAATCCGGATGCCGGATGCCGCGTTTCGAATAATTCTTATTCAAGCATGGCTGTAATGGGACTGAATGCAAATTCAAAGCATATACAAATGAGAATGCATACAAAAAAAATATATTGGAACAATACACAAGTGAGAATGCATACAGGATATAAATATTTGAAAAATTTGAAAAATTAGGAGCTGCAAAGAAAACTCACCCCAGTCTCAAAAGGTGGCATATACTAAGCCAGAATGGTTAGTCAAGGAGGATTAAGGGTCCTTAACCTGCCATGTGCTGCACCTTAATTTATACCTAATTTCAGGCTGCATCAACACAGGCAAAGTTTCTTAAAGTTTCTTAAAGGTCATAGTGCCATGCATACTGCTCAATCCATGCTCTGATTCATGCCATGAGGATGATATGGATTTTACACCTTATATCAATTAATGATAGTTGGCCAAATGAAACTTAAATATGTTGTTCTAAGTGATGGCAGTTTAGTGCACTTGCTGCTTCTGGATTTTTGAGCAGTATGCATGGCACTATGACCTTTAAGAAACTTTGCCTGTGTTGTTGCAGCCTGAAATTAGGCAGGTTAAGGACCCTTAACACATTTTGATTCAGTTAAACAGCCTAGATATACTACCACCGAAGAGGTATGGAAAATAAGAAATGCCCTATTTTGGCCACCATTGGCTGGTAACCAAAATTTACATTCTCCAATCACGACCGCTTAACTACACCCCATGACGACAAGCCCCTGATTACTCTTAATTAATGCTAACCCACAAATATGCTAAAATCTGTTTACTTATTCCAAAAGAAAACGTCCTAACTTTATTAACATTTCTTCATAACACAGTACAAGTTTTGCTTCTTAAGCAATTTTGTCCGTCTCATGGGGTAAATTTGCAGTCATCAGCTTCCTGTCAACAGGTCCCAGACAACAAGATGTCCATTCTTAGCTTGTATCTTAAACCACCGTCTGACCTTTCAAGGTCGCTTTTCCCCATAAGGGACTTCCTCCTTTTTATGCATGCTCAGCACTTAAGCTAGAGATGTAGAAATAAGCCAAGAAAGTCAATCACACATTAACTTTTATATTTATTCATTCTTTTGATTAACCCAAGCATTCCCACTCTCTGTATTGCTTCTTTTTCTACATATTATATTTGCTAAAAGCTAGGCACACCTTTCTAGTGAACATCCTACCTTTTGAACTTCTGCTTTTTGGTCTGGATGTCTGGTGTGTGACTTGCAATTAGCTGACCTAATGCCAGGCCTTGGTTCCTGCCGGAGCCCACCAGAGCACCGCTCCGCCAGTCAGGAGCCCTGGGGGCAGGCACACAAGCCCTGCCCCCTGCTCCCACGAGCCATCAGTTGGGCAACCGTGGGGGGGCCCAAACGTTCCCCACCTCCCTGAGCCCCGGGGTGGTGGCCTTGGACTCGTAAGGGCAAATTCCACCTCTCTTGCGAGAGGTCATTCAGGCTCCCCCAGCTCTCCTTCAGGGCTCTTAAAAAAGTTATGGCTGCCGCCGCTGTTCTTCGCAGCAGCTGCAATGCCCGCGGGGGGGGGGTCCTGCCTCCCTGAGCCCCGGGGTGGTGGCCTTGGACTCGTAGGGGCAAATTCCACCTCTCTCGCGAAAGGTCATTCTGGCTCCCCTAGCTCTCCTTAGGGGCTTTTAAAAAAGTTATGGTCACCACCACTGTTCTCGGCTGCAGCTGCGATGCCCATGGGGGGTGGGGCTAAATGTTCTCCTGCCTCCCTGAGCCCCGGGGTGGTGGCCTTCGACTCGTAGGGGCAAATTCCACCTCTCGTGAGAGGTCACACGCGAGAGGTCATTCTGGCTCCCCCAGCTCTCCTTAGGGGCTCTTTTAAAAGTTATGGCCGCCACCGCTGTTCTCGGAAGCAGCTGCAATGCCTGTGGGGGGGCTAAATGTTATCCTGCCTCCCTGAGCCCCGGGGTGGTGGCCTTGGATTCATAGGGGCAAATTCCACCTCTCGCGTTGCTGCTCGGACATCACACACGAGAGGTCATTCTGGCTCCCCCAAGCCCCGGGGTGGTGGCCTTGTAAGGTTATGGCTGCCGCCTCTGTTCTCGGCGGCAGCTGCGATGCCAGCAGGGGGGCGAAACGTTCTCCTGCCTCCTTGAACCCCAGGGTGGTGGCTTTGGACTCGTAGGGGCAAATTGCACCTCACGCGAGAGGTCATTCTGGCTCCCCCAGCTCTCCTTAGGGTCTCTTTAAAAGGTTATGGCCACCGCCACTGTTCTCGGTGGCAGCTGCGACGTTCTCGCGGGGGGGGGAACGGTTTCCTGCCTCCCTGAGCCCCGGGGTGGTGGCCTTGGACTCGTAGGGGCAAATTCCACCTCTCGCAAGAGGTCATTCTGGCTCCCCCAGCTCTCCTTAGTGGCTCTTTAAAAAGTTATGGCCGCCACCACTGTTCTCGGCGGCAGTTGTGCGAAATGTTCTCCTGCCTCCCTGAGCCCCGGGGTGGTGGCCTTGGACTCATAGGGGCAAATTCCACCTCTCACGCTGCCGCTTGGACATCAGATGCGAGAGGTCATTCTGGCTATCCCCGCTCTCCTTAGGGGCTCTTTAAAAGGTTATGGCTGCCACCACTATTCTCGGCGGCAGCTGTGATGACCGTGAGGGGGGGAATGTTCTCCTGCCTCCCTGAGCCCTGGGATGGTGGCCTTGGACTCATAGGGGCAAATTCCACCTCTTGCGTGTGATGTCCGAGCGGCGTTGCTGCTGGGACATCACACACGAGAAGTCATTCTGGCTCCCCAGCTGTCCTTAGAGGCTCTTTAAAAAGTTATGGCCGCCGCTGCCACCGCCGCTTTCGGTGGCAGCTGCAACCACCACAGGGGAGGGGACTGCTGAGCTGCCCTCCCCGCCTTTTTCAGGCTCCGTGCCGGAGCACCGAGCCTGAAAAATGGCCTGCAGAGGCCCCCCCCCCGCTTCCCCTCCTTTTTCAGGCTCTGCTCTAGAATGCCGGCCTGAAAACGGACCAGCCGAATGTCAGTTTCGGCCCCATTATATCCTATGGGCTATTGAAGTCAATGGCAAAAACATAGGGTATATTCTGAGGGCTGGAGGAAAGGGGGTTTGAGAGAGAGGCTCCAAACTCACAGGGTAGCTGCTGGAGCCTCTCCCCAAGATACCAACCACGTTTGAAGAACATTGGACCAGGGGGTCCAACTCTACAGTCCCCCAAATAGGTTGCCCCTATCTCCTCCATTGTTCTCTATGGTGGGAAAAAAGTAACTTTTCCCCACCATAGAGAACAATGGAGGGGATGGGGGCAACCTGTTTGGGGGCCCATAGAATTGGACCCCCTGGTTCAATGTTCCTGAAACATGGCGGGTATTTGGGGGAGAGGCTCCAGCAGCTACCCTGTGAGCTTGGAGCCTCTCCCTCAATTCAATGGCCCATAGGATATAATGGGGCTGAACTGCAGGAAGCCAATTCAGATCAGAGAATCTGAATCGGCCCGCAGCAGCCTGAAAGGGGCCCGAATAGGCCCTTTTCGGGGGTGCATTTGGTTCAGACGAACCGAATGCACATCCCTCCAGCAGCCGGCTTGCTCGGGCTCTCTGCAGCCACGGGGATCCTGAGCAAGCCAAGGGAAGGGAAAGTGGTTTAAACCGCCTCTCCT
>NW_015163095.1:553546-553682 GCF_001447785.1 Gekko japonicus | reverse complement strand
CTCGAGCCCCGCCCCCAGCAGCCCTCAGGCCGGAGCACCTAGAGCAGTCTTGGGAGGCGGATTGGCAAAAAGCAAAACCAAAAGCACAGGAACTCGAGAGAACTCCAGGAATGGAGCCAAGGGAAGGGAAGGTGGC
>NW_015163095.1:552787-552980 GCF_001447785.1 Gekko japonicus | reverse complement strand
GGGTCTGTCCAAGTGATTGCCAGAAGTGAGATGCATCCTTGTCTTGTGTCTTACAGATAATCTTACAAATAGTCCTTTGCATTTATATCATGGTTTGAACTTTAAAAGGATCATAATGCTGATTGTGTGAACTTAGGCAAATCAGGAGAGGTACAGCAGGAAGGGTTGCATCAGTGCTTAGTTCTTGTGGCCC
>NW_015163095.1:552466-552631 GCF_001447785.1 Gekko japonicus | reverse complement strand
GTGTGGGGGGGTATTGGTGAATTTCCCGCATTGTGAAGGGGGCTGGACTAGATGACCCTGGAGGTTCCTTCCCACTTTATGATTCTATAATTCACCCATGCTGGCTGTGGGCACACCAGCACCTCTGTCAGACAGAAGCGTCTGAGATCCTCCCCCTCCCCTTTT
>NW_015163095.1:524887-552302 GCF_001447785.1 Gekko japonicus | reverse complement strand
GGCGGGGCACATGACAAAACCCCGCCCCCTGCTTCCGGCCGCCCTGCTTCCGGCCCTCATTCAGCCAGGAGGAGGCAGGAGAAGAGGGAGGGTAAGTTGCTTCCTCCCTGCCTCTCTCCACCCGTGCCTGCCTGGGGCCAGGGAGGGCCTTTGCGGGGCTTCCTTGCACTCCCGCCGGCCTTGCAGGTCCACCGCCGGGCCCCTCATGGGGCTCGGCAATGGAGCTGCAAGGCCGGCGGCAGCGGCCGGGACCATTGGGGGCGGGGGGGGTGGCCTTATGACACATTTCCGGTGATGTCAGGGGGTGTGGCCTTATGACACACTTCCAGTGATGTCAGGGGGTGTGGCATATGCTAATGAGTTATGCTAATGAGTTCCCCTAGCTCTTTTTCTACGAAACGACCCCTGCATATGCTAATGTTATGCTAATGAGCTCCTGCAGCTCTTTTTCTAGAAAAGACCCCTGCCTAATGCTATTCTATTCTCAGAAAGTACCCTTTTGAATTTTAGATTGCTGATGACTGGGATCTCTGCTTTCGTTCTTACCAAGACCCACCAGTTCCTTTATTCTACAAATTCCAGCAAGCTTAATCTTTTAGTATCTAGCAATAAATTGATTAAAGTTAATGCCTCCCAATGTCTTTTTTAGAATTTCCTGTTTCCATCTTAGTGGCTGCCCTTGTGTTTATTTATTTATTTATTTAATTTCATTTATACCCCGCCCTCCCCGCATGCGGGCTCAGGGCGGCTTACAACCATAAGGCACAAGGTGCAATAAAATACAATAAAACAGTTTAAAACAATTTACACATGGGCCACGCCCAAGGATCTCGCGTGACTAAAACCCTCTCTCCATATTGCACATACCCTTTCCATTCCAGGGGAGGTTACTTGTGGCCCCCTGATGGTCATTGCCACTCAACCTCTGGCGGTGCTGTAACACGGTCCTCGTTGGTGGTGGTGGTAACAGTTTATTCAGACAGTTTATTCAGACAGTTATATCAGACAGTTTATTTATAAAATAGAGCAGAGCCTGCTAACTTGTCTTTAAACGCTTAATTCTTCAAACTTCTATCAATAACAATACATTCAGTTATCATTCAGCGTTAAGCAAAAGATTTCTAAGCTTTCCTATAAAAAATCTCTGTTTCCATTTTTAACAATCCCAATGGGAAGAAACCTCTTGGAATCCTAGGACAAATATACTGTAACCATAAACTTTATAAGGTGATAGAACTATTTATGTCTTCTACAGAAATATTTAAATATGAAAAATGAATTTCTCTCATTCTGCATTAAAGAAAACAGCATTCCAGGGTATTTTAGTGAGGCTACAATAACCATTATTCCTAAACCTGAGAAAGACACATCTAAAGTTAAAATTCATCTCTCAGTTTCCTTGACAGGTACAAACTCTTAACAAATCAATTGAATGTTATTTTGTGCAGATCAATACACCAGGATCAATCTGGCTTTCTGAGAGAACAGAATCTTAAAAACATTTGAAGAAATATCAGCCATCACTGTGAAAGAGCATTAGTTATTATTTCTGATTTCTGTTTTTGCAAAGAAGACTTTTGATATGAGAGAGAGAGAGAGAGAGAGAGAGAGAGAGAGAGAGAGAGAGAGAGAGAGGTGCTAAAATAATATAGTTTTCAGTAGCATTTTAGTAGATGGATTGATCTGATGCATCATTTCCCAACCTTAGAGAATAAGGGCCGGGCCTCAAGAGCCTGGCTTTGGCCCTCTGCTTTTCACGGCATCATTCCATCTTGTGGTTTTGTTCACCAAGGAACTCAAGTGAGGAATCAAAATGTGAGCACTGAAGGTGAAAGTAAGCGAAGAAGATAAGACAAGAACAGGCAGGAACAAAGGTCTTAAGCAACTTTTGACCAGCCTACCAGCAGGCTACTGTTGCCAACCTCCAGGTGGGGCCTGGAGATTTCCTGGAATTACACATGATCTCAGAGATCAGTTCCCCTGGAGAAAATGGCTGCTTTGGAGGGTGTACTCTCTTATAGGTGTACTGCTTTGGAGAGCTTACTCTCTTATAACCCACTAAGGTTCCCTCTTGCCCCAAACCCTGCTGTCCCCAGGCTTTGCCCCCAAAATCTCCAGGAATTTTCCAACTCACAGCTGGTAACACAAAGCTGCTAGAGGTTGAGTCTAACAAAATCAGAGTTAACAGCAAGGCTGAATGTGATTCTTGAAGCTTATTTAGTGGCTCTACATTCTACAATAAGAGCAGCTAGTGAGTCAGTTACTGAAATTCAACTGCTCTCTGCCCCAAGATCAGTGAGGGTGAGAACTGTGACCTTTTGCATGTTGAGCCAATATATCTCTTGGGGCAGCACACTATGAGTTAAACAAATGATCCCAAAAATTCCTAACCAGTTCAAGCACTGACAAATGATTTAATTCACATAGGAATAATCTCTGATGACTCCAGATATAAATCTCAGATATTTAGATCTAAATTTGGAACCTACCATTCTGTCCTGTCAGCACCCATGTGTTCCTCTGGCACAAGGTCCTTCCATTGATATAAGATGCTCTTGGACAGATGCAAGAACATCATAAGACAGTGGAAAATGGAATGAAATGTTATGATCCAAACTACTGATGATCCAAACTACTCCCTCACAGGGTGTCTGTTGTGGGGAGGAAAAAGGAAAGGAGATTGTAAGCTGCTTTGAGACTCTTTGGGTAGTGAAGGGTGGGGTATATATCCAATCTCCTCCTTCTCCTCCTCCTCTTCATCCTACAGGAGGCATTAAGGACTACCCTGGAGTTTTCATCTTGCTTTTGCTGCCATCTTGTTTTATTGTCTGATTGTTTTACCTGGTTTTATTATATGGTACTATTATTTATTTAGATCTTAATTGTTGTCAGCCACCCTGAGCCCATTTTTGGGATAAAGTGGGATATAAATCTAAATAAATAAATAAATAAATAAATAAATAGTGTTAGAATGTTGGCTGCTAAATCCCAATGATCATTTATAAATTCCTAGAAAGAGTTAATCAGAACTGATACAATTAATAATTGATATATACATCTCATGCATGTCCTATACTTTTTCCAAGGAGCTCTATGTGGAATCTTCCCTTTTATAATCAAAGTAAATATAGGAAATAGACTAGGCTGAGGTTTTCCAGTGAACTTCACATCTGGTTAGGAATCTGAGTTCAGTTTTCCTTGGTCTGAGTCTGTCTGCAACAAAACTGGTATTCAGCTAGTGGGTAAGGACCCAAAACTGGACCATCAGGCATTCTAAGGTAGGTCACACCTGGGACACAGCTTTCTATTATGTTTTTCATTAGAAGGGAAATAAAGGATAAAATAAAATGATGGAGAGAGAAAGGGAAAGGGAAGGGAGAAGAGAGACAGAGAAGCTGAAAAACATAAAATTAAACTGAGTCCTATTAGCAGGTTGGAATCACTGTTCCCTCTAAGCTGAGTTAGTGTGAGCTAGCTCACAGCTTTTTAGCCTCTGGCTCACACATTTTTGTCTTCGCTCAGGAAGAACAGCTCCAGAGCAAACTGATTTATGCTGCAGCCAAATTGCTCGCTCACCACTTTAATGCCCATAGCTTACAAAGCAGAATCTCTGCTCACAAGACTCCACAGCTTAGAGGGAGCATTGGTTGGAATAAAGGCAAGTCTCAGGTCTCAATGTATATAGTCAATTTAGTGAATAGTATAGGTTAAAATAATATTTTATATTAATGAGGACTACTACAACCAAGAGTCCTTGACCTTGATATAATTAAGGAAACCTACAGTCCTAGTCCATATGAGCAAATACAGGAAGACAGACATGATGGAGAGGAGGCTGTCCTGCCCCTGAAGGAGAAAACAGCCACTCTACTATGGGAGGGCTACTCCAGCACCCAATCACCTTTCAGAAGGGGAGTGGAATGTTGGAGGACAGCATAGCAGGAGGTAGTTCAGGTCTGCCTCAGGGAGAGTTCAGAAAGAGTTCAGATCTCCCTCACTGAAAGTACAGTGATAGTCAGGTCTACCTCAGTAAAAGAGCAGATAGTCTGAAGGGTAGCTCTGCTTGGTAGTGTGGCAGAGTGGTTTAGATCTACCTCTGTGAGAGAACAGAGTACCTGATTGTCTCTGTTAATGAGCAGACCTTGTACCATTTAGTCTGACACTTGGGAAAGGGCAGGTGAGGGTGGGTGGAATCCTATGTGTCTGTCAGGATCCCACCTAGTGGTTAGTTCAAACCACACTCTGAAGCCATAACTAGCTTAAATGTATGTGCTTCAGCCAGGTTTCCCCTCTGACTTTCGGGAGACCTGTGCTGCTGATCTGGAAATAAATAAATCTTCTGTGTTGTTTATATACAATTCCTGCTCAGTAATCTCCATGTTCTACTTGCTTACCATAAAACTTACCTCATGACAGTGAACCCAAAGCCTATATACTTGCTGCCTTAAGAATACCTAGTAAATGAGGGGAAGGTTTATAGCTTAAAACAAACCTAGTTCCTAAAAAATCATAGAAGGCAGTGTAGGTCCCCCCCCCAGCTAGTAGAAAAGGCCTGTCACAACAGATTGCCAAAATTGGGTTCTGGTTATGCTACCGTGAGGCAATATTAAAGACTGCATTCACTGTTTCACTTTTTGTGGATTGAAACTGCAGAGGCCTCATTTGGTAGGCCGTTTCCTTTGACTTATTCTGTTTTAAGTTAAAATGATCATTGTTGTGATGACTATTTTTCTCTGTAATTTGCTTTCATGCGCTTTGTAATTAGGACTGCTTCTATCTAGGTAGCACCTCAATTTAGGGTTGCCAGGTCTAGGTTGGAAAATACCTGGGGACTTTGGGGGTGGATCCGGGAGAGGGCGGGGTTTGGGGAGGGGCCTCAGCAGGGTACAAGGCCAGAGAGTCCACCCTTCAGAGCAGCCATTTTCCCCAGGGGAGCTGATCTCTGTCAGCTGGAGATCAGTTGTAAAAGGCCCCACCTGGAGGCTGGCAACCCTACCTCAATTATCCTGAACCACTGGTTCTGAGAAAGATGGCAATGCTACATGATAGAAAATCTCCTCTTCCACTGACAGAAGTGGAAGGGGGTTCCTGGCCCTTATAAACATTTTAAGCCAGTACCAAAAGCATATGATTGAAGGGGGAGAGGGAATCAATGAATACTTGGCCACAAAATCCAATTGGCTTATTTTTAGGAAGACTTTTGCTATTTAATATGTACCACAATAAGGAAGAGAAAGGTTCTTCTTGACCATGTGATAATCATGCTTTGGAGTTTGAGATTTTATGAGGCACAGCAAAGGATTTAGTTTTCAAAGGCAATATCTCCTGAAGCGATGGCCATAAGGCACAAAAGGACAGAATGAATGGCACTTTGTAACCAAAGTAAACCTTATTGTAAATTTTGTTTTAATCTAGGAAACTAAAATCGATTGGATGTATCATTCTCAGGCACTACCCATAAAACTGACATGTATCTTAGCAACAGGCAGCTTAAAATAGCATTTCTAATAGAAGCAGGAACTGGACTGGTGAACTCTGAGTTCTCAAAAAGAGGAAAATAATGAGGTGAGGAAGCAAAACAGTCCAAAATATCTCACTGCTAAGCATTTCTATTCCCGTGTGAGCCTTTCTAAAGCTACCAGCAAATGGTTTGCTCTTTGAGAAGGTCACAATTGCTATCTGAGTTAGTTTGCACAAATGTTATCAGGAAAAACTGGGAGTCAGCCAGTGTTCACACAGGCAAGCTTTAACCTGCAAGTAAGCTCCCAGTGACATCTGATGACCATCCAGTCCATTGTAAATCTGTAGAAAACATCTGGATAACATACAAAGCTGCTCAATATAGAGCAAGACCATTGGTCTATTTAGCTTAGAACTGTCTCATTGACACCAGCTCTTCAAAGTCTCAGGCAGGTCCTTTCCAGACAAAGGCCTGGCTTATCTTATTCCACTATTTCTGCAAGTGCTTAATCAATCAACAATGATTGATTCTATGAGTTATTTATTTACAAAATTTACACCCCACCATTCTGTCTTAATCATGGCCAACAAGAGGGCCAGTTGAGGTTACACCAGAGTAAGGAAAAAGGAATGAGGCCCATAGGAAAGAACAGAGCCCTGAGACTTCATGAGAAGGGGATGCTGTCCTTGGTGCTAATCCTTCCTTCCAGCACTGCGTATAGTAGCAAGATATAAGAACAATCTCTTCTTAAGAGAGGACACAAGTTTGGCGTAGTGGTTAAGTGTGTGGACTCTAATCTGGGAGAACTGGGTTTGATTCCCCAGTCCTCCACTTGCACCTGCTGATGTGACCTTGGGTCAGTCACAAGCTCTGGCACAGCTGTTCCTGAAAGAGCAGTTTGTGTCAGAGTTCTCTCAGCCCCACCTACCTCACAGGGTGTCTGTTGTGGGGAGGGGAAGGGAAAGGAGTTTGTAAGCCGCTCTGAGACTCCAAGTGAAGGGCGGGGTATAAATCCAATCTCTTCTCTTCTTCTTTTTCTTCTTCATGTTCTGTTGCATTAGCATGGCTCCAGATGGCTACATATCATACAATTTCTTTTACCATGCTTTTCCTCCATAGAGACTGGTTTCTTCAGTTAATCACTAATGGACTTTTTATACATCAAAGGGCCAACAAAGTGAATGAGAATGCTCAACTTCATTTACAAAGATGTGTGAACTTAAATCTTACTTAAATGGTCACCTCAAGATTAGACTACTGTTGAGAAATGGACTTGATATTTGTTTTATTTATATTAGCTGACATGGACTGTGCTCACAATACACATAGGCTCAGGGAAAACTGCTTGAATCACCTGTTGTGACCATTACATATGGAAGGTGCCTGCCTGCATTTCATGTTAATGAAGCTTGCAAATACACAGCTCCTAGCCTGAAGGGAAAGCACATTTCACCATTGTTAGTAGAAACGACAGCTTAAGGACAAGCAATCCCACATTGATGAACTGCTGAAAGACACGTAGAGTCAACATCTCAGTTCTGCATCTGAATGGCCATTTCCTGGCAGATGTACTTTGATTACCTGGGAAAGCTGAGATTCATCTGCACTTCAATGGGAATCCTGACGCCAAGGATTCACACTTTCACAGATGGCTTTCACTTGAGTTAGAGTTTAGAGTTTCAATATTGGCCAAACCCCCTCACTACACGCACCAATTGAATTAGGGATGGGACGGACTTACAGATGGGTGGATCTTCAGCTTGGCAAGGTTGCCACCCACCCAAAGATTCATCTATAAAAGATAGGAACCATGTGAAGGGTCTTTGCTAGCCGCATCTTCCCCCACCACCCCCTGTCTGCTTTTACCCCCTAACGTCCAGGTTGCTATCCCAAAAATCCTTTGTTTACTTGATCTCTTGGTATGCGCAGCTACGAGGTCCACACTCGCTGGCTGGTTCTAGCAGTGTGATTTAGAAACATCCCTAGATTCGAATTTCTGATCCCTCTATTCTTCATTGCAACAGACAAGGCTTCAGGACAGATAAGTATAAACCGTGAACCTACCTACCTCCTAAGTAAAAGGAACTATTTCTATTACTGTAATTCTAGAGGAACTTGATTGATTGTATGTGTGAATCTGATTTTGTGTGTATGTGATTTTATATATATTCTTAAGTAAAAGACAAATTGTTTTGAATTCACAAGTCTCTACTCTCTCACTGGGAAATCCTTGAAGTGGATTGGACTTCAGTATACACAGGCAGGAACCCATATAAATTTAGTCTGCCAGCTATTGTAGATAAAGCAGTTTGGCTAACACTACTGTAACTTGCTCTAAGCAGGGCTGCCCTTGAACTTTCTCTGGAAACTTCAACTGGTCCAAAATGTGGTGGCATGGGTCATTACTGGGACCCCTTTGAGACCGCATATACAACCTGTGCCCTACCAGCTGCACTAGCTCCAGATTGAATACCGAATCAGGTTTAAGGTTCTGGTACTTACCTTTAAAGCCCTAAACAGTCTGGGACCATCGTATCTATGGGACAGCCTCTTCCTATATACCACTCGGAGAGCATTATGCTCATCTGGTAACAATTTATTGGTAATCCCTGCCCCCAAAAAGGTCCTCAACCAGGACCAGGGCCTTTTTGGCTCTGGCCCCAACCTGGTGGAACTCTTTGTCTAGTGAGACTTGGGCCCCGTGGGACTTAGTTCAGTTCCACAGGGCCTGTAAGACAGTGACAGAGAGATTGGTTGGCCTCCCTCTTTCATTTTCCCCTCTTTCTCCCCCTTTTCTTGTTTTTAATTTGCCTTCCTCCACCTTGTTCGTTTTATTTCTTTATTCTGCTCCTTCCTGTCTTGATCTTACCCTCCTCCTTTTTCCTTCCTTTTCCTCCTCCCTTTGCCCTTTTTCTAGGTCTTGCTTTTTTCATCTACTGTTGGGCCATGAATTTCTCTGTGCTGGCTGCTTCCCCAGTTGCCTACCTGTGATGGATTCTTGGGGCACCATCTGATATAGCAGACTGAATGTTAGGTTTTAAAATTTGTAATATTGGGTTTTTAAATTGTAATCTGTTGATTTTATTGTATATTTAACTGTTGGAAGCCGCTCTGCGCCCTGCTTGGCAGGGTAGGAACAGTATATAAGTTGAATAAACAAACAAACAAGGAATGCATGAATTAATAGAAATGTATTTGTATTTAGCCATAGGCCATTACAAACCAAGGATAACAACAATTAATAACAAACTTCCTGGGTGTATTTTCACAGACTTCAGTGGAGATGTGAATGTGCAACAGGGAAGCCTACAGCTAACTTTCTTTTGGGAGTTCATCAGCACTTGCTTCAAGGAGCGGCCCATAACGTCTAAAAACTGTTCTGAAACTAATCTCAAATCAAGGTTAACGATAATGAAAAGTATACTACAGTATGGCAGACGCTACATACTGTGATGGACTCAATTTTTAGTCCCCACGTATTACCATCCATGTTCTTGAATATACTTGCTCTTGCAAGCTCTTCCTTGACTCACTGCTCACCATGCTTTTCTTGATGCCATTGGCTAATATGCTTTTATGTCAGCTTTGTCATGGCTTAACTGCTCTGATGTCACAGAGGGCATTGGCAGCCTTGAACAGGAAGCTGGTTCCCAAGAAAAGGCATTATCCAGAGGAGGAGCTGTGTTCACTGCAGAAGTTAAATTAGCCCAGCCACGCTGGAAAGAGGGTATTATCACCAGCAACCACTGGTTTTGCCAACCCCATTGTAAATGGTCATCATGCTTATCTTGTAGTCATTGGAACAGAGATACCATGAATTGTACCTCTTGCATTTCATGACCTTTGGGCCCCAATGGTTACATTACTTTTGTATGCCCACACATATGTTTGTGAACTAAAGACACCTTGCACCTGATGATGTGAGCTCTAGGACATGCCAGTTTATGCCACAATAAATCCATTAGTCCTCAAGCTGAATAAGACTTTGTTTTGGTTTTAGTACACATTATTATTATTATAATTTTATTTATTTATTTTACTTATGTTTTAGATTTATAAAGTGCAACGTGGGGCTCACAAAATTTAAAAAGCAACAACATACAACTGAACCATAAGGTTCATCATTAAAACAGTTAAAATCTTAACCTTCTCCTGGTACCTAGAAAGAGAAAACATCTGGCAGACCAATAGCCACTGAAAATAAAAGGATTAACCAAAGGCCTGCCAGAACTATTCCATCTTACATGCCCTGTGGAAGCTTGACAGGTCTTGCAGGGCACGTGTCTCCTTTGATAAGGCATTCCACCAAGACAGGGCTATGATGGGAAAAGCCCTCACCCTAGTGGAAGCAAGATGGAGTTCCCAAGGACCAGGCACGGTCAAGAAACTGTGCAATGAAGAGTGCAAGCAACGTGGGGGGTTATATCAGGAGAGGCGGTCCTTCAGGTATGCCAGTCTCAGACCATTTAGGGCAGACATGTCAAACATATGGCCTGGGGGCTGGAACCAGCAGTCCAGTGTTCTTATCTTCCCCATGAGCAACTGGGGGGGGGGGGGAACCTGTCCAAATATTGACAGGAAGAGCCTATATTAGGGTGTTATATCCCCTGCTGAGATTCCCTCTCTTCCCCAAAAGCGGGCCCTCCCCAGGCTCTTCCCGCAGATATCCAAGGACTGCTTTGTGCTTTGTTCTTCCTGTAACCATAAGGGGCGAGGAGGGCTGGGTTGGTCCTGAGCTCTGCACAGCCAGTCCCCTTGGGACCTGCTTGCTGCCCTTGGTTGAGGCACTAGGACACTCTTCCTGCCACTGCCGCCTCCTCTGCCTCTTCCAGCCAGAGCACATTGGGCTCCTGCCTTTGCCACCTGAGGTGGAAAGATGGCTGGCTATTCATGTGTGGCAGGCACACTCTCTTTGGCTCTACCTCCCCGAGCCCAGCCAAATGGCTTCCCACGTGCAGGCAGCCCAGGGAAGGCCCCTCTGGACATCGGTGCCTATGGAAAACCTCTGGTCAACTTACCAAATGTGCCCACTTATGTAAGCGTGTGGACGGAACAACTAACCAGGCCAGGTGTGCTGTGTGCAGCAGCCTGGGTGAGAGAGAAAAGCCTGGTGCTTATGTAAGTGGCACAATGCATGCAGAACACCGAGGGTCGGGGTGGAAGAGGTCTGCCAGGTCAGATGAGCCGGAGCCTGCTAACCTGCTGACCCAAATGTGTGCAGCTCTTCTCCTGCCTCCCTGCCTCAGCAGCACAGGGAGGATTAAATAAGAGGTGAGGCCATAACACACGCATGCTCCCTGGGCTCCCTGCATGCAAGTGTTGCCTTATGTAACAGCCTGAATGGAAGTAGGGATGGGGAGTTGGGCAAAGGTCAGGGGCAGGAGCAGGCATTCAGAAATGTGTGCTGGGTTTGCACATGGCAGAGGCAGGCTCTGGATATGCGTCTGAGTGCTAGCTCACGGGGAGTAATATTTTGGATGGTTGGATAATGCTGTGGAGCTGGCAGGAAATAAAAGCCTGCAAAAGGCAATTAAAGTGGAGCTGGCATCTTTGGAGAATGGCAATGCTTGAAGGCTGCTTGTGGTGCAGCCCTTCATGCTCCAGCTCATCAAAAGCTTCTGAAATGTGTTAAGTCTTTAAAGAGTCACAAGAGTCTCTGGTTGTTGCACCTTGATTGTCAGGCAAGAGCTCTCTGTGCTGTGCAAAACTTCTTGTGCATATCAAGCAAAGGGTGGTTAGTTAGGTGCTGAGAAGGGTGTGGGTCACAGTCAGTGGTGAAATATCTCTGGTACTTAGCATTACATTTTATGGCACACATGTCCCAGCCTTACAGAGTGACATGTATGTCAGATCTGGCCTTCATAACAAATGAGTTTGACACCTCTGATTTAGGCTTTAAAGTTTATAACCAGCACCTTGAACCTAACCTGGAAACAAATTGGCAGCCAGTGCAGCTGCCTCAAGATTGGCTGTATATTGGTAGACCAAGATGAGCCAGTCAACAGCCTGTCAGCTACATTCTGGAGCACCTGAAGTTTCTGAAGTATCCTCAAGGGCAGCCCTGAGTAGAGCACATTGAAGTAGTCTAGTGTGGAAGTGACTGTGGCATGAATCACTGTGGCAAGATCAGGCCAGGCCAAATAGGGGGCCAGTTGGCTGGCTTGGCATAGAAACAAATATGCAGACCTCACCACTGTGGACATCTGTTTGTCCAACAGAAGCAAGGAAACAAGCCACACCCCTAGGTTAAGTGCACTGGATTTAATGTGACTCCATCAAGGGACCATGTAATCTCACCAAAGACTCAGCCTCCCCCTGCCACATGACCTCTGTCTTTGATGGATTCAACATCAGCCAGCTCTCCCTCAACCAATCAGCCACTGCATCCAGACAGTGACTCAAGGCCAAGAAGACTGCATCTGAGTGATTATCCAGCAGGAGAAAGAACTGGGTTTCATCAGCATATTGAGGGGACTCAATGCAACCAGTTCCACTACAGTTCCACTATATTAAACAACATTGGGGACAGGAGCGAACCCTGTGGAACACCGAAATCTAGTGCATGCAAGGAGGAGACCTAGTCCCTGACAGCTACCCTCTGAGAGCATCTCTAGAGGAACGAGGAGAACTAATTCAAGACAGTACCACATAATCTCGGCAAGGCCAGGCGGTTAACCAGGACCAAATGGTCAATGGTATCAAATGCTGCTAAGAGATTAAACAACGCTGAACATCCTCGATGTAATTGTCGGTAGAGGTAGACCACCAGAGCTACAAGTGTAGACTCAGCCCTGAAATCAGGCCTGAAGATGGATTGGGTCAAGTGCAGAGGTTTCATCCAGGACAACCTGAAGCTGTTCAGCCACTGTTCTCTCAATTACCTTTCCCAGGAATAGTAAATTTGTCACTGGGTGGTAATTTACCAGGTCCTTCTTATCTAGAGGTGGGTTCTTAAGAAGGAGCCTAACAATGGCCTCCTTCAAGGGCCTAGGGAAGCAACACTGAGAAAGAGAGAGAGAGAGAGAGAGAGAGAGAGAGAGAGAGAGAGAGAGATAATCTCCCTCAGGGGGCTCTGATCACCTCTCGGCTGGCTTTCACCAACCAAGACGGGCAAGGATCCAAGGAGCAGGTTGTGAGCTTTACAGCCATCAGGATCCTGTCAACATCCTGCAAGGAGAGCAAGCAGAAGTGGTCCAGAACAAGACCAGATGAAACTAATGGTGACTCCAGTATGGTACTAGCTCTCAAGAGGAAGTGATCTGACCATGGCACCACTCTATGATTTTCAATGTAAATGAGTAACTGCTGTTAAATTCAACCCGACATGAATGAATGAATGAATTTTATTGTAACAGCGATTAGCCAGCAATATAAAACCAGAAAAAATAAATTACAATGGCCAAATAGTAAAATTTCCAAAATTCAGCAAGGTAAAAGGTGCTAACAATATAAACTTTACATTTGTTAAAACCAAACTAAGAGTGCGCTGCCATAAAACACAGTAAAGTATAAAAGAATAAAACATATTACCAAAGGGAACGGTACGAGTTAAAATCAACAGTCCTAACCTGAGTGCCAACCATCATGCTGATGCGCTTCTACCACCAAGGAACAAAATTTCGCAATCTGATGGAGCGCTGTGTGTTCAAGGTTAAGAAACAAGTTCTCCACCTTGTCCTGATCTGAAGTGCCTGCCAGAAGGGGATCAATAAGTTTAGTACGAGCCTCTTCAAATACCGGGCATCTTAGGAACACATGTTCCTGAGATTCAATCTCCCCCAACGCACACAAGCATAGCCTCTCTGTTCGGGGTATTTTTTTTAATTTACCCTCAAGAACTGCAGAGGGTAAGGCCGAGCATCTGGCCAGAGTATATGCCCTCCTAAGTTTACGGGACTCCAAAACGTTAAGATATGGGGCCTGCGCAACGATGTATTTGATTCTAATTGGCGCTATAAATGTTGGGGACACCTGTAGATCTAATTGACGTTCGGTATCCTTGATCCTCTGTCTAATTTCTAACTTAGCCCGGTCCCTACCCGTCTCCAAAAGAAAATTTCGATTGGACTAGCTCCAAAGGAGCATAGCTAGATGGAGGCGCTCCAAGCAGCGTTCCGTAGAGCATCTGGGCAAGTGTTTTGGCCTTGTAAAGTTTTAAAGCTGGTGGTACAAAATAGCCCCCTTGGGAGCTAAAAAACTTAAGAATGCCATGAGAGGATTTTTCACCCGAGCAAGCAGCTGCCTGGCTATGGGCAGTCCTAGATCCAGAGGCTTGGGTGATAATGCCCCGATAGCGAAAACTAGCTACCTGTTCGAGGTTCTGCCCATTTACCCTCCACTTCCTTAGTTTGGGTCTCTTGCCAAAGGCCATCACCTTTGTCTTTGTATAATTTATATCCAGCTCCTGCTCATTGCAATAGCAAGCGAACTTCTTAATTGCCCTTCTCATTCCAATTGGGGTTCTAGAAAGAATAACAGCGTCATCAGCATATAACAGTATCGTGATAGAGCGCTGAGCCAATTTGGGGGGATGAAGATCTGCATCATCTAGGTACCCAACAACATCATTGAGGTAAAAATTAAATAGAGCAGGAGCTAGCATACAGCCTTGCCTAACTCCCTTTAAGGTGGGAATTCTATCAGTCAAGTGCCCCAGCCTGGAATATCTAACCCTCAAAGATGTATGTTCGTGGAGGGCACGAATGAGGGCTAGAAGTCTCCTATCTATTGAGGAGGCTTCAAGTTTACTCCATAGCGTAGATCTAGAAACGGAATCGAAGGCCGCTTTAAGATCAATAAAGGCAGCATAAAGTGATGTAGGGCCCTTGCCAGAATATTTTTCAATCAGATGCTGTAAAAGGAGGCAGTGATCCATTGTTGACCTACCCTGCCTAAACCCAGCTTGCTCCTGTATTATTATATCCTCTTGCTCGAGCCAGAGCATCAGTTTTTCTAGGAGATGTTTGGCATATAATTTGCTAATGACGCTAAGTAAACTAATAGGCCTGTAGTTTGCAGGATCCTTTTGATTACCCTTTTTATAAAAAGGAACAACCACCGCCTCCCCCCAGTTACTTGGGACCCTCCCTGTTCTATCGATGTAAGTAAATAGGTGCGCTAAGAAGGGTGCCCACCAGTTTGTATTTTCCTTCAGAAATTCAGGGGGGATGCCATCTAGGCCGGGGGCCTTTCCTCTTTTAAGTTGGCCTATCAGTGCTGCGATCTCTTCAGATGAAACTTGGGGCCAGCTTGGCAGGTCACTGAAAACTGCGGACACAGAGCAGGGGGAAGGAGTGTCATGGTACAAGTTCTGGAAATGAGAGATCCAAGTTTCAGGAGGAATATAGGTTTCCCTTATTGAGGTGCTGTTTTGCTTTCGATTGGAGACCAACCTCTTCAACCCGACATGGTGGTTCAGTATAATAGCTTCCTTATATATTGATGAAATAGAGAGATAGATACTTGCTTAATGTCACCCACAGCAGAGTTCAGATTTGAATCGTTCATAACAAGTACATTGTAACTGCACCTCCAAATGTGTGCTTTGTTCTTTCTGTAATCATGGAAAATGTGCCTATTCAGAGCCACTCAAATGCCAAAAACAGTGCTGAGGGATCTAAACACAGGTAGCTTCAGAGTCCTGTGAGATTCACCACAAAATATATGTTCAGCATATATTGAATCTGCAGCAGGATTAAAAGACAGTGGATCACATGATTCCCTGGAGAGTTGGCTTCTTTAAATCTTTTTTTTATATATAAAGATTTTATTATTTTCTCAATACTACAACACTAAAACTACTGGGGTAGGGGAGTGGAATACTAATGCACTAATACACTACAATACTATTGGGAAGTGGGGGAGTGGAGCTAACAGAGTGACTCGATCTGGATTACATGTATATATAACTATATCACCAACTAATATAAAGATAACATTACAAATCAAAGTTTAACAATAAAAATTAGCTTTGGATATCATTTTAATAACAACTGTAATTAAACATCTATCTTAGTTTCAGAGTCTTTTCTTCTTGTGTTTCTTCTTTGTCTGAGGTTTGGGAGTGGGTTCTCCTTTTTCAGATTCCGAAGTCTCTGAAGATTTAGAACTAGTTGAATCCTGTGAGTAGGATTCTTCGACATCTTCCTCCTCCGCAGAAGGTTTCTGATTCTTTTCTACTTTGATTTGGCTTTGAAAATTGTACCATAAACTTATTTGCTTTAGGAAAAGAGTCAATCTTGAATTTTTGGTCCTCATAATTGAAACTCAGTCCTTCAGGGAATGTCCATCTGTAGGGAATTCCCTTTTTTTGTAGAAAGAGAGTAAGTTCCTTATAGAGTCTCCTCTTCTTCCTCACTTCAAAAGCGATATCTTTCAGAATTTTTACATCTTCATTTTTAATTTTTAAAGACTTCCACATCATGGACTTTAGTACCAGATCCCTGATAGATCGTTTTGTGAATTTCAAATAAATTTATCCCGGGAGTTTGTCCATCTCGTTCAATAATTCTTCTTGTTTATAATCCATTAGTGGTACAAGGGCATCCGCTAAAAGTTCCTTTACGTTTTCATTTTTTTCTTCTGGAATCCCATGGAAACTTAGGACGTACGTAGATCTTTCCAGCTGGAGTTGTATTAGCAGTGTTTTGTCAGAGGATCTTTCTTTCTCCGCTTCGTCCATTCTTTTGTTAATACTCTCAGTCTTTTTGTCCATCATTTTTATTGTTTTCTCAGTAGCTGACGTTCTTTTATCCATTTGAGTCAATTGCTTTTGGACAGTGTCCAATTTACTGTTGAGATTAGTCATCTGCTCCATTAGAGGGCGCAGTGCATTTGCTAGCAATGTAGAAAAGCCTATGGTTACTTCCTGGTTCTGGGAGGGAATATTTGGTTGATTATTTCCGGGGAGTGGTTTTTTGTCCAGCATCGTTTTCCGCCCTCTCCCCGCCATAATATCAACAAAAAGTAAGTTTTCCAAAACAAGATAAAAGTTCAACGATTTTAATCGGCTTTATACTAGCATACAGTTTCTGACTTCGTTAAAATTTTCTTCCGTTTAGATTAGCTTAAAGTCTTTAGTTGTCGATTTAAAACCGCTTTTCAAGTTTTACTGGGGGGAGAGTTTTGAGTACCCCCTTGACCCACACTTTGTTCGTAGGCACTTCTAATTTCTACCTAGGCTCATACTCACTTTGTAACACTTGAACGTTGCTTAACTCACGGTTTGGAGCCTTGGGGGTCTTTTAGAAACATTTTTTAAACTTTCAATTTTGTCTGCTTGCTCTGGCACTTGTCTCTGATCGTCATATTGGCTCTGTGGCGACAGGACCTTGCAGGGAAAAGGTGAGCCTCAATTCCTTGGCCATCGCCTTGGAAGAGGCTCTCCTCAGCTCCCCAGGCTGGGGGCCTCCTACAAAGATGCTGGGAGGGTCCGGGACAGTCTTGGAACCTTCCCGTCAGCCGGGTCTCGGCGCGTCTCCATCAGAGCTAGACGGGACGCGACCAAGCGGCGAAACGTTGAAACCGGAAGTCGGCTTCTTTAAATCTTTTTGTGCCAGTGGTTTTTCCTGGCTTTACCTCTTATGTATGTTTTGTATATCCATGTTGTGCCTCTCAGTTGCTGACAGTCACCATCAACAATCCATATTTTTAATGATGTTTCACTAGTGTTATAAGGGCTTTTGCAACTATCATCTTTTGGTCTGCTTCTATAAAACTATTGAGACATAGAGGTACAAACTGCCACTGTTGTGATGACAGTTGACCTAATATCCTTTCTTGGAAACCAAAAATAATAATAATCTGACTCTCTTCTCTACTCACCAGGTAAAACCACAAGCTCAGCCTCCCAGTACCAGATTACCACAGAGAGGGACTTCAGAATAAGCACTCTGTAACCACTCATCAGCTGTTATTTGGAGGACTGGAACCCTTTCCTCCCCCTCTCAGTGATGTGTGTGGCTTCACATGCAGATATCCCCCCCCCCCCCGTACTGCCACCTTGCAATGCCAGGTGAATATAGCTTGCAATGCCAGGTGAATAATGGTGTTGATATTTTATCATTTCCCCACCTGTTTACTCTGGTGAGGAGGAGGAAACTCAAGGGGCTAGAATAGTAGATATGCTATAATAACACTGTGCATGCTATGATGTACCAAGATAGCACAGTGTTCTCTCACATCACCTGGTCCTGCATTGCTGCAGGAGGAACTACTCCTCACACAAAGAGCACAAAAGATGCACACCCAAAAAAGCTCCTTATCTAAATGGATATCACCAGAACTCAGTGTATTCTATTGTACTATGATTGGCTCCTTAAATACAGAAACTGATAATGGACATTGAATGCTAAGAATCTCTTTGTGTGGGCTAATAAATTGGAGCTTAATCATGATAAGACAGAAGTGCTACTGGGGAGCAAAAGGTCTGACCTGGGATCTAAGGTATCACTGGATGGGGCTGCACTCCACTTGAAGGAACAAGTTCACAATCTGGGGGTGCTCTTGGACCCAGGCCTACTATTGAATAAGTAGGTGGCAACTGTGGCCAGGAGTGCCTTTTAGCAGCTTCAACTGGTTAGCCAGCTACAGCCTTTCTCGGGAGGAAGGTATCTAGCCACTGTGGTGCATGCCCAGGTTACATCTAGATTAGATTACTGCCATGTGTTCTACATGGGGCTGCCCTTAAGAAGTGTTCAAAAACTTCAATTGGTGCAGAAAACTGCTGCTAGCATGTTGACTGGAGTGGGTTATAGACCACATCACTCCAGTCTTGGCACATCTACACTGGCTCTCAATTTGTTTCTGGGCACAATTCATGGTGCTGGCCTTGACCTCTAAAGACCTATATGGGTTGGCACCAATACATCTGAAAGACCACCTACTCCCTTACGAACCTGCCTGACCACCACAATCCTGTTCAGAGGCCTTCATCAGGTGCTCCCACCTACTGAGATTAGCAAGGTGGTAACCCAGGAAAGGGTCTTCTTAGTTGTGGCATCGAACGTCTGGAACTCCCCCCCCCCAGGACATTCATGTGTCCCTTTCTGTTGCCATCTTCCACCAATGGGTAAAGACTGCTTTGTTTTGTTTGGCGGTCCCTCAGTGATCCCTCATTCCTGACCAATGTTCTAACTGTTCTTTTTATGTCTTTATGTATTTTAGCTCTGTTTTAATTGTTTTAATGATGTGTGCATGTGTGCGTGTTTTGGGGCTTAATTTTAATTATTTTAAAATATGGTTTTATTGTGTTTTAATTTGTTGGCCACATCAGTGGCCCTTGTGAGATCACAAAGGCAGGATATAAATTTTGTAAAATAAAGAAGTTTTGAGTCCGAGAGTCTATCGATATAGCTTTGGAAGAGCGTTAATGTGCTTCAATCGCTAATGTTATGAATGAGAACTTGGGGAAGATGTTCAGATTCGCACTGGATGACCTTGGGCCAATCACTCTTTCTCAGCCTAACCTATTTCACAGGTTTGTTGTGAGGATAAAAAGTCAGAAGAGAGAGCCATGTACTCTGGCCAGAGTTTGTTGGAGATCATAGAAATGGATGAATAGATAACAAACAGCCCATCGATGGCAGAATCTCTGAATCCAGGAAGGAATCATGGTTTTCCATTGGTAATGGAGTGGCCAGTGCTAGATGTAATTGGTTGCCTTTTGCTGTGATGTGGAATAAAATTATGCAGAATAAGTTTATGTGATAGATGAATAACTTAGACTAATTTGGTGCAGAATTATGGTCCCATTGATACTGTCCTCCCTGGGGTACCTGGTCCTTTTCTATTTCTGCATTATTTTGACATGGCATTTGACGGGATGAGCTTTGGTTCTGAACAAATAAGCATGTCTGATTGGTGCATAAAATGAGAAATGGAATGTTTAAACATTACAATCTTGGGACTGAGTGAACTAAAGTTTTAAACATTTTCAGTCAGAAAATTACACAGTATTTTATTCTGAAAACTGCAAACACAGAAGAGATGGAGTTGCTCTAACAGTGAGGCAAGAAGTAGCACAGGGAGTAAGGGGCTATAATGCAAAGTCTGACCAAATAAAAGCAGACTTCATGGAAAGCCTATCAACACAACCATCATTCAAGTTTATGCCCACAGATGCTGATGAGGAAGAAACTGAAAGCTTTTATACAAGTGTTCAGGAGGAAAGTGATCACACACATAAACAAGATGTGCTGACAATCATAGGTGACTGGAACGCAAAAGTGGGAAACAAAGCTGAATCAAATGTTATTGGAAGATTTGGACTAGGAGTACGAAATGAGGTAGGACAGCAACTCATAGAATTCTGTGAAAACAACAATTTGTTCATTGCGAACACATGTTTCAGGCACTTTTGTGCAACTGCCCTGGGGACCCATGGCGTTCAGCCTTGGACTCCTTGACGGAGTCTATCAAAATCTTAACAAGAATATGCCAATAAAGATGGCCAACAGACTGGAAAAACTTGATCTATGTCACAGACTGCAACGACTATCAAAACATCACATTAATTTCTCACACAAGTAAAGTGATGCTCAAAATCTTACAACAAAGATTGTTGCAACGTATGGAACAAGAAATGCCCGATGTTCAAGCTGGAGTCAGAAATGGAAGAGGCACTAGGGATCATACTGCAGATTTATGCTGGTTACTGGAGCATACGAGATAATTTCAGAAGAAAATCTATGATTCTATGATAAAGGTGTCAGACAAGGATGTATTTTATTTCCCTGTCTATTCAATCTGTATGCAGAATATATCATAAGGAAAGCTGGATTAGATTTAGATGAAGGTGGAGTTAAAACTGGTGGAAGAAACATTAACAATCTGAGATATGCAGATGATACCACATTACTGGCAGAAAACAGTGAAGCCTTGAAATGACTGCTAATGAAGGTTGAAGCAGAAAGTGCCAAAGCAGGATTATAGCTGAATATCAAGAAGACAAAAGTAATAATTACTGGGGAATTAAACAACTTTAAGGCTGACGATGAAGAAATATTGTTCAAGATTTTCAATTCCTTGGCTCCATCATCAACCAAAAGGGAGACTGCAACCAGGAAATCAGAAAGAGGTGGAGACTGGGAAGGGCAGACATGGAGGAGCTAGAAAAGATTCTTAAGTGTAAGGATGTATCATTGGCTTCCACTCACTGGCAGTCTTTACGCAGCGGCTGGACAAACACTTGTCAGGGATGCTCTAGGCTGATCCGGCATTAAGCAGGGGGTTGGACTATATGGCCTGTATGGCCCCTTCCAACTCTGCGATATGACCAACATTAAGACCAACATGCCATAGTATTCCCCATTACTATGTATGTTTATGAAAGCTGGACAATGAAGACGCTGACAGGAAGGAAGTTGATTCATTTGAAATGTGTTGTTGGAGGACAGTTTGACAGATACCATGGACTGCCCAAAAGACAAATTAGTGGGTTATAGATCAAATCAAATCTGAGCTCTCCCTAGAAGCTAAAATGACTAAACTGAGACTATCATACTTTGATTCATTATGAGAAGACAAGACTAACTGGAAAAGACACTAATGCCAGGAAAAGTTGAAAGCAGCAGGAAAAGAAGACAACCCAACATGAGATGGATTGACTGAATCAAGGAGGCCATGGCCCTCAGTTTGGCAACTCTGAGCAAGACTGTTGATCATAGGATATTTTGGAGGTTGTTAATTCATAGTGTTGCCATAAGTCAGAAGCAACTTGATGGCACAACCCACCCATCTATTAAGCCCTGGATGTGGCTTGTGATCTCAGGGGTCATCTTTCACAGAACTACCTACAGGAGAACGATTGCAGGTCAGTAGCTGCTGGTCTTCTTCAGCCTGGGAGATGTTAGTTAAATCCCCGCTTAACTATGAATTCACTTGCTACCCTTGGACTAATCATGATCTCACCACCACAATTCTCTCTCTGTAAAATATTAATAATAGTCATCTAATTTATAGGTTTGTTCTAAATGCTGTAAACATATAAAAGAACTACAGAAATGTGTTGATATTTATATTACTAATAATAAATATATAACAGATAGCACCTTTGCACTGGGGTTAGGGGAGTCATGGTGCTGAGATATTATATCACATATTATATAGCCAATGTCCAGACTAACATCTCGGAGTCCAGCAGGGAAAGCCAGGGAGTTAAGTTAATTACAGAAGCACATCTGAACTTTCTATCCCAACATCAAAGGCTTTCATAACAGTCTCTCTCTGTCTCCCTCTCCCCCACTTCCTCCCTCTCTTCTTTTTTTTAAATGACCAGCCAAGAGCGTTGCAACATTATTAGCGAGAAAGTGAATAAACAACACTATTAATCTGGCACAGTCTATTTTCATTGCTTGATTGGTGGTATAACAATGCACACTAGCTGTAACAATATGACTCTGTATTTGAACCCAGTGAAAGTCACTAATCATATGATTGCCTTAATGCTATGATTACATTCACAAGATGGTATTTTTTCTACTTGGAGCCAGAGGAGAGAATAGTAATCTATTATAAGAGTACAATCCCCATCTCCCTACAGAAAACAGTAGCCAGGGACGGACCGTGAAAAAGGCAGCCACTCACTTGCAGAAAGCAACATCACCATTATAAAACAAATCCAAAAAGGTACTCCCAAAAATAACCATTTTCTCTCCCTGCTCCACCATATGCTGAGTGAGGTTCTCCCCTCTCTCACATCAAAAAATTGCTGTAGTAACAACAACCAAAGAAAGAAAATGGTTCTGTGAGCAGTAAAAGCAATGCAGAGGCAGAAAGATGCAGCTGTAAGGCCCAGAGCTACCGGAAGGGCAAAGGAAACCTCTACATTTAGAGATAGTCACCCTCTAAATATCAGTGCTAGGAAGCAACATCAGGAGATGGCCTTGGTCTCCATACACTGTTTGTTGGCCCTCCAGGGCAACTGGTTCACTGCTGTGTGAGACAGGATGCTGGAGACCACTGATCTGATCCAGCAGGGCCCTTCTTATGTATTCTCCTTAGGTTAACCTTGAGAAGGGGAGAGATGGGAAGAACAGATGGAGAGGCAGCTCTGGCTGAATAATCTCAGAGGCCACCAGCAATGCCTCTGAGGGACCTGACATTATTCTTCATGCTTAATAAGGTCTATGGCATTAACAGCACAAATTACCTTGGCATTTTAAATGCATCCTCCTGCCCCCCCCCCCCCTGTTACTGCTACTGTGCATGCAAGCACTACAAATCACATTTTACAAACAGGGTTTAGGCTACTGAGCGAATCAACCCATAGTTAGTGTTAGAAACTCAGATTTCCTAGAACTACCATTCTGTCTGGTGGTCCATATTGACTCCTGGCATCATCAAGAATGGTGCAACTGGAGGACAGGCATCCTAAGTAATGTTCCCTGGAGAACATCAATATGAATAAAGAGGTTCTTCTAAAAGGATTTAATTTAGCCACTAAGCCACAGGCTGAAAAAACTTGTGCCACAGAAGACACCCTACTGAATTATCTTTTAACTGTAGACATTATGTGTGCCTGGGCCAAAAGATGTGCTAATTTATAATAGCTGTTTCAGGGGAATCCAGTGTCATTTGTCCAGGAAACATCATACCATGCTGGCCTAACCATTAGGTGATCCTAGGTGGCAGTCTAGGAGATGTGAAATGTCTCTGAGGTATACACAAGGAAAACCAGGGAGCCCAGGTTGCAGGCCCCGGGTTGATAGTGAAAGAGGAGCTTGACAAGTGACAGGAGAAGGGTGATACGGTGGGACCATGGGAACTGTTCATCTAGGGCACTACATGTCTCCCTGAGATAAGAACTTGATCTTTAAGGGCTTGGTTAGGAATGAGGAAGCTCCACCAAGATGCTTTCTCCTCTAGAATGTACATAAACCTAGACCCACACTAGAGCCATTCCAAATAAAGTTTTTTCTGGAGTGCCACTGGAAATGCACACTCTTGCTTCCAACTGAATGTCTATTAGGAGTGGAGGCCACATGTGATCTGTTTCATGTAGGCAGGTATGCTACAGTCAAACCAGTATGCCATCCTTTCTCTCCTGTATTTCTTTAAATAAAGCCATTCTGGACCTGTAAATGCCAAGGTCTCAGATGCATCAGCCAGGAATCACAGCCACTCTTAACTTCCAAGCTCTTTCAAATGAGTCAAGAGTACTGGATTTATGTAAAAGAACTGCACCCTCCTTTCCATTAATAGGTGGGAGGTGGAATCTATTTACATCAGAGGTAAAAATGGCCCCAGAACTGGACTCATGCCACAACCAATGTTCCCTCTAAGCCGTGGAGCCTTGTGAGCAAAAATTCTACTTCGTGAGCTGCCGGCATTAAAGTTGTGAGTGTGCGATTTGACTGCTGCATAAATGAGTTGGTTCTGGAGCCATCCTTCCTGAGCTGAGACAAAAATATGTGAGCCAGAGGCCAAAAAACTGTGAGCTAGCTCACACTAACTCAGCTTAGAGGGAACACTGGCCACAACGGATAATTTCCTAAGTGTCAGACCATAACCCATTTAACAACAAAAGGCATGCTATTAATATCCTCTGGCCGACCCCATTCTCAAGGAGTGAAACGAATGCAATCTATTGCAGTTCATATCTGAGAGCCGCTAAACGAGGTTTCTCTGGTATGAAATGCCATTTGGGGGGGGGGGGAGTTTCTAGCTCCGGTGTTTAATCATTCATGAGAGCGGAGCGGCTTCGGCTTCCTTTCCCAATGTTACCATCAAGGTCACGCTTCGGGAGGGACGCGAACGATCTCCAAGCCCCGCGCGGATGCTTCGATGTCAGTTCTACCGTGCAAAGAGAGCAGGTGATGATCTATTTTGATTGGGCAAAGCCCCTTTGCTCTCCACATCCTCCCTACTTTCCTTAGTCCATCTCCCCGCCAGCCAACGGTGTCTGCCAAGGCTTCGCTCCTCCTGCTCCGCATCGCTTGATAGTCTTGGGCTTCAGGTGAGGCTCTGGCCTCTTCCCATTTCCCTCCTCCACCCTCAGCCCACCCTCTTTTCTCCTCCCAGGAGAGGCGCGATCCCTTTTCCATTCTCGCCTAGCAACCGAGAGGGCTTTTTCTTTTGTGCAAGCGATGGAAACCGGCCGATCCTACCTGGGGGAAGGGGAGGGAACAGATGGAGGGCGAGGCAGGAAACAGAGCCGTTGCCGAGGCGAAGGAGCGCAACGGCGACGAGGGGGGCCGAGGCGCCTTACCTTCTTGAGGGGCCAGCTGCTTAGATGCTGAGAGAGAGAGAGAGAGAGAGACCCGTCCGGGAAGGAACTCCTCAGGGGCCGCGGGAGCGTCGACGGACAATCCTCGCAGCGGAGTCCAGGGCCGAGGCAAGTGGCCCGAGCGCCTGGGTCGGAAATGGACGGGCAAAGGCTGCGCGCTCTGGCGCCAGGAGCAGCTCCCCAGGTCTCCTCCGCGCTGCGCTCGCCCCGGGGCTTGCTCCTCTCTCGCAGAGCCCAGCTGCTCCGGCTCGCCGCGAAGCCCTCTCTGCCTCTCAGGTAGACCCACCGACCTGGCCAGCTCGATCCGCGCAGCGGTCAAGGCAACATCCAGCGGCGGCGCGGGAGCGTCGAGAGAGCACCTTGGAGCGGCTCCTCTTTCCCCAGGAAAGGCGAGTGTCTTTTGGCTGGGCGCGCGTGACGTAGGTTTGAGTCACTCGGCGATGCGCGTCAGTGGTAAAGCGCGGGCCTTTGGTTGCCAAAACACCGGCTCCACTCATCCTTCTTCTGGGATCGGACGCCGGGATCACGTCGGAGCCGGCCGGAGGAGGACTGTTTCAGAACCAGAACCAGCAGCGTACTACACAGGTGGGTTGGACCCCGGTCAAAAAGTTACAGCTTGTGTTGGATCAGATTCACGGGCACCCAAGGAAGGCCAACACCTGATGCCTCAAAGAGAGGAAGGCTTTTTGCGGAACGCATCCAGCAGCTTGGGTATGCCAAGAAAGTGCTGCTAAAGTAATTGGCTGGTGCATGCAGGTGGCTTATTCATAATAATGTGTACAACCAAACAAATGCATGCATTTTACTGGGGCAGCTAGTGAAACCATGTTTTCTCAGGAAACCAGTCTTTGGGGCTGAAAAGCCAGGGAGCCCCAAATTCTGCCAGACTTTAGCCACACTCTCCCAAGTACTGCCTATACAGAGCATCAGCACCCGCCGTGGCTCCTTCAGTCCTGGCTCGCTTGATTCCATCTTGTCCTGACCTGCCCCTGGAGCCACCATATTCTGCCAAGCGTTTTGGAATACACACAACCCCAGTTCCACAATGCTCTGCAGGGGACAACAGCAATGGAAAATAGCCTGCCTGCACTAAGCTGCTAACAGCTTTATGGGCAGGTGAACTAAAGAACAGAAAGTCTCATGACTGAAGGGGGGGGGGGAACAGGAGCAGAGCAGGCCATTTTTACAAGTAGGTAAAGGTAAAGGTTCCCCTGCTTGAAAGCCAGTCGAATATGACTCTAGGGTTGCGATGCTCATCTCCGTTTCAAAGCCGAAGAGCCAGCGCTGTCTGAAGACGTTTCCGTGGTCATGTGGCCGGCATGACTAAACACCAAGGCGCATGGAACGCTGTTACCTTCCCACCGAAGTGGCACCTATTTATCTACTTGCAATTTCTTGCTTTCGAACTGCTAGGTTGGCAGGAGCTGGAACTAGAGACGGGAGCTCACTCTGTCATGCAGTCTCGAACTGCTGAACTACTGACCTTCCACAGCCTGCAGTTCAGCGTCTTAACCACTTGAGCCACCGCAGCTCCCATCTTTTCCCCATTACAAGTAGCTGGTGCTTAAATAGGAACTAGGGATCTGGTCCATTGGGTCGCGAAGAGTCGGACTCGATGGTGCGACTGAACAACAACAACAACAACGAATGTCTCACTCTGAAAAGCTAACCAGAGTTACCCTACACTGACTGAAACATACATGTTTGATTCAAGCCCTGTAGCACCTTAAAGACCAAAAAGATTTTCAGGGTATAAGCTTCCAAGAGCCCTTTGACTTTTACTGTGATTCAAAAATGAATCCCCCACCAATTTCTGTCCCCACTTAACAGCTTTCACAAGTGACACACTCCAGACTGACTCACTCTGTGTGTGTGTGTGTGTGTTAACTGCCATCAAGTCACTTCTGACCTATGGCGACCCTATGAATTAATGACTTCCAGAACATCCTATTCTTAACAGCCTTGCTCAGGTCTTGCAAATCTTGTTTTGTGCCTTCCTTTTTTGAATCTATCCCATGTTGGGTCTTCCTCTTTTCTTGTTGCCTTCAGTGTTTCCTAGCATTATTGTCTTTTCCAGCAATTCTTGTCTTCTCAGAATATGATCAAATATTATTCTTGCCTTCTCATAATATGATAGCCTCAGTTTAGTCATTTTAGCTTCAAGAAAGAGTCTGGGCTTGATTTGATCTAGAACCCACTGGTTTGTCTTTTTGGAGGTCCACTGTATCTGTAAAACTCTCCTCCGACAACACATTTCAAATGAATCAACTCTCTTCCTGTCAGCTTTCTTTATTGACCAGCTTTCACGCCCATATATAGTAATGGGAAGAAGCACACTGCAATGGTTCTTATTTTCCCCCTTTTAACTGGTATATTCAGGTCAGTTAGCTTAAGTAGTTCATTGGCTTCATTTTATTTAAGTAAATGAAACAAAACTATGTTGATTTGCCTCATAAGAACAGTCAATATTGGATCAGGCCAAAGGCCCATCCAGTCCAACACTCTGTCACACAGTGGCCAAAAATACCAGGTGCCATCAGGAGGTCCAGCAGTGGGGCAAGGACACTAGAAGCCCTCCCACTGTTGCCCCCAAGAATACAGAGCATCACTTGTCCCAGAGTTCCTATCTATACCTTGTGGCTAATAGCCACTGATGGATCTCTGCTCCATATGTTTCTCTAATTCCCTTTTGAAGTCATCCATGCTTGTAGCCGCCGCCACCTCCTGTG
>NW_015163095.1:492945-524835 GCF_001447785.1 Gekko japonicus | reverse complement strand
TGTCCATGCTTGTAGCCACCACCACCTCCTGTGGCAGTGAATTCCACGTTAATCACTCTTTGGGTGAAGAAGGGCTTCCTTTTATCTGTTCTAACCCAACTGCTCAGCAGTTTCATTGAGTGCCCATGCATTCTTGTATTATGACAAAGGGGGGAAAGTACTTATTTCTCAACCTGCTCTATCCCATGCATAATCTTATAAACCTCGATCATGTCACCCCTCAGCTGTCATTTCTCCAAGCTAAAGAGCCCCAAGTGCTTTAATCTTAATTCATAGGGAAAGTGTTCCAACCCTTTTATCATTCTAGTTGCCCTTTTCTGCACTTTTTCCAATGCTATAATATCCTTTTTGAGGTGTGGTGACCAGAACTGTACACAGTATTCCAAATGAGGTTGCGCCATCAATTTTTCAATTCATTTCCTAATAATCTCTAGCATAGCATTGGCCTTTTTTATTGCAGTCGCACACTGTCTCAATATTTTCAGCGAGTTATATACTATGACTCCCAGATCTCTCTCTTGGTCAGTCTCTGCCAGTTTGGACCCCATCAACGTTTATTTATAGTTAGGATTTTTGGCTTCAATGTGCATCACTTTAAAACCCATTTGCCAAGTTGATGCCCACTCACCCATCCTCGATAGATCCCTTTGGAGTGCCTCACAATCCTCCCTGCTTTTCAGCACCCTGAACAACTTTGTGTCATCTGCAAATTTAGCCACTTCACTTCTACCCAGAGTCAGTGGGTAAAATGAGAGCCAGATCAGGCTGTATTCAGGTGTCACAAACAAGCTACAATTTGTAAGTTATGGAAATGAGCCTGAAATCCTTGGGCTCACAGCTTCCTTTGCTCCTCCATCCCTTGTTAATTTTCAGGATTGAGACTGAGGACTTCTGGTTTAGGAAATTTTCAATTTAACCACAATTTGATGTGGCACTCAAATTCATATGCTTGAACAAACTGGGGTTTGTATTTTGGCCACAAACCAGTATTTGTACAAAATTCAACCCTCCCCCTAGTATGTAAGCCTTCATTAGTCAAGGCTCACTTCATCAGATACATACAGCTTGAACTCACAAAAGCTTATATCCTGAAAAATTTTGTTAGTCTCTAAGGTGCTACTGCAGACTAACACAGCTATCTACCTGAAACCAGTATTTGAACCTGCAGTCAAATCCTGGTTTTGATTCTTGGTTTGTGTGTAAGAAACAAACACCCATGTGTTAGAGAGCCTGAATTTGGACATCACAAGAAATTGTGATTGATATTGAGACTTCCTGCTTCAACCAGCATGTCAGCAATCTGAACTCCATAACCAAGGGGAAGGACTATGGAAGTCTGAGAATTTCATACTCATTCATGCTAGGTACATTTTGTGGTTTGTTTGTGATGTCCAAATGAAACATCTGTCTGACTAGGGGCTACCCATAAAGTATGCCACACTTCAAAAAAATCTTTTTGATCCCCTTCCTGGTGCACATTTAATGGCTACATCATATAACTCTGCTTATTATATCAAAGGATTTTTTCATTGATGAACACAAGTTCATCAGTATAGGTAACAAGAAATAGTTTATGATTTTTAGAATTATCTAGGAAAATTGTCAGTTTTTTAAAAAGTTAAATTATTTCCAGTGTGACCATGCTGGTGTGTTTGTGTGTTCACAGAGAAGAGAGTGTTGTGTAAGGAAAGATAGTTAAGATTGGGAACTAAAACTGAAAAAGAATAAATAAAGTATTTTTAAAAAGAGGCTCACCAAGGCAGTGGAATGATGCAGCTGTTTGGGAGTTTGCAATGTGATTCAAACTCACATGGTACAACAGTTTTCCTAAAGCAACATAGATTTGGACTTGGTCAGTGCCTGTGTGGGAACCCTGTAAGCACTGCCCAGAATTCCATGATAGAATAAAGGTGGGATATACATGTAACTAATAAATATAAAGAGTTGATTAATGCATTAATTTGTTGCACTTGGTCCTTTGATGCACCATTAATGTATGAATACAGGAAACAGTTGGGTGCATGTCTTGTGCAAATGTCTTGTCCCAAGTTTATAGAAAATTTAGGATGTGATTACTGCAATCTGAAGAAAATTTTCCTGGGAGTAAGCCATACTGGACAAAATGGGACTTACTTCCAAGAAGACCTGTTTAGGATTGCTCCTGATGGATCCAAAAGGTAAAAAGATAATCTCTCTTTCTAAGATCTCATCAGTTTTGTTCTATACATAACACTAGGAGGGCTATTAATTAATTAAATATTTTTAGTAAATTAGTAATATATCTTGTAACTGATTGGTAGATTAAATATAAATAGATTTGTACAAATCTTAGTGTTGACACCTTTTTATGATATCGATCGTGTAGGTCCATGCACATGGCTGTCTTGGATTCTACCTACCATACCATCCTGAGTATGTTACGGTGTTCAGCAAAAAAGCAAGAAAGTAATAAAATAACTTTATTAGGACCAACTAAAATATCACAATGAGGTGTCAATAAATATAGTACAATACATTATAATTATAAATAAAACACCCAAATGATTATTGGTCCTAATAAAGGTATTGGATTTTTCTAATGGACTAACACTATCAACAACTAATAGTACTTTATTGTTATTTTTAATAAAAACAATGGTATTAGCACTCACCGTTAGAAAAAAAATTGTCTTATTTAGTATTTTCTTTCTTATTCCCTTTCACAACTCAAAATAGCCTCAAAAATAAAGAAGTGAAATCTGAATTTGAAGCCCCAGAAGCTGCCATTTGTCCTCACTGATTAAAATGGATCTTGTTGAAAAGCATTAGTTGACTGGTCTACCAACTGAATATTATTCTGACTTTTCAGGCTCTGGAAACCAGGTTACGATTCCATTTTTTGGTATTTATAGAGGTAGCAGTTAATTGAACCTTAGTCTCCAATTCTGCCTTTGCTAAACAACGTGACTAATACTTTGTTTACAGCGCAATCCTAAGCAGAGTTGCACCCTTCTTGAAGTCAGTGGTTTCAGAAAAGTGTAACTGCTTAGAATTGCTCTGTTTGGATATCAAAAGTTGGGACTATGTGTTTATATTGTAGGAAGGATAAGGAAATTGTTCACCAGTAGTGCAGCCCATTGATGAATGACCTCATCCCACTAGTAGCAAATAGCACATTCCATTATAGCCCCCCTGCTTTCCTATCTGTGTGAGTGAAATGAAAACAGATGTACCTATTGAAGGAACTATTGCAGAAAGGGAAAGAAACAAGTAACAATGCAGCTTCTCCATGGGGTGGAGCCAGGCCTATGGTTGGGCTTTTGGGGCCCCACCCCCCTTCTTAAAGGTACAACCCACAAGAATTTCTCATGTAAAATGCTTGAAAAAAGCATTTAAAACATTTTTAAAGGTGTGTGCTCCTTTAAGCATGCTAAGCAAGGGGGTTGGAGTAGGTGCCCTCTAGGATCCTTTTTAACTCTATGTCAAGAAACTGATCTCCTTTAAGAGAGTTTTTCTGCCTAAGTATTAGCTTTCTTGACTATAGAAATCATCACCCCTACCTGCTAGCTTGTTATCAAAATTGTTGCTTAGGCTGGCAGAAGTGATTAACTTGCAGCAGCGGAGACCTGTAATCTAAAGTGGTTAACAGCTTGCAATTTAGAGATCTATCCTGGTAACAGCTTTCTGTTGGCTAAATGGCTTTTCTTTCAGCACTGAGAACTTCTGCCCCACCAGAAAAAAAACTTGCCTCACAAGCCACAAAATCCTGGTTACGGGCCTTGGTGGAACCATGGTTTAGTGGTAGAATATCTGTTTTGCACACAGAGGTTCATAGGTTCAATCCATGGCATTTCCAGTTTAAAAAGGATCAGGTAATAGGTAATGCGAAAGACTATGCAGAGCCACTGCAGAGAATACCGACCTTGACCTGACAATATAAGGCAGCTCCTATGTGTTCAAATTCATGAAAATGTATTCAGCAAATCTGAGCAGCATTTGCACAGATATGTAAAGCTCCTTGATTTGAGGAGTCTGAGTGGGTTATGAGAGCATCTCAAGATGAAGAAAATGAAGGCAAAGGTCACTTTCCTGATCTCAGCTGGATCAGAGATAGCATATGATACAGAGAAACCTCCCTCAATGCAGAATCTCCAGGGATTTCTATAATGTATGCCTGTAAAGAATAATCCCCTGCCCTGCCCCACCTGAGACATAGCAAAGATTAAAAACAACACTCAAATACAGACGCAATTCCATAAATTCACCAACAGCAGCCTATAAATAACTTGCTGGGTTTGCAGCCGCCCTTCTGTGATCCTCATTCTTACATCTTACTGCTGCCATCTGTCACCATGGAGATAGAATCACATGGCCACCAGCCATTCATTCATGGCAATTCCAAGCTGACAGAACAGAAAGGGAGGATAAATAATAAGGAAAAGTTCATACCTGAGATTTTTTAGAAGGGATTCAAACATCTTATTAAATATGGTATATATGGAGAGAGACATGCTAATCCCTGCATAGGTGTTGAAGGAAGGATTTCATATGAATTTTTAAAAACATGTCAGTTTTCAGGAAACAGTCAGTTTTAACAATAATGACTGAATTGGTTCAGATTTATAACTGCTAACTGCTGATCCCAAGAGGCATTTGAAAACTCCACGGGGCAGTTCTCTAGATATTTACAGTGCTGAAATCTCACCTATCAGACTTCTCCTTCCAATACATACATCTCTTAAAAGGCACAACAGCATTCCTCAAGGCCAGGAGACAGCAATCCTTGTCAGACCAATGACCCATTTAGACCATTGCCCTTTGAGACAATAGGTATTATTGCTGCATTCAGAAGAAAGTGGTAAGAAGCAAAGGGGTCAGTGTTGTAGCAAGGTGCTACTCTTGTACTAGGGATTTTCATATAGCCAGCATGGTGAAGCCAGTATAGTGGTTAAGAGCAGCAGACTCTAATCTGAAGAAATGGGTTTGATTCCCCATTCCTCTGCATGAAGTCTCCTGGGTGACCTTGGGTCAGTCACAGTTCTCTCAGAACTTTATCAGCCCCACCTGCCTCACAAGGTGCCTGTTGTGGAGAGAGGAAGGGAAGGCGATTGTAAGCCACTTCGAGACACCTTAGGGTAGAGAAAAGCCGGGTATAAACCCAACTGTTCTTCTCTTTTACAGGAGCAGCAACAACCTGGTTGTTGTTGTTGTTTTTAGCCATTCAGTTGTATCCGACTCTTGGCGATTCTACATTTTCCTGTCTTGTACTGTTTCTTTGAGTTGTTCCATGTTCAAGCTGGTGTCAACTTTTATAGTGTCTAACTACCGTGTTCTTTGGCAGCCTGGTTTCCTTTTGCCGCTAACCAATCCATACATAATTGCTTTTTCTAGTGTGTTCCTCTGCATGACATGTCCGAAATAAGTCGCAATTTTATGACATGCCTTCCAGTGGCATGTCTGGTTTTATGCACTCCAATACTTGCTTGTTTGTCACCTTTGCTGTCCAAGGAATGTGCAGGAGCCTTCTCCAGCACCACAGCTCAAATGAGTCAATTTTCTTCCTGTCTTGCTTCTTTACAGTCCAACATTCGCAGCCATAGGTTGCTATGGGGAACACAATAGCACAGGCTAATCTGTATTTTGTTGCTAGGCTGACATCCTTGCTCTTTCATATTCAATTCATGCTCATCATTGTTGTGCGACCCAGCGTGATTCAGTGTTCTATTTCTGGACTGCATTCGCCATTTTGGTTGATCTGTGATACTAAGAAAGTGAATTCTTCCACACATTCAATCTCTTCATTGTCAACTGTTATTGACGTTTCTCTTCTCGATGATCATGAACTTGGTCTTCGTGATGTTTAGGAAGAGGCCAAACTTCTCACTTTCCTCTTTGATTTTCTTGATCAGGTATTCCAGGCCTTCTTTAGTTCCCGAGATGAAACTTCCTCCAATTTTTACTCCAATTTTTGACTCTTCCAGCTCTAACTTTCTCATGATTGTTTTGGCATACATGTTGAATACAAAAGGTGAAAGAAAGCAACCTTGGTGTACTCCTTTCTCTATCTTGAACCAATCAGTATCTCCATATGGTGTTCACCCAGTGGCTTCCTAGTTTGTGTACAATGATTGAATCAACTTGACCATATGTGCTCATACCCCCAGGTCTTGTAGGGCTCTCCACAGTTTATCATGATTGACACAGTTAAAGGCTTTCTTGTAATCGATGAAGCATAAGTAGATAATCTTATGATAGTCATGAGATTTCTCCATGATCCAATGCAGATTTGCTATATGATTGCGAGTGCCACACTCCCTTCGGACGCCAGCTTGGACATCTGGTAATTCCCTTTCAATGGTCAGTGCCAGGCGTTGTATAATTTAAAGCAGAATTTTGCTAATGTGAGAGATGAGAGTGATTGTGCGATAATTGGAGCAGTCTTTGGAGTCTCCCTTTTTTGGTAGTGGAATGAACACTGAGCGTTTCCAGTCCCTTGGCCATGTGTTGGTTTCCCAAATTTTCTGACACAGGTGGTACAGGTCTCGGCAATTCTGCTGAGATAATGTCAACACCTGCAGCCTTGTTGTTTGGTAGCTGGCTCATTGCCCACACAATCTCTTCTTCAAGGATGGCTGGTTCTTTCTCAGCTTCCCTTTCCTTGGTATCCTAAGGTTGGGCTTCTTTGCTACTAGTGTACAGCTCCTTCTGTATATTCTCGCCATCTGTTTTTGATATCTTGTTGGTTGGACAATTCTTTCGCTTGCTTTTGTTAATGTCTTTACAGGCAGTAAATGGTGTTCAAATCTTTTTTACTTGCATAAATGCAAGCTTGATGTGGCCCTTTATGCAGTCTTCTTCTAGCTGTTTGCAGTGCTCATCCCACAGAACTTCATTGTCTTTCCTTGCTGCCCTCTGGAAATCGGCATTCAGTCTTCTTGCTTCTTCTCATTTTCCTGCTGCTTTGGCTGCTTTTCTTTGCTCTATTATTTTTATGGTTCCATCTGAGAGCCACTTGCACTTTTTCTCTGGCTTCTTGTATGGTATATGTTCAGCTGCTATTTTGACAGTCATCAAATGAATTTCCTGCCACAGTTCCTGGTAATATGTGGCATCCCCACCCTGCAGTGACCCCTACCACTGGGAGTGCTGTGGGTCCAGCCCTGGCTGCTTTGAGAGCAGAAGAGAGACTTGGAGCTGCAGCCTTGAGTAGACCTGGCAGCTCCTGGAAAACCCAGATCAAGCTAGAACTGCAGAAGACACAATGCCTACCAAAGAGGTACAAGTTATTCTTGCATTTTGTGTACGGCATTAACTGTATGTGGAGGTATTTAGTGATATTAGTATATTTTGTAAAGTGTAATTTTATTCTATAATGTACTATATGTTCCTGCACTGATCCAAGTCAAGATTGTCTTCAGAAGAACTGCTCTGTGTGCCCCTGCTGGGAGAAGCAACAAAGCTAAGCACCAGAGAGAAGGCTTTTCCCGTCATTCTATATAATAAATTCCCTTACGTATTGGCCATTTCCAGCTCTCCCATTGGCTGCACAGTGCATTCCATCAGCCATTGGCCCATCAACCGCTACTCAGGAGTACTTGCATGCTATTGGCTGTGGGCTGGGTCCACTTCTCTCCCCCACCCACTGCCAGTCTGGACACTCTTCCCTCACAGAATAAACTATCAAAACAGCTGCCTTTTCTGATGAAGACACTTCTCCTTCTTGGTTCCTGTGGGACTAACTTTTCCGTCAGTGGCTGTTGCTTGGTTCTGTAAGTAAAAAGGCAAAGGAAGGAAGCCCTTTCCAGGCCTTTGTGGGGAACTCATTGGGGCAAGTCCTGACTAGGACTGGGAAATTCCGGAATATTCTGTGGTGGAGTCTAAGGAAGCCAGAGTTTGGGGAGGGGAGAGGCCTCAGCTGAACAGAATGCCATAGAGTCCACCCTCCAAAGCAGTTATTTTCTCCAGGTGGTAGAGATTGGAGTTCAGTTGTAATACCCAGCAATCTTCAGGCTTCACCTGGAGGTTGGCTACCCTAGGTGTAGCAGTTAGCACTTCAGAGCAGGGTCTGCTAGACCCAGGTTCTTGCTGTGGACGTTGAGTGTGTGATTTTGGACCAGTCATAGACTTTCAGCCTAACCTACCTAACAGGGTTGTTGTGCAGATCAAAATGGGGAGAGGAGAATGATGTAAGCTGCTTTGGTCTCCACTATGGAGAAAGACTGTACTTTTCCTCCTGGAGAACCATTGCTGCCAATCTCCAGGTGAGGACTGGAGATCACTCAGAATTAAAACTACTCTCCAAATGGTAGAGATCAGGGGCAGATAACGGTAGGTTGATGGTTGGCTAGGAAGAAGATAGGGTTGCCACCTCCAGGTTGGGAAATTCCTGGAGATTTGAGGGGTGGAGCCTGGAGAGGGTGGGGTTTGTGGAGGGGTGGGACCTCAGACAGATACAGTGTCATAGACTCCACCCTCCAAACCAGCCATTTCCTCCTGGGGGCCATTGTTGCCAGTCTCCAGGTGAGGGCTGGAGATCACTCAGAATTACAACTACTCTCTAGATGGCAGAGATCAGTTCCCCTGGAGAAAATGGTGGGCTTTGTGTCATTATACCCTGCTGAGGTGCCCCCCCTCAAGACAGCCAGTGTAACATAGCAGTTAGCGCTTCAAGGTCTGCCAGACCCAGGTTTTTCCAGTGGAAGCTGATTGGGTGATTTCAGACCACTCACAGACTTTCAGCATAACCTACCTCACAGGGTTGTTGTGCAAATCAAAAGGGGGAGAGGAGAATGATGTGAGCTGCTTTGGTCACCACTGTGAAGAAAGACTGTACTTTTCCTAGGCAGAGGCTACAGGGAGGGGGGAAGAGATGGAAACCTGAAGTCAGAGGGGCAGATAACAGTATGTTGATGGTTGTCTGGGAAGGAAATAGGGTTGCCATCTCTGAGTTGGGAAATTCTTGGAGATTTGAGAGGTGGAGCCAAGAGACGGTGTAGCTTGAGGAGCAGTGGGACCTCAGACAGGCACAATGCCATAAACCCCACCCTCCGAACCAGCCGTTTCCTCCTGGGGAACCATTGCTGCCATTCTCCAGGTGAGGGCTGGAGATCACTCAGAATTACAACTGCTCTCCAGATGGCAGAGATCAGTTCCCCTTGAGAAAATTGCTGCTTTGCCGGGTGTACTCTGAGTCATCATACCCTGCTGAGGTCGCTTCCCCTCCTGCTTGAATCCCCATTAAGGAGGAGAAAGACTACTTTTCCTAGGTAGAGGCTCCAGGTGTGGGGGGGAGATGGAAAGCTGAAAGCAGAGGGGTAGATAACGGTATGTTGATGGTTGGCTGGGAAGGAGATAGGATTGCTACCTCCAAGACAGGTACAATGCCATAGACTATACCCTCCAAACCAGCCATTTCCTCAATAAGAACCATGGGGGCCATTGTTGCCAATCTCCAGGGGAGGACTGGAGATCACTCAGAATTACAACTGCTCTTCAGATGGCAGAGATCAATTCTCTGTCAGATTATAAATGTAGAGGCACGAGTGCAGAGATAAGTTTATATTTGTAAAGTTAGGTTACACCAGTTGACAATTTGAAGATTCAAGCATGAGAGATGTGGGCGTGTACTGTGGGTCTCTGTCAATCTTATCTGTGTGAGACAACTTGAAGTCTGATTGGCTGTCGCGTCTGTCTTAACTTGGCTGCATGAAGTAACAGGGCTGGGAATTGGATAACCAGTTAGCTGACTGTAAAACTGCAAAGTAATGTTCTGTCCTGGCCCTCTAGCTGCTGCTTGGGAAACGGAGGGCCAGCTGGAGACATGAAGTTTCTGGTCCTGTAAATCTGCACTCTTCCCCTAGCCTTGTGCTTCTACAGGGCAGCTCATATTTCACAGCTGCAGTGTGGTTATTATTATTATTGTTTTTGCCTCTCATGATATTTTAAGCCTCTCCTTGATGTCAAGCCATCTCCACAGTATTCTATTCTATTCCTATTCTGCTTTCGGGATCTGCACTTCCACCTTCCAGCCTGCTCCTCCTATTATCCTCCTCACAAGGCATTTAGAGCTCTTTTGAGAATAATAAAGAAGAGCTGTGGCAGGGCTGCAAGGAGACATTCTTCTGCCCCTTTGTCCTTTGTTTACCAAGAGAGCGTAATTTCTCCTTGAGTTACCATAGTCAGGCCCCAGCTACCACACAGATGCTTCCTCTCTCAGCCTTGGGAGAGCTGGAAATGAAGAAGATGCGCAGATCTATGTAAATACAAGCCCCCTGCATCTTTTCCAAGCCCCAAAGGAAAAGGAGGAAAGAGGCTTGTTTCAGATCAAGAAATGTGGGACAGACAAAACTGCTAGGAACAGGGCCAGGTGAGCATTGGGGTAGATTCTCTGGAGCATGAGTGTCAAACATAAAGGGGGGGGGACCAGCCCATCAAGGTCTGTTATCCAGCCTGCAAGCAAAGAAGAGGAGGGAGGTGGCAGCGGTGGCAAAAGCAGAGAAAAGACCTATGTTAGGTTGGCTGGCTGAAGGGTCCATCCCCCCACCTATTGGTTGGGCCAGGCTGCGCACATGTGGCCACTGCCTCTCTCCTCCTCCTGTGAAAGGCAGGGTGAAAGGCAGCCACCTGTCTGTCAGTGTGCGTTCGTGCACCTCCCCCTTCGCTTCAGCAGCAGAAGCCACCTCGTTTGCCACTGTTGCCACCACCTTCTCCTCTGCTCACCTCTCGCGCTTTCTCTGCCACGATGCCAGAGAAGCGGCCCTTTGGGAGGAGCAAGGAGAGAAGAAAGAAGGGGGGAAGGAAGTCATTAGGTGTGAAGGTGGTGGTGGGGGGAGTGGCTGATGGAAACAGGCATTAGGGGAAATGTAGGAGTGGGAATGCCAGTGTATCTGGGTGGAGGGGTATGGAAGGGAAAGGTTGAAGTGTGTGCAATGGGGTGCATGGTGGGAACTGCCCGTGGAAAGCCATGGGAGGGAGGAGAAATATAGCTGTTGGGGTGAGGGAAGGTGCTGAGTGTTCGTGTTTGGGGTGGGTGGCATGCAAGCGCAGGGGTGTAAGTTGGAGGCTAAGATAAACCACAGGAGTTTTGAGCCCCCTTACAGACTTAATGAGATTTTGTTGCAGCATTTTTATTTTCTGGGTATCTGTACCTTGCTTTTCTCCCCAAATGGAGGCCCAAAGTAATGTACAAGTATTGTTCTCCCCATCTATACTTTTGTTCTCACAACAACTGTGCAGGGGGCATGTTAGGCTGTGAGTGACTGGCCCAAAGTCACCCAGCAACGTCCATGGCAGAGTGGGGCTTGTGTAAACCTGGGCCTCCCAGTTGTTAATCACCATGCTTGAACCTCAGCACCATGTGCTGTAAATGAAATTAAGTCCACAAGGCCAGATGAATCGCATCCAAGGGCAATAAAGGAACTTGCTGTGTAGTTTTGGAGCCTCTGTCCATTATTTTTGAGAATTCTTGGAGAACAGGTGAGGTGCTGGAAAACTGGAGGTGGGCAAAAGTTGTCCCCATCGTCAAGAAGGGGAAAAAGGAGGATCCAGGTAATTATCAACATGTCAGCTTGTTGTCTGTACTTGGATATCTTTTAGAACAAATAATCTAACAATCAGCCCTTGAGCATTTAGAAAGGATGTCTGTCATCACTCAGAACCAGCATAGATTCCTCAAGCACAAGTCATGTCAGACTAATTTTTTCTTCTTTTTTGAGAGAGTTACTACCTTGTTGGATCAGGGGAATGCTGTGGACATAGTTTATCTCAGTTTCAGTAAATCTTCTAATAAGGTTCCACGTGGTGTTTTTGTTAACAAGTTAGTAAAATGTGGTTTGGATCCTATTAGGTGGATTTGTGACAAGTGGAGTACCTCAGGGATCTGTCCTGGGTCCTGTGTTGTTCAACATCTTTATAAATGATTTGGATGAAGGAATAGAGGGGATGCTCATTACTTTTGCATACAATACTAATTTGGGAGGCGTAGCAAATACAGTAGAAGACAGAATCAAGATACAGGATGATATTGACAGGCTGGAAAACTAGGCTAAAACTAACAAAAGCAATTTCAACAGAGATAAATGTAAAGTTCTGCATTTAGGTCAGAAAAATCAAATGCAGAATTATAGGATGGGAAAGACTTGTACTGGCAGTAGTACTTGCAAAAAGGATCTATGGGTCTTCATAGACCGTACACTGAACATGAGTCAGCAGTGTGATGCAGTAGCTAAAAAGGCAAATATGATTTTGGGCTGCATCAACAGAAATATATTGTCCAGATCATGCAAAGTGATGATATCACTTTACTCTGCTCTGGTTAGACTTCACTTTGAGTATTGTGTTCAGTTCTGGATGCCGCAATATAAGAAGGATGTTGACAAGCTGGAACATGTTCAGAGGTGGTTACTATCCTCTGTACCTGCTCTGTCCACATCCTTTTTGAAGTGAGGCCTCCAGAACTGCACACAATACTCCAGGTGTAGCTTGACCAATGCAGTGTACAGTGGGGCTATGACATCTTGTGATTTGGATGTTATGCCTAGGTTGATACACCCCAAAATCACATGAGCCTTTTTTGTGACTGCATCACACTGGCTGTTCATATTTAACTTACAGTCCACCTGTACCCCAAGATCTTATTTACACACACTGCTACCCAGAAGTGTATCCCCCATCCAGTATGTGTGTTCCACATTTTTGTTACCCAGATGTGGAACCTGGCACTTATCCTTGTTAAATTGCATCTTGTACACATCCGCCCACTTTTTCAGCGTGTTCAGATCTTGTTGAATTCCATCTCTATCTTCTGGTGTGTTCGCTGCTCCTCCCAGTTTGGTGTCATCTGCAAATTTAATGGGTAGCCACTCCACACCCTCATCCAGATAAAAACGTTTAAAAGTACTGGGCCCAGAGCCGAGCCCTGTGGCATCCCACCGGACGCCTCCCTCCATTCAGATGAAATGCCCTTGACAACTACTCTTTGAGTGTGGTTCTCCAACCAGTTCCCTATCTACCTAACTATCCTACAGTCCAGTCCACAGTCCTCTAGTTTACCCATCAGAACATCATGGGGAATCCTGTCAAAAGCTTTACTGAAATCCAGGTAAACAGCATCAACAGCATTCCCGCAGTCCAGTAAGCTCGTCACTCGATCAAAGAAGGAAACAAGATTGGTCTGGCAGGACCTGCTGGGCACAAATCCATGCTGACTTCCCCAGATCACCAAGTTGTCCTTTAGATGCTCACAGATTGATCCCTTTAACATCTGCTCCAGTATCTTTCCTGGGACAGAGGTCAGACAGACTGGCCTGTAGTTTCCTGGGTCATCCCTCCTCCCTTTTTTTGAAAATTGGGATAAAATCTGCCCTCCTCAAGTCTTGGGGCATGTCTCCCATCCTTCAAGAGGTCTGGAAGATGATGGACAAAGGCTCTGCAAGCTCTCTAGGAAGTTGCTTGAGCACTCTTGGGTGCATAACATCTAGTCTGGGGGATCTGTACTCATTCATTGCAGCCAGGTGCTTCTCAACTACCTCTCTGTCCATGTTAACCAGCAGCCCAGACACTGTGCCTTGCCTACTACAATCTCTAGATGAACCTATTCTTCAGGGGGGGAAACTGAGGCAAAATAGGCATTGAGCCTTTCTGTTTTCTCTCTGCCAGAGTTTCTCCATTTTCACCCAACAGTGGGCCCATTGCCTCTTTCATCTCACGTTTGCTCCTCACATATCTGAAGAAGTTTTTTTTGTTGTGGCGAGCCTCCCTGGCTAGCTTTAGATCACTGTAAGCTTTGGCTTCTCTGATGGCTGACCTACAGTGCCTAGCAACCCATAGATACTTTTCTTTAGAGGTATGTCCTTGCCTTCATTGCTTGAACTGTTCTTTTTTCCCTCCCTTAGCACATCATGGAGTTCTCTGTTCATCTATATTGGCTTCTTGGATTCCCTACCATGTTTCCCCCTTGTTGGAATGGCCATGGCTTGAGCTTCCAAGAGCTCTTGTTTTAGGACAGCCCACCCTTCACTTGCTCCTTTCCCTTCCAGCAGTCTTGCCCATGAAATGATTCTCATCATGCCTCTGAGTTTATTAAAGTCTGCCCTACTGAAATCTAACATACACGTGTGGCTATGAACATCCTTGGTCCCCCACAGCAAAAGGAAATCTAGCAGGACATGGTCATTTCCTCCTAAGGCCCCCACCACCTTCACTCCATCTACCATCTGTTGCCTGAAGGGCTGTCATACAGAGGTTGCAACAGAGTTGTTTTTGGTTGTCCTTGAAGGTCGGACCAGAACCATTGGGTTGAAATTAAATGAAAGGAGTTTGTGGCTAAACTTTAGGAAGAACTTCCTGACAGGGCAGTTCCTCAGTGGAACAGGCTTCCTTGGGAGCTGGTGGGCTCTCCTTCTTTGGAGTTTTTAAAGCAGAGGCTAGATGGTTATTTGACAGCAATGCAGATTCTGTGCATTTAGGCAGATCATGAGAGGGAGGGCAGGAAGGGATGAGCCAGTGCCCAACTCTCATGGCCCTTTTTACATGCCCAGGGTAATCCTGATTGCCACTTTGGGGTCAGGAAGGAATTTTTCTCCAGGACAGATTGGTCCAGGGATCCTGGAGGTATTTTGCCTTCCTCTGGGCATAGACCAATAGTTACTGGAGGAGTGTGGGGGGAGGGGTAGTTGTGCATTTCCTACATTGTGCAGGGAGATGGATGAGATGACCCTTGCGGTCCCTTCCAGCTCTATGCTTCTAAGATCTATATTCAGTGCAGAAAGCACTGACTAAATAGCTCCTGAAACATAGTCCAACTTACCATGGCCCTTTGTTAGGGTTGCCAGCCTCCAGGTGGGGCCTGGAGATCTCCCACTTTTACAACTGATCTCCAACTGACAGAGATCAGCTCTCCCAGAGACAATGAATGGTTTGAAGGGTAGACTCTATGGCATTGTATCATGCTGAGGTCCCTCCCCTCTCCAAACCCTACCCTCTCCCAGATCCACCCCCAAAGTCTCCAGGTACTTTCCAACCCAGAGCTGGCAACCCTTCCCTTTGTGTGGCCAGTCCTACAGTCTGTCTCTCATGCACATACATAGATAGCATCATCCATGGATCCTTGCATAGCCCTAGAAAACTCCCCACAACTCACTCCTTCTCTAGCCCAGCCCCAGTGAACACAGTTAGAATGCCAAAGCAGTATGAGTGGGTTGGTTCTTGCCATCTGTCAGAAGAGCTCATGTGGGTGAGCTTTCAATGTAATTGCGCTCAGTTTTTAACCTTGCTTGCAGGAGCTCTTCCCAGCTGGAAAGCAGTTCTGTGACTCAGTGTTCAACTCAAGAGAAGCTGCATATACAAATACATAATGGGTGCATAGACACCACCTTATACCGGAAATCTACTGATCAACAAAGATATCTACATGCATCCAACTACCATCCTAATCATACCAAACAACCTATTGTCTACAGCCAGGCTGTACACTACAACCACATCTGTTCCAGTCCTATAGACAGAGATTCTCACCTGAGGGATCTACAACACACCTTTTTGGAAATAAAATATCCACCTGATGGAGTTAAGAAACAGATTAACAAAGCCAGAATGATACCCAGAGAAAGCCTGTTAGAAGGCAGGCCCAAAAGAGAAAATTACAGAACACCACTAGTAGTCACATAGAGCTCTCAACTCAAAACAGTTCAACACATCATCAATGACTTACAGCTTCTACTCAATAATAACAGTTCTCTTTCACAAACACTGGGGGGCAAACCTTTTCTTGCACACAGACAGCCCCCCAATCGTAAGTATGTTGGCATCTGAACTACTATTAACACATTTCTGCTAGTTAAAGCCTTGATTATGGTCCCTCTCACCTTCTCATTATTGGAGTCCCAGGTTCTCTGCTTTGCCAGGTCATCATCTCCTGGTTGGGCATCCTGGATAATGTCCCATAATCCTGTTTCAAGAAGGTGACTTTTCATTCCTTCTCTCTAAATTAGATCATTGTTCTCTGTGAGCCTATCTATCAAGTGACCATGCTGTGCACTACAGGAGGTCACCATCTATGTTTCTTTGTTCTCGCCTGCTCATGCCAAAAGCCTCTGGTGATCTTTCTACCTTTAATCAGAGGTGTGCTTAATCTGGGCCACCATAACACAGCATAACATGCCACAACATAGTGATGGTACACAACTTGATTAAAGAGTAGATAAAGGTTTATTTAGGAATTAACATACTTGATAGGAAAGGGAAAAGACAGAAGTAGGTTCCTAACTACATCTATAGCTGAGAGAGAGGGTAAGATTGAGTGTGGCACTTCTGAGAAGAAAGGGGAAATTGTCCTGAGAGTAGCAATCTGGAGATAGACAAGGAATAACACCAGAAAAGAAGGTGCTGACCTCCCTATCCTATCTAATTGTCTTCTTGCTGCCCCCTGTAGGGTCTTCTTCTCTTCTTTGTACACCAGACATTGCCTTTTTCAAGAAAACAACAACTCACCCACAATAATATAACATCTAACTTGAACATGGAAACCGGTACCACGAGAGCCAGTTTGGTGTAGTGGTTAAGTGTGCAGACTCTTATCTGGGAGAACTGGGTTTGATTCCCCACTCCTTCACTTGCAGCTGCTGGATAGTTCTGACAAGAGCTGTCTTTGAAAGGGCAGTTCTTGAAAGAGCTCTCTCAGCCCCACCTACCTCACAGGGTGTCTGTTGTGGGGATGGGAAGGGGAAGGAGTTTGTAAGCTTCTCTGAGACTCTGAGTGAAGTTCAGGGTATAAATCCAATCTCCTCCTCCTCCACCTCCTCAGCTTGTAGTAAACTCAGATGCCAACAACTTTGCTGCCTTTTACACCCAGACAGCATAACCACTGGACCTAAGAACATCAACTACACCATTTCAGGCTCATTCACTTGCTCATCTTCTAACATTGTATATGTATATGCCATTAAATGCCAGTAGTGCCCTTCCACTCTCTACATGGGGCAAACAGGTCAAACCTTACGCCAAAGGATAAATGGACACAAATCTGGCATCAAGAATCACAAGACTGAGAAATCTGTAGGAGAACACTTCAGCCTTCCAGGACATTCAGTAGGAGACATCAAAGTAGCTGTTTTATTGCAAAGGAACTTCAGGAACAGACTGGAATGGGAAATTGCTGAAATACAAGTTATTACAGCACTTAAAACAATAACCCCACCCCTCAGGATTGATCAGGGATATTGGTTTCTTATCTCACTACTTATGCCATTAAATGCCAGTAATGCCCTTCCACTCTCTACATGGGGCAAAGAGGTCAAACCTTACGCCAAAGGATAAATGGACACAAATCTGACATCAAGAATCACAAGACTGAGAAATCTGTAGGAGAACACTTCAGCCTTCCAGGACATTCAGTAGGAGACATCAAAGTAGCTGTTTTATTGCAAAGGAACTTCAGGAACAGACTGGAATGGGAAATTGCTGAAATACAAGTTATTACAGCACTTAAAACAATAACCCCGCCCCTCAGGATTGATCAGGGATATTGGTTTCTTATCTCACTACATATGCCAATCTCATTCAGTTCTTACATCTGTATTCTCACCAAGAAGGGCTGTAAGGTAAAAGGTAAAGGTTTCCCTTGCTCGAAAGCCAGTCGAATCCAACTCTAGGGGACGGTGCTCATCTCCGTTTCCAAGCCGAAGAGCCAGCACTGTCCAAAGACATTTCTGTGGTCATGTGGCCGGCGTGACTAAATGGCAAGGCACGCAGAGCTCTGTTACCTTCCCACTGAAGCGGTACCTATTTATCTACTTGCAATTTCTTGCTTTCGAACTGCTAGGTTGGCAGGAGGTGGGGCCAGAGACAGGAGCTCACTCCGTCACACAGCACTCGGGTCTCGAACTGCTGAACTACAGACCTTCTGGTCCGCAGCTCAGCGTCTTAACCTCTGAGCCACCACGGCATCCTCTTTATTTTATTGTATTTCTTATTTGGAATAGTAGATTTGAATAGTGATTTTAATGTAATGTAATGAATAGTAGAAAGTAATGTAATTTGGAATGGTAGATTGTATTGTATTCATCTGGTCTGGCTGCAGAGGAGACATAACACTGCACAACTAGTCACCCTACTTTAAATAAAAGGATGCTGTTAGTTACCTCCATGCTTGAGAGGAGACAGATGGAGCAGAACAACACAGTCTCAGGTAATTACTCTCAGCCTTCCACAATTAAGAAGGGTACATTTACACACCAGCCTCCAATTCTGAGATATTTATTTGCTTCACAAATGCGTGCTAATTTTCTGTTCACCCTCTACCTATATGTATGGACTGGTAACTTCCATTTCATTGTATCTTAAGAAGTGTGCATGCACATGAAAGCTTACACCTTGAATAAAACTTTGTCAGTCTTTTTTTTTTTAAAGGAGACAGCAAGGACACAATTTGAAAAGTCCATTGTCTAGCTATGCTAACTACAAGTCCTTCAGCTGTCCCCCTGTAGGATGATCTTCAGATCTTCTTTATAAGGCTGCACTTTAGACCTTGCATATCCCAACACTAACTACCCTGGGGGATGGAGTACAGGAACTCTGGGGTAAGAGCTTCTCTGGTGTGTAGTGTACTGGGGTTGATGGACATTAAAATGCTGAACAAAAAAAGAGAGAAGCTGCCTAGAGTGTGCATCTAGAAGGGGGAGTGCCAGGTGTGAGGCAGGGTAATTCAGAGCCTGCCACACTGCCAAGCTTCCCAAGGACTATACTGATCATTGCTGGACCAAACAGCAGGCCACCTATCTGCAAGATCAGCACAGGTGACACGATCCAGACAAGTGCTCACTGAAGAAAAACCCTGTGTGCTCTTTTGTACTTAACACTTCTAGTTTGATATTGCAGCCTGGAACTTTGTGGGGGAAGCTGCATACAGGGCTAGAGAGAAGTGTGGGCTAGAAAGACTATTCTGCCCACCTGATAACTAGCTGGTTTGCACAGAAGAAAGATCTGCCATTTCTTCCTGTTATCAATAATGCTGGCTGTTATCCGAGAATAGCACAATTCTTTCAGCTTTCAAAGGGCATTACTGTCCTGACAATTTCTGGAGCTTCTATCTGGGTACATGAGAAGACATGGACCATTTTTGTGACTCTTTATGAGATGCTTGAGAGGGCTTCCTAATTATTTAGTCCTTTTATGGTAGGAATACTGCATAAAATGGCTTCTCCAGAGGGACTGATCTCTGCTACCTGAAGAGCATTTGTATGTTTGAGTTATCTGTAGCCCTCACCTGGAGAGTGGTAACCATTGTTACCCATTCTCCTCTCCCCTATGAGGTATGTTATGCAACTGAAAATTCCAACTGCCTTGCGGGGGGGGGGAGTTTGAGGTGTGGAATGGAGTGAAGTCCAATCAGCTTCCATATGCAAAATACCAGGTTGTCGCAGCAGTTGTGGTGTGGGCGGGACCCGGGCTTTGCCTTCTGATTGGTGGCGATATATGCTGAGGAGCAGTGCCATCAGCCATACACTAAGGGCGTGCATTTTAGAATTAGAACTTTGGCACCCACTATTCAATTATATATAAGGAGAGATACTGCATAAAATGGCTCATTCTCACATTACAGTTGAGAGGGTGATGTAAATGTGTCTGCAAGCAACTTAATGTGGTTCAGTATAATCGCATGGAAACTCTGCAGGACAGCATCAGAGAGTACCAGGAATATAGTGCTGATGGAAGATCCATTTGGAAAGCATCCTGCAAATGTCATTGGATGTGTGGAGTCACTACTATGCAGAAGCATTTCTAGCATCCTCACATGTGGAGACTGGTAATGTGAGAATTACTTTCTTAAAAGATACTTTTAAATGTATTCATCATCACTCCAAACAATGGGAGAATGAGATTAAGATTGGGACAATTATTAAACCTCATCTGCAAGGGAGACACAGAGGTGCTTGCTCCCTAGAACAAGAGTCTATCTTCAGGGTAGCTGGTTGGCCACTCTGTGACTTTCCAATGAGTGAACCTGCTAAAGAGAAACTGGTATTTTCAGCTCTTCATTTGATTGGTGGCTTAATGGAAGGGAAAGGAGCACACTTCATATGTAAAGAAAAGAACAGCATTTACTTGAAGATGACAATCTGAAATGTCCTGCTAGGAGCCAGAATATATGTTATTCATTAGGCTTCCAGCTTTTTGATTTGTGGCTGATTTTTCAATGATGTCATTCAATTCTTCTTGTGTAATTCTCTCATTCATGTTTTCTTGCAAATAGCCATTGGATGGGAGTTGTGGAGGGAAGAGCACTATCGTAAGTTTCAGTAGCTTCTTTATTAGAGAAACAGCATATAGCCCTTTGTAAATTTAGCATACAGCACTCATCTAGTGTCTTACAAATATGTACTCTAGAGTTTCTTCCTGTGGTACTTTCTTCTTCATAACAATTACATTTTTTATAATGTATTCTGAATGGATCCATGGACAGAACAACTATTGTATGCATCCAAGTACCTGTTACATGGAAAATTTACTTGGGCAATCATTAATACATTCCTCAGTGCACCCTTTCCCTATTAACATTCGTATATGAAAATAATTTATGAAGTGGTCATCAACCTTGGACTTGGGGGCAAAGACCCAGAGCTATCATTACAGCTGTCACTCTGAGTGTAGATTATTTCTTTTAATGCTTGAATAATTCTGCAGCCACAGAGTGATGGGAATTCAGCAGAATTAAGTTTTATGAAGTGCCTGTAATGTAATGGAAGCTGCTGCTGTCGCTGCACTCATTGGGGCACACCACATCTGATACTAGGGCTTTGTAATTTTAACTCTAAATATGGAGTATGACCCTGAAAAACAAAAAGGACAGGACCTGTATTTCAGCAGTAAGAAACAAGATGTTGACTCCTTCCATTCCGCTTCCCCGGAAATTCCTCCCCAACCCCTGCTGCTTTAAATCCCATGTAGCCAATGCATGGCTATTCAAAGTTGGGAACCCACCACATAAACTGAACACACACACATGAAGCTGCCTTATACTAATCAGACCATTGGTCCATCAAGGTCAGTATTGAGTACTCCAACTGGTAGCGGCTCACCAGGGTTTCAGGTGGATGTCATTCACATCATCTACCTGATTCTTAATGGGAGATGCCATAGATTGAAACTGGGGCCTTCTGCATGCCAAGCAGATGCTCTACCACTGAGCCACAGCCCCTCCCTTTTATTCAGTTCCTTGCCAGATTACTTGCCAGAATTACTTTCTAGAACTAAAGGATAGGCACAGACATTGACACCTATTTTATATGCTGACTTTTAAGGAAATTTTCTGCTGCATTGAAGAAACAAGATAGAAACGGAGAGATCAAAACACTGGACATAGCCAATCAGTTCAGTTCAGTTCAGTGCCAATCTGAAGAGAAACCATCTTATACTACCCCTTCTGTCTAGATTTAGCCCTTTGCAGTCTTATCTTGACTTTAGGCCAGAAGTCCTTCATAAATTCCTCAGTGACTTACACTGTGGCAAAATTTTGTTGCTTAGCTATTAGGAAACAAACTTATTTTAGCTGAAAAAATTATATGATTCTTTTATTAACACTATTTTACTTTACTAATGTTATTAACTCTCTCCTGTTAATGTTTTTATATTATTCCCATGTTATTACTGTTTTAATCCCTTTTATATCAGAATTGTACTGTTTTACTGGCTCCTGCCACAATAAATTAGATTAAAATTGAAATCATAGCCAATCTAGTTCAGTGATGTCAAGCCTGACCCATATTGCAGGATTTTACTGGAGAGACTTGGCAGAGCTACCAGATATACCTCTTTTTAATTGGGTATTACAAGATGGAACCAGTTACCTTACAAATACAATGAAAGTGTTTTAAAAATTTGTGATCTGATATAATCCTGCTAGAGTCAGGCACCGAAAATCTTGTATACATTTATTGATTCCAGCAACATATGTATGAGAGGGGAACTGAAAAAGGTGGCTGATTTTTAAGCACCTTTTGACTTTTCTGTTGATTTGACAGGGGGAGGGGATAAGGGGCATGCAGGGGAAAGAAGGAAGTGCACCGTGCTGTTTGCCCAGGCAAGGGAATCAAGACAGTGCTCCCTGGTATACTGGATTAGTCAATAGGCTAATCCAGTATACCCTTTTCACATTCAGAGAGAGGGCTTAGTTTTTCCTTAGTAACATAAGTCACATTGCCAACTTGACTGGCTAGAGGTGCTAAGATATTAACGTGTTATATGATTCCTGGAGGAAAAAAAATCAATTGCACAAACTGGCACAGAAGCAGGTGTTAGGAAAATTTTGGGAGAGTTCAAGGATGATATATCCCCCCCCCCAACCAAGTCAAAATTGAGAAGCAATGAACATTTAGCATGGCACTACTTTTTATGCAATCTGAAGTTTTGACTTTTTGTATTCACCTCCTCCCACACAGTACATAAAGACATTCCTCTGGCTGTGTGCCTCTTGCATCTTCATGGTTTATTCTGAAGTCCTAGCTCAAACATTTCTTGCACGTCTGCTCAGAGTTCTTTCAGCAGCACCTTTCTTCCAGGATTTCTCATGGTTCAGTGTGGGTTGCATGTTCCTTCATGGTTTCAGACACTGGGGGCTTTAGTTGGCCCTCTTGATCTGGAAGCTCATCTGGGGTCGCTGGCTCTTCTTCAAGATTTAGAATACATCCTGCTAACTCTTCAATATCTTCCAGACTCAGCAGGCCAAGGTCTCTGTAGTAGTCATTCAGTACTCTCTCCAGAACCCTCACTGCATCAGAAGTTCTGAAGTGTTTCTCCAGGACCTGGGACAGTTGATACCATACTGAGCGTTGGACAGGGGCTGGTTTGGATAGCTCCTCAAGGTAAACTCGCTCTGGCTTTTTAATGACCAGATAGAGAATGGATTCTGGCCCAATTGGATAGTCTGATAATCTGTGCTCTCCCTCTAGTACTTTGCCTCGGAACAAGAGGGTCTGCTGGTTCACAGGAACGTTCAGTTGTTCCGACACGAGGCTCTTGACTAAAGAGATCCGTTCCTCTCCAGATACCTGGAGACGGCACTGCTGGCCAAGCAGTCTCTTCACTGTAAGCAGCATTGCCTTGCTAGGTGGGCTAGAAAGCTAAGTCCTGCTTTCAAGAGGTAACAGCCAGACCCCTAGAAGGAATAGAGGCTAGGGAAGTGATTGGCTGATTTCAGTCTGATGTCACAATTCTATTAAGGTCAGTGCCTGAGAAATACTCACTTCTGCTCTCATGAAATTTACCTGTGGGCGCAGATTAACTTTTGGCAGAAAAGGGTAACAACATTTCTATATCAATCACTCTACTTACACTTTATGTTTTATCTGCACCTTGTAATTTTTCCCAACATAAATTGGTCCCCATTTGCATCAGTTTCATCCTCTCCTTTTTGTGAGGTATTCCAAGTTTTTTCAATGAGTGTGTTGAATGTGTGGCATTTGATGAAAATGCCAAGTTTGTCAAGGCATGCAGAAGTAGTTATTCAAATTTTCAGAACTATCAGCAATGCTAATGCTAGATCCCTTGGGATATCTCACAACAGTAAATAAAATTGATTCAATACTTTGTGACTATTGAGTAAGCATGTATCCTACAGTGACAGGGCTGTTCCGAGTAATAGTCCTCAACAGTAAAGATACCCCTTGAAAAGAGATGAATAGATGTTGAATGGAGAGGCACATAGTATTTGTAACATGACTCAATGTAAAAAAAAAAGATTTAAAAAAAGGCTAAAGTAAAACATCCAGTGAAAGAAGCAATCTCATTTCCTAGCCCAAGCCTTAAAAGGAACAGGTTCTGGCCTGTAACAACAAAAAAAAAATGCAGGTGAAAGATACTCACAATTCTTTAGCGGTTTGGACATAAAAGATGCTACCTTGTCTCTGCTGGAAATTGTAACTGCATGCAAGAGGATCTAGGAGGGAAAGGGTTAAGATAATTCTCTCACTCAGGTACACTTGGCAATTGGCCCCACCCTCTTATCAGATATTAAGTGTCTTTGGCTGTTGCTTGTCTTCTGTTTTAGGAGTAAGGCCCGTCATGGGAAGAAATACAACAAGCTCTAGAAAGAGGCTTCAGGTGAGTGTCCTGGCTGTGTCTGCTGGGGTGGTGGAGGGAAGGAAAAAAGAGAGGGAGGCGAGCCATGTTTATTTCCTTCTGCTTAGCTATAAGGCAGGGCTGTCTCAAGTCATTTTGCTTCCCCAAGTGGGTAGTATGGGAGCACAGCCTCATGGCAACAGGTATGGTTTCCTCCACCCCTGACTTATGTTGATTTGGGGCTATGCAGTGGCAGCTAAGGTAGAAAAGCACCTCCTCCTATGCCATGTTTTCTGGGTTCCAAGGGTCTGGAAAGTGGTTCCGTAGCCAGTTAAAGCGTGGCCAACTTTGGGCTGGGAAATATCTGTAGATTTGAGGGGTAGAGCCTGGGAAGGGCAGAGTTTGGGGTGGGGAGGGACCTCAGCAGGGTATAATGCCATAGAGTCCACTGCCCAAAGCAGCCATTTTCTCCTGGACAACTGATCTCCTTTTACAGAGGACCTCTCTTCTCTCTCTTATCTTTCTGAAGTTAACCTGTTCGCAACAAGTTAAATGAACCTACATGAATAAGATGTGCTTCTATTTTTGTAAGTAATTTTTTTTCCTCTTGTTACCACTGGAGTCAACTCATCTTTGTAATTGGTCTGCACTTTCCCCTTAACTGGGAAATTTGGAGAATCAGGGATGCAAAAAAGCATCTGTGCTTTCAAGGCAAATTGTATTGTTTTTACATTAAACCCAATAGTCTCTGCCCACATTCCACTGTATCATCTATTGTGGAGCAACTCTTAATTTCACCGCCATAATGTTCAGAGAGTTGGTATTGATTGGTTAGCCCTGAATATGTATAAACTCCCTCCCCATCCCAAGTCAAGCACCAGACATAAAAAAATTGTATTCAGTTTTCAATGGAATCAGTTCATATATCTTCAAGTTTTCAAGAGTTCAATAACTGATTGCATTTTTATCCTGTTCTTTTCCCAAGGAACTCACACTAACCCTGTAAAGTAGGCTATGTTGAGAGATTGAAGAGATTGGATTTATACCCCGCCCTTCACTACCCAAAGGTGTCTCAGTGCGGCTTACAAACTCCTTTCCCTCCCCCTCCCCACAACAGGCAGCCTGTGAGGTAGGTGGGGCTGAGAGAGCTCTGACAGAAACTGCTCTTTTTCGAGAACAGCTCTGACAGAACCTGGGGTCATTTCCTGCAGGAGTGCGCAGGAGTGGAGCTCTGGCAGTAAAGAGCCCAGGGGGCGAGCACATGCAATAAGCCCCACCCCCTGCTCCCAGCAGCCCTCAGTCAGAGCAAGAAGCAGCCAGGTAAGTTGCAGAGTCCCCCGGCCCAAAACAGTCCAGTGGCACCTTTAAGACCAAGTTTTATTCAGGTACAAGCTCTCCCTCCTCTGCGAGGACAGATCTGCACGTTCCCCCCCCAATAGCTAGCAATCCAAAACAGTCCAGTGGAGCCTAAGCGGTGGGTGTTGCCTTCTGACACACTTCCAGTGATGCCAGGGGGTGTGGCATATGCAAATAAGTTATGCTAATGAGTTATGCTAATGAGCTCCTGCACCTCTTTTTCTACAAAATGACCCCTGGACAGAACTATGGCTTGCCCAAGGTCATCCAGCAGGTGCAGGAGTGGGGAATCACACCCGATTCTCTCAGATTACAGTCCACGCACTTAACCACTACACCAAACTGACTCAAACTGGATTAAAGTCACTCTGAAAGCTTCAGTGGTGAATGGGAATTTGTACTTAGGTTTCCTTGGTCCTAATCCATCACTCCAAACCCCTATACTACACTGGCTGAGTGAACAATTCCTTATACTACTAAGCATTTTGAAACTCCTGACACTAAGCTTTGAGGATTCAGGTATAAAAAAAGCTCCCACAAATGTTTAAAACTAGATCTGTTGAATGGCAGACCACTTAAGTTAGAGCTAAGAAAAGGAGTACTACATCAGGATCTAACGAGGAGAAGATGGAGGAAAAGGAAGTTAGTAAGAATTCCAATTAAGAACAAGTGAATGTGGAGAGGGGGCTCCATAAGGCTTAAATTTGACAGCCATGGTTATTCCCACTTAACCTGATCTCCTGTTTACATGCTTGACAGATACATAGCAATGAAAAATGATGGATGCCATAGAACAAGGCTACCACTGCAAGCAATTCTAATTATATCTGCATTTTAAATTGAAGAATTCCAAATGAATGAGTAGTAGTAATACAGACTGGTGGCACAGTGGTCAAACAACATTTTACAACCACTGCATAGAAGGGGACTCTATGAATTCTTGCATTTGGCCAATGGAAGCTGTAGCATTTTTAGACATTTACTACACAATTGTTCTTCTCAATTATAGTGAGTATAAGCAAGTGTAATTACAGAATCAACGTATGTAATTGCACAGTGATTGCTGTAATTAGAATCCCAAACTGCCTGCTGAAACATGTGGTGAACTGAAACCTGAGTCTGTAGATGAGGAAGAAGCAAGGCTACATGAGAGATTGAGGGAGACGCTTCTTTAGGTAAAGCACTGCAGTGGCATTCTGTGTGTGTGTGTGTGGGGGGGTCCAATTCAGAAAAGGTGTGTCCAGGGAAGAGCAGAACACAAAGGGGAATAATTTGTGCCATGACTGAGACTACATACTCTAGAAGACCCAAGGGAAAGATTGCTGTTACAAAGTTACATTAATGTCACAAGTACAGACATATAAAAAATACACGTGAAGCAAAGAGAAATGGGAAGGGAAAATTTAGGGAAATGCTGGGGCAAGTGATGCTCTGTATTCTTGGTCGTTGCGGGGGGGGGAGGCAACAGTGGGAGGGCTTCTAATGTCCTGGCCCCACTGGTGGACCTCCTGATGGCACCTGGTATTTTTGGCCACTGTGTGATACAGAGTGTTGGACTGGATGGGCCATTGGCCTGATCCAACATTGTCTTCTCTTATGTTCTTAATAAAGAACTGAAAACAGATGTTCCTAACCTCTAGTTGAACCACAGGGTAAACATGAAGGTTCCTAACACCTAAGTCTGATGGAATGAACAGATAGCTTAGGAGTGACCAGTGCTGCATAGATTCAGATTGCCAGGTTTTGTCAAAGTAGGTGCCAACCACACATTATCCTTTGTAAAATACTCCTGCATATCTTTGTTGAGTGCAACAGGTGTGAGGAACAACTGTGCCACCATTCTTATTTGTGAGGTATAGATTCTCTGAAACTGAGAAAGGCTTCTCCAAATCCCACTCCCCTGGGGTTTGGGAGGCTGTGAGCTCCCTCTTTCCTGCACTGAAAACCCCATTGAACCTGATTAGGGATGCTCACATGAATTCACTCAAGGTGACAGTAACAGTGCTTCATCCATGGCCACTTTTTTGTTTCCATTCACAACACATGCAATAATTTGTATGTGTCCATGATGACCCTGCACTAAAAATACTATACCTCAAGTGTTACCATGTACTCTAGGAGGACAAAAGTCAAAGGCTAAATTTAGTATCCAAATAAAATAAAATAAATTCCAAACTCCCTTATGGGTAAATAATCGGAAGGGTTACCAGAGAAAGCCTCCCCAAATCTAATTTGCCTAGCTGCAAGTTGCCTTTTGTGTGTATTAATGTTGTATCTGGCTCACATCACTTCTGGCCAATGCTCCATCCCTGCTTCTACCATCCACAAAAGGCAACTGTGTCCTGTTGTCTGATGGTTTGCTCCAGCCCCTACTGCTGTCCTCTGCAACAGAAGGCATAGCAGACAGACTGCCCAAGTTACTTTGCCCTGGACCCCTGCTTTTCAACTCTCTCCAACAAGAGAGGTGTTTGATTTTTACAGCTCACCAGAAAGATGACACGAGTCATAACCCCAGTATCAAGCAAAAAGAAGCAGTGATAGCTTTGGGTTGCACACTAGGAAGGAACCATAGGTCCCCAATCTCTTCTGGGGAAGAATAATTTGAATCTCTTTCCAGACGGCATTTGAAATTCCAGGATTCACACATACAAGGAAGAGTTATAAGATGAAAATTATTTCACTATTTTAATGCTTGATCATATTCTTTTATGTGATCACATGCTTTGCCTGCACAATCATATAGACACCACCACACTGTTCACAGTGCAGACGGTTCACCACCTTCTCAGATTGTTACATCCCGAAAAAAGTTGGAAGTTGCATCACAATTATTGGACTGGCTGCCTGGGAGCATTTGCTCCAGTTAGCTGCATTTACTTTACTTAATTTAATTCTTATTGTAAGAGGCAAAGTATACATTGGTCCCTGCTGCTCTCTGCTTGAAACACATGCTGCAACCTCAATCATGTAATTTAATCTTACAGAAGTGCTGGATATATATATAGTGCAAAGTGCTGTGATGATTTTGCACTGACATTAACATCCTAAATATGTTTACTAAGGAATCCCATTCATTTCATGGGATTTACTTCCAAATAAATAGAATTGCGAAACAGAAATAGAAAAAAATATGCCATATTGTACTTGCTTGTTTCTCAAAATCCTTCCTAGATGCTAACATCCATTGTACTTGCTTGTTTCTGAAGGTTTAATAGTACAAACTACAGTAATCCAACTCAATGATATATGTGTCTTCTTATACCAGATACCATCTCTTAGGGAAGATGAATCATCCACTTTCTAACAGGTCTGCTTACCATTTCTTTTAGACAGATGCCTTCACTTCCACCTCGCTGTTTACACACAGCAATGGCTTGTATGGATTTAGATGCCTAGTCGTCACAAACAATAGTGAGGTGGCAAACCAGGGTCTAGACTGTACCATTGCTGGTGTGGGCTCACACATGATTATATGCTGCTTTATCCAAAAACATTTCCAAACACAGGTGACTGTCAGGCATCAAGTTAAGCTCTCTCCCCAACATGTTAGCTATGTCTTCAATGCCTTTTATGGAAGAACATTCAAATCATGCATGCCCCCAACTTGCAGTCTCTAGCAGTACAATGGAAACACAGGTTTCCCATCTTTCTTTGCAAGATCATCATCATAAAATGGATTACTTGCCTGGGCATCTACAGACTGAGGAAATTGGATACTAACAGGTCACAGTTACAAGTAGGTCCTACCAGGAAGCCAAGAAAGGCAACTACACTGGCAAGAGCACCTGCTAAAAACTGTTTGAAAACTAGAATCCCAGGCAAATGGAAGGGGGAAGGATTGCACGTGGAGGAAAACAGAAAAGCAATGTTAGGGTTTTCAGGAAGGAAGAGTACTTAATAGACAGATACTAATTTTCAGTTTCGGGGGGGGGGGGCTGAAAATTTAGACAAAGTTTTCCCTTCCATCCAGGGGATAAAAATAGAACAGGATCCCTGATTTTAATGAAGCTGCTTTCACACATCCCCATCTGGAGCAAGCCAGTTATGCTCCCATCACCTGCCAACAAAAAGCAGCAGGTGTGAGAACTGTTGCCACTGCTTATAAACACATTTCTATTCACACCAATTATATTCAGTCCCTACATGCACTAATGGGACCAGAGACCTCCTCTCCCTGCATCAGTACAGACAATGGCACACCATCTCAGTTTTTCCCCACCCACTACACATCATGAAGTTGCTGCTCTTCCCTAGAAACTAGGAGAAAAAGGATGCCATTCTGTCCATTGGGGGGTGCAGGTGCAGGGCCTAGTAAATAAAGCCTCCATTCAAGTTTTGGAACGAAGTAGCCAGCCAAGTTCAGTGAACAGAAGCATGAGGAGCATTTAGCAAAAAGGAGCATGGAACATTTCCCTTGAACAGCAGTCAAGGCTGATGTTGACATTTTTCTGAAAGTTGTTCAACTGATCTGGTTTTCAAGCTGAACTACTGTGAATCCATTTTACAGTGTTCAAATCAACCAGTAACTGAGGCAGCCCAAAATATTTATGAGAACCATATTGGCCTTGAGAACTGTCTATAAAGCCATGCTGCCACTTGGAGAAGAAAATAAGAGCTGCAGATTACAAGCTGCATGAAAAAAATGACATCTCCTCCCTACACCTGGCTGACTGAAGAGGAAGAACCTGGCCTTGCGCACATACATCAGGTCTGAGTCTGAGATCTTCCTCTTATCAAATATCACTGCAGCAATTCTTCCCAGCAGATGGGTCTAGAGAAAACCTCTCTTTCCAGCCACAGATCATAATTCATTTGGAAATCTTCAGGCAGCTCCACACGTTGACCCAGAACACTCTGCAAACAGTTATCCACAGGGAGGAATTCTGGGTTGTTATGCGTGCGGTCATAGCGGCGAGAGTTGAAACGCTCTATGCTGGCACGCAGAGCACACTCTTCAGCTTGGAAGTCCCATGGACGTGCATCCAGATCTGCAGAAGTCATGAAAGTCATGATCAGGCTCCAGAACATCAAGGCAGCAAAGAGGCCCCAGACACACGAAGAAACAGCACTGACCCAAGAAAGCTTCTGCCAGAGTAGATTTTGCTAGTCTTTAAAGGGCCAAGGGAACCCTGTTTTATTTCGCTGCTACCACACTAATACTGCTAGCCACCTGGAATTTCTAAATATTCCTGTGCCTCGACTAAAAACCTCAGTTTTTCAGCTTTCACAGTTGTACAGGAAAGCTTTCAGAATCCTGAATACGAGCTCTCCTGAATGGCTGACTGACATCTACAAGTGAATTCTGGGACTCTTGCAGGTGGCTGCCAGGCTGCTGGGAATGAGTGGTGCAGGAAGGCTTTGGAGCCACTGGACAGGGCCAGATGGAACTGAGGTTTGGGTAATTGGACTGCAAACAGTATCACTGACTGTTTTCACACACAACCCACTAGTACCTACCAGGGATCATGCTTGTGACAACATTAATAAAAAGATTTAAAATGTAATAAAATGCTCATCCACTTTGCAAGAATAGTTAAGTCGCTATTGCCCAATCCTCATCCAACAAGATGCAAACCAAAGGCTCAGATGTCCCAAAAAAATCCAGAAAAATGAAATAAGAACCAAACCAAATAGTCTCCCCCCCTTAGTTTTTAGGTGTGTGAAATGAGGAACAGAATTAATACCATATTAATATCCCTCTATGGTTTGCATAACAGACGACTATCAATTTCAACAAAATGAACTTCAATGATACTTGGGGAGATAAAAATCTAACAATAAAATTTAGCAAAATCAGATATAACAGGAAAAAACATTTTTTAAAAAAGATTTTTTTATTTTCCACAACACAACACACAAAAGGGAATATTTGCTCAATTTCTTTACATTCTTCTTAACGTGCATATACCTAGTTACTTGTAATTTTCATCACCTTATCGTTAAATTTAAGATTTGCAAATATATTGGAATTATCTTTTTTGAGCATTTTTCATGAGATTAAACTTTTATTTTACCTCCTTTTATGCTGAATATGCACAAACTTGAACCAATCATGAGTTGCATGTATGACTCATCTACTGGCTGCCGAGATAGACTAATTAGCTCAGGCCCTGGTCACACGGGCTGGATATCGCGCCGGGGGGGGGGGAGGCGTGGCTGTTTGCCCCGGGGCAAAATAACGCATGGTTGCGTGATCAGATGTCCCGTGGAGGTCCCGTGGGTAGGGGGGAGGTGCCGATCACAGGACAATCCTGCGGCGCGGCAAACAGGTTTTTTTTTCTGTACACCAAAGTATGCACATGCTCCGTTGGGTGCTTGTGCGCATCCATGGAGACTTGGGGAAAAAAACCCTTTTTGCAAGGGGACATGGGCGGGCGCCGGATGCCACCGGAAACGCGATCAGACGCCCGCCCTTGCCCCGCGGTTACCGGAAACTAGTACCTCGGAGGTACTAGTTTTTTACCCCACATCTTCGGCGGGAAGCCTCGGGTGAGCTATGGGAAC
>NW_015163095.1:470829-492902 GCF_001447785.1 Gekko japonicus | reverse complement strand
ATGGAATCCTAAACATTACTTTTGTGAGCTTTCAATAAAGACAAATACTTCATGGGATATTGACTTGACACAGGTGAAGCAGGTTCATGAAAAGTCTGGAGAAAACCGTAAAGGCGAGACCCAAGACATACCATTGCCCTAAGCCCAGTCATCGTTGAGGCGATGCCGCACTTTCTGGTATATTGCTGACATGGTCTTCATGTTGCTCTTCCTCCACTGTCGCCCCAAATACTTTGTCTGCACCTTGAGAAGCTTCAGAACATAGAGCTGCATCATGGCTTGCTTAACTTTGAGAGCTCGTTTCAAAATGGGAGCAGACTTGAATACCACCAACATCTGGGGAATTAAGGTAACACAGGGTCAATTCTCTAAAGCTGTACTTCTTGCCCATGACCAAGGCTTTGGTAAAATTTCTATAAAGCCTTAATGGAGCTAGGAACAACATACACAGCAGGTACACAGACAGATGAGGTTCTATAGAAGAGCTTCTACTCACCATTGTCCTAGAGTGTTTCCACTTGGTTAACTTATTTAGTATCCTAAGAAGATTGATGCAGGAAAACAGATTGCGCCAGCAAAACTGATTGTTGTCCCCAGCTTCCTATAAGAAAAAGCAGCACTGAGTACAAGTGAACAAATGCGACTGAGAAGAAAAGCCAGAATTAGGAAGCGCCCCTTGTTGATAATGCTAAATTTAATGCTGTCTCCACCACCTCTACATATTCCTTGTCAAGGTAAAAGTTACAGGCAGCTTTGCTCACCAGGCTCTCTGCTGTCAGCTCAGGTAATTCATGTACCACACAGTAGGGATAATCTAAAACAGAGATGCTAAAACAGAAGAACACAAATAGATCAGAATGATAACCAGCATAGTATACTACCTCCGACACTATTTGAAACAGCCTGGTTCAAACATATGAGAAACACGATGATATGACAAGTCCTCCAAGCCCTGCTTGTTCGTCTCCAAATTCAGAAAGATAGAATGCACTTATCTTTAAATGCCTCCCTGTCCATTCTGAACTAAAGCCAATGTGAATATGATGACGACGAACTAAATCACACTCAGACATTTTACATACACACGCACCAGCATGACAGTATCTAAGAGACAAGCACTACACCATGGCCTTGGAATCTTTCTGTGGAAGGTAAGCCAAGATGTTCAAACATATTTTTGGGCTTTCCACCTATGAGTAACTGCCAAGAAGGGGCATTAATGAGGTGAAAATTTCCTCCAGCAGGTTTTTATCAGTGGCTATTAACTTCCATCTTTGCTAACTAAATTCTGGAAGAGGACTGGGTGCCCTAAAACCTTCAACCTAAGGTAGCATCCAGACGTCTTGCTGAAAAGAGTCACATTTGCCATCATAGCATTCTAGGATACAGGTACGCTAGTGATATTCTCACCTTCCACTTACCTGTTCTTAGCAGTGATGTATGACATGATGTTCTGATTGAAGAATTTCAATATAAGTGGGATACAGTTGGCAAACACCAGGTGTTGCGCCATGTATTCAAACTGGTTTAGGGAACGAACACAGTAAAGCATATTAAGCAAGCACATCCCGGATTCACTTCATTACCCTGCTTCAAATGTTACACCTTACCATGCTTACCTGATACACATGATTTAGCTTGAAGTGCTTCAGCAGCAGCAGCAGCACAGCAGAAATTGCTTTTACAATTATCTCTTTATGCCTATTCACATCAACTCCCAGTTTCATGCTCTGCAACACTGTTGTTCTGGAAGCAAAAGCAAAAGTATTAGTGACCGTGATGGGGCTAACCTTCTTGCTCTGGCACTATTACCTAGTGCTCTGGAGCATTTTTTATTTAAGTAACTTTTATCTTCTCTGTCCTGGAGCATTTTTCATTTAAGAAACTTTTATCTTCTCTGCCCTTCTCATCTTAAAGAACCCCCGTGAGGAGTCACTATCATTTATATTTAAATAAACTGGCAATAATTTATTTATTCGTATTATAGCCCACTCCTTTCCCCGCCAAGCAGGGCTCAAGGTGGCTTCCAACAATTAAATGTACAATCAGATCTGCATATTACAATTTTAAGATCCACATATTACAAGTTAAAAACCTAACAGTCAGTCTACTATATCAGATGGCGCCCCAAAAATCCATCATAGGTGGGCAACTGGGGAGGCAGCCAGCACAGAGAAATTCAGGGTCCAACAATAAATGGAAAAAACAAGCCCTACAGAAAAAAGGGCAAAGGAGGAGGGGAAGGAAGGAAGGGAGAAGGAGGGTAGGATCAGGAAAAGAAGGAACAGGATAAAGAGAAATAAACAGGTGGAAGGTGGGGAAATAAAGAATAAGGAAGGGGGAGAAGGAGGGAGGACAGCTGATCTCCCTGTCACTGTCCTCAGTCATACGCCCATTAGAACAACTCAGTCTTACAGGCCCTGCAGAACTGAACCAAGTCTCACAGGGCCCGAGTTCCACCTTGGGGCCAGAGCTGAAAAGGCCCTGGTCGAGGACAGTTTTGGGACCAGAGATTGCCAGTAGGTTGTTACCAGATGAGCATGTATATAGGGAAAGGCAGTCCTGTAGAGACAATGGTCCCAGACCATTTAGGGCTTTAAGGTATTAAGTACCAGAACCTTGAACCTGATTCAGTACTCAATCTGAAGACATAATGATAATAATCAGAGATGATTGAGTTTGCTCCATAGCATTCTCTAAACCCTTTTCAATTTTGATTAAAAAGTCAATATAATGAAGAACATAAGAAACCATACTTGGCTTCACATGCAAACAAAAGCTACCTGGGTGGGCTGGGTAGGAAGATACTGAAGTAAGTACCACCACCCAAGACTCATAGGGTACAATGTAGCCTAGTCTAGCCAATCTTGTGAAATGCTAATAGCTTCAGGCAGCTTTTGGTCTCGCTAGAAGAACAGTATATTATTAATACACCCAAATTTAGCACAGGGAGGGAAGGTGGCATGGTATAGCCCAATCTTGCCAGCTCTTGGGAACTAAGCTGAGTCAGTAGAAGACAATGATGAGTTGGTTTTTGTACCCCACTTCTCCCTACCCTGAGGAGTCTCAAAGTGGCTTACAGTCCCCTTCCTCTCTCCACAGCAGGCGCCTTGTGAGGTAGGTGGGGCTGAGAGAATGCTGAGAGAACTGTGACTGGCCCAAGGTCACCCAGCAATCTTCACGTGGAGGAGAGGGGAATCAAATCCAGTTCTCCAGATTAGACTCCGCCACTCTTAACCACTACACACTGCCAGTACTTGGAAGGCAGACCACCAAGGAAGGCTCCACAGAGCAAGGCAATAGCAAACCACCTCTGCCTCTCACTTGCCTTGAAAGCCCCTTGCTGGGGTCGCCATGAGTAGGCTGCCACTTGACAACTCTTTCCACACACATCATGACTCTCCTGGAGTTTTCTTCAGACACTGTCAAGTAATGGCCTAATTCCATACTACTAGTTTGAAAGGTCTGCCAATTCAAAGGCAGGCTAGTTTCAAATGGCTTTCCACAGGCAATATGAAGGATCTACATGGCTATTCTTCTATTTACCATTGTCCAGTTTCCTAATTATAGCCTGCATATATTTACCAGTTTCTATCATCAGTGTGCCAGTCCATCACCCCATCAGAGAAAGGCAACTAAATGTCAATCCATTGTCTTCCCCCTTAATTCATTACATGCAACTACTTGCTTCTGTCCTATTAATGGCACTCACGGCATCTCCTCTGGTAAAACATCTGCCAGGATGTTAATGGAGTCAGTCTTGGCTTTGGAGGTGGGTGCTGCAGCCAGTAGGATTTTCAGCAAGGCAATCTGTGGATGAAGAGCTAAGTGAGATACAGAAGACATTCTAAAGTAGACAAGTGTAGGAAAGAAAAAGAGGCACTCAAGATAGTGGCAGATGAACAGGATGCAATTTGTCATGTACCAACAAACAGACGACACATCTAAATAAGCTTGTTGCACAACCCATCAATGAAATATAGATGGAGACCAGATATTTCTCCGATCATAAAGGTGGTAAGAATAGAGCACAAACATAAAAGGAAGGAAAAGGAAGTGAAAGGGGGTGAATGGAAACACACACATTGGATTAGAATGAGGCTCACCATATACTGAGGCAAGCTAGGAAGTAGACCCTGGTACAAGATTTCTGCAGGAACTTGCTCAACCTCCTCTTCCCCCTGTAAGCATAAGGAAATTATTAAAATATTAATTCTAATACTGAGTTCATACCAAGCATTTTCTGAGTGTAATTAATTTCCTGAACCCAGACAAAAACTGCTTTTCATCACATAAGCCTTACAAAATCAACCTGCATAGTTTCCATAGATGGAGACAGTGCTATGACCAGCAGGTTCGCAACACTGAAAGTGACCCGTGTACATTCTCCATACTGGGAACCCAATAGAGGGTAGAGCTAGCTAATATCTAATTCCAGATAGAAGATTTAATCTCCCTTCCCTCCACTTCTTCAGCAGAATCTAATGGTGAAAGTCTTCCAACATCACTTACCCCTGACAAGGGGGAACGCAAGTACTCCTCTTCCATTTGTACTTGAATTTCTGCAATAGATGTATACTTGTGCTGTAAGGTGACAAAGCAAAGGACAGTAACCTCACTATATAGGCAGCACAGTAAATTTAAACAGTTCCCCAGCTGGGATTCTTAGCACAAAGGAAACAATGGACTGGATAGGGTTTTAAACCAGCTCATGTGAGACTTCTTCTACAGAGGTACACATGAATTAAGGATAGAGTCAGGTGGGTAGCTGTGTTGGTCTAAAGCAGCAGAACAAAGTTTGACTCCACAGGCACCTTTAAGACCAACAAAGTTTATTTCAAGGTATAAACTTTCATGTGCAAGCACACTTCCTTCAGATTAAGGGGTACACAATGTGGGTACCCACCAGTTTCAGAGTTTTGATACTCTCATGAATGGGTCTGGGAAGTCCCACCACAGTGTTGGTATCACTAGAAAGAACAAAGTAAAATGTGTCAGGAGCAAATATCAAAATGTAACACGTAACAATACAGAACAGTACATTTTCTCCAAGTTAAGCCCAAATATCTATTTTCATAAGAACCTACATTCTTGGGATTTTTTTCTTAACCTTTTCTTTTACAAAAAATCAGATAAAACAGATCTCTATAAGGTTTCCTGCAGCTTAGTAGTAATAGTTTATACTGTCTACCAACTTAAAAAACAGAAGTGTTTGCAAATTAAACATACCCCAAGCTTCAAACTGTAAAGACATTATATTTTAATCCATTTAGGTATACACTGGGTATAGACCTTGAAATAAAAATTAGGGAGCTGGAGCTGGTGAGAATCTGTCCTTATATATAATTGAATAGTGGGTGCCAAGGTTCTAATTCTAAAATGCACTCCCTTAGTGTATGGCTGATGGCACTGCTCCTCAGCATATATCGCCACCAATCAGAAGGCAAAGCCCGGGTCCCGCCCACACCACAACTGCTGCGACAACCTGGTCTTTTGCATATGGAAGCTGATTGGACTTCACTCCATTCCACACCTCAAACTCCCCCCCCCCGCAAGGCAGTTGGAATGTCAGTTGCATATGGAATCTGCTGTATTCTGGTGGTGTGCAGGTCCCAAGTTCATGTTTTAAAAGCAGACTGACACTGTTTGCCCAAAGCCAGAGCACTCTCCCAGAGCCTCTTTCTAGATCCCGTTGTATTTATTTCCACAACGGGCCTTATTTCTAGTGTGATTATAATTCTACAATTATAGCCTTTTCTTTTACACCAACAGTGACCTAAACATGTAAAAAGCATGGTGAGCCCAAAATTCAACAAGACCTGTGCTGCTTTAACTCACCTCCCCAAGGTGTAGCCAATGAATTTACTCCGACTGGATTCTAAAAACATCTCAATATCTTTTTCTCTGTTGGAAAAAAGCAACAATGGCACAGAGTCAGACTTTCAAAGCTTCTCACCATATTACAGTCTTTACATCGTTCCAGAAAGATGACAATTTAATACTGCAAATGGGAAAAGATGTAAGGCATTCCAAAATCTCACACTACTTAGGTTAGCACTAAGTAAGAGAGATGTCCCTTAGCCTCCTTACATAAAAGCTTCCATATAATTAGCATGACTGCATCAACCCAAGGCGAGTATGTCTTTCACTGCAGCTAATGATTCATACACATACACACACTCACACACTCTAAGCACACTCATATGTCAAAGAAAAGGGCCTTCCAGCTTAAATAGAAGAAGAAGAGGCGATTGGATTTATATCCCGCCCTTCACTACCCAAAGGTGTCTCAGAGCGGCTTACAAACTCCTTTCCCTTCCCCTCCCCACAACAGACACCCTGTGAGGTGGGTGGGTCTGAGAGAACTCTGACACAAACTGCTCTTTCAGGAACAGCTGTGCCAGAGCTTGTGACTGACCCAAGGTCACATGAGCAGGTGCAAGTGGAGGAGTGGGGAATCAAACCCGGTTCTCCCAGATTAGAGTCCGCACACTTAACCACTACACCAAACTGGCTCTCAGGATTAAATGCAGCAATCCTGGCACTACTCACCTGACCTTGGGTGCCCAAGGTAAACCTTTTGGGCAAGTTAGTCGGTCAGCTGAAGGATGCTGGACAGGAGGAGGCATCACCTCATCTCTTTCAAGAGGGAATGTCTCTCCCTCAAGACTATTATCGTCATCATTCTCCTCCTCATCTTCACGGGAATCATCAGTTTTGTAGGGATCCCGCTCATTGAAAGCATCTAGATTATCCTGTTTAATAAGAGCCTGCAAGATTCAACATATCGATCAAACAGCAAGTTAACCCATCTGATCTTGTGAATATTGTTTTTCCCAAAGATGGCAAGGTTATCTTCTGTTAGTCTTATCTGTTCCTCAGCTCACCTTATGTTCCCGCCGGCCCCGTTTCTGCTGCTGCTCAATCAAATCAGAAGCAGATGCTGGAGGAGAAGCAGCCCTCATGTTACGGATTACTTTGATACTGTCCTCAGGAAGTGGGGGGAGTCCCAGCATCTCCCGTTTCTCTCCTTTCATATCCTGAAGTTCCTCAAATCCTCCAAGGGTACACTACATAGAAGGTCAATGCAATTTTGTCACTTTATCTTTTTGGTTATTTATAAACAGTTCAAAAACTGGCTTGCTATCAGTGAGTCAAGGGACTGATGAATGAAGGATTTGCTGTAGTTAAGTTATTTGCCAATGATTTTTCAAAGAACCATTTGTGAACATCAGATACATAAGCACTTTAGCATTTTAAACTTGGCTGTCTGCTCATGTTATAGTCCCATTTTCACAAATAATTTTCTAAAGAATGAAGTGATACTCATTAAATTTTAAAATTAGAATTTCACATTCCTAGCTATCACACTTACTTAGGAAATATGTATTTCTTCCTTCAAAAAGCTCAGAGGGGCTTACATGGGAATCCCAAGCAGTTTCCTGTCCAGGCACTGATCTGGCATAGATCCACTGAACTTTTAACAATACAGATGCACCAAGCATCCTTAGACAATTCACAAAGCCATTCTATGGTGCTATGTTCTTTGTTCCTTAGTTGCCAAATGGCAAGAGAAATAAAATAGTCTCTGAAAAAGCAACAGATGGCAGGTAGGAAGGTATATTTGGGAGTTCATTATTTTGGCACTGAAGCAGCAAGACTACATAGTCCTGATGAGCGCTGAAGCAGTTCCTTTGAAATTCAGTCATAATATTGCAGTCTACTGATTTCATGACCAGTCTTCAACAGTTGCAAGGACAGTTATCATCAGAAATAGGGCAGCTAGTGACCTCATAGCATTGCAGCTTTATCATGCTGAAAGCTATAAAAAGCTGCAATTATGCAGCATATGTTTCCGCAGCTTTATCATGCTGAAAGCTATAAAAATTATGCAGCATATGTTTCTCTGTCAGTATATAAAATACTTCTGCAATTTCTGCTCTCATGCTTTAAAACTATGCAGTTGTTCATTGCAAGTTGATTTATTATCTCTAATGTACCCACTTCTCTCACGAATGGCCAGAAATAGCAGTATTTATTTTAAAGGTGAAAAATTATTTTTTTGAAATTATGGATTTGGTTGAGTAAAGATGATTACCTTGGGTAGACTACTTTTCAAATTCAAACCAGTAAGTTAATTTTTGTTAGCTTAATGCTACTGGAATTTTCAGCTAAACTGAAATTCTTCATAATGGTTCTTAGTGACCATCATCTTATTTTTTAGTTACAAAAATTGTACATTTGTTTAGTATAGTGGTTAACAGCGCAGATTCTAATCTGGGAGAACTGGGTTTGATTCCCCATTCCTCCACATGCAGCTGCTGGTGTGACTTTGGATCAGTCATAAATTCTTTCAGAGCTGTTCTCTCAAGGACAGTTCTTGAGAGAGCTCTCTTAACCCCACCTACCTCACAGGGTGTCTGTTGTGGGGAGGGAAAGGGATTGTAAGCCCCTCTGAGACTCCTTCAGGTAGTGAAGGGTGGGGGTATAAATCCAATCTTCTTCTTCTTAATAAAATAATCTAATATTCTTTTACATTGTGATTTTTACCTCCACAGGATACATTAAAATTTAATTATGCCAGTGATGTCCCCCTGATTTCCTCCTTCTTTCTAAACCAGCTCACAGATTAATCTGCTTCTCCTCAGCCTGAATAAGGATATTTTGTGTTGCTGGACTCACAATGTGAAATAGTATCCTTGAAGATGTGCACTGTCACTCTCCGTTTTCCAAACAGAGGTGTCTTGTTTAGGTGTCTGAGAGCCACCGTGGTTTAATGGCTAAGAGCAGCAGACTCTGATCTGGAGAACCAGGTCTGATTCCCCACTCCTCTATATGAAGCCTGCTGGGTGACCTTGGGCCAGTCACAGTTCTCAGAATCCTCTCTGCCCTACCTACCTTACAAGGTGCCTGCTGTGGGGAAAGGAAGGGAAAGGCGATTGTAAGCCACTTTGAGACTCCTTAAGGTAAAGAAATGCAGGATATAAACACCTACTCTTCTTGTTTCTGTTAGCTTTATTAGGAGGCTGATGAGCTTGTTGGAAATTTGGTCAAGAGGTATTATGTATTTTTGGTTGTTTTTTATGTACATGTATTTGCTGATATTGTATTGTTCTATCACAAATTTTGTCTTTGTTAGCTGCCTTGAGTATTCAAAGAAAGGTGGGATTGGGGTATAATTGCTGTAATAAATAAAATGTAATTTTCTTGGATTTGACTTTATAGTACCACTAACCCAGAGAGATCTAGATGCCTAAACTCTCAGATAGCTGCCAGATGCAGAACACAATGACATTATAATAAAATGTGCCAAACAGCAACAGCAGTAAAAGGTTGCAAATATTAACACACAATATATGTGAAAATACTACAAAAAACACAATAAAACCTCAATATCAAGCTGTAGCTATAAAACAGTATTCTTATATATTTGTTTCTTCCTTTTCCAGAATGGTGAGCAGTAGTACCTACTTCTCCACCTACTTCTCAATTTCCTGCTCCAACTCAGCAGTGTTTGTAGCCCTTGGAAGCATTATGCAATGTACAAAGAAAGGTGGCTCCTGTGCCTGTTGCAGAGATAGAATAAACTGCTTTCCCAAATGGTGAGAACTGTAGGACTTTCCCACAAAACCGTCCACTGGCAGAACTGTTTTATTGCAGAATGTAAATCCTACAGATGGAACATGCAGACAATCCCACAGTGGCACTGATGCCAGAACAAATGAGTAAATAGAAGCTATTTAGGCATATTCTACACATATCTCTGTACAGTGATGAGCCCAGGAATTAAAACAGACCCACATAATTTTGTTTGATCTAACAACATCAATTATAACATTAGGCGTATCATGTTTGAAGTGCCCTTATTCACAACAAACAGCATCTTACCAAGACAGTCTTCCAGAGCAGCAGCAAGACCTTCTTCATAGGGAAGTGTGGGGCATGGCCACTGCAGAATTTGGTCACCATTCCAAACAGCATAACAGAAAATGGCTCATTGTTATAAAGTGGTGCCCCTAAAAGGTAACAAACATAATGGTGTCACCCATTTTACATAAGGATTCCTCAGTTCTTGTTTAATGGATTCCAGTTCCATCCTCTGCAATCTCTTCTAGTGAATCCTATTACCTTCCAGTACATTTTTCATAACTTCCTGCTCCTGAAATTACTGTTTACAACATACAAGCTTAGTAGTATTCAACTCACATTCACAAATGTGATCCTGTTCATTCAGTTCAAAGAAACAAGCTTTCTTCCATATGTAAGGAAAGGCTAAATCACAAACTAATTCCAAGTTCCTGGCCTACTAACATTTTATTCCGCCCTCCCCGCAGCGGGCTCAGGGCGGCTCACAGTCGGGCATAAGCCAATACATAAAAACATTTTTAAAACCATTTAAAACATTATACAACATTACAAAATTACAATTATAAAGTGCTCCAGATGTTCCAATTAGTCTTCTATGAAGATGGCAGCCACCATATCATCCATAGGGAGGGGGAATGGGGGATGAGAGAGAAAAAACCAAATTTATGCTTCAGGATATTGTATCTTAAAGTTTTTCCACAATCATCTCCTTGTGGAACTGGCCATTTCCAAGCAACAGAATTTACCCTCTCTGTGAAGGGACAACATTGTGCACTGATTGTTCAGAAACAGTATCACCTAGAACAGAGTTCATTCTATAATGTACTATTCATACAAGCTTTTGGTTGGGGTGCCTGTCTTTTCTTCTTCTTCCTGTTTTCTCTCACTGCCCCAGTCTTGGCACTTTAAATACAACATGCTATACCAAATCTAAAGTTGTGAGTGTTGCACAAATGGGGGTGAGTGGGTTGGTTATAAGATAAAAGTTGCATATACTCATGCTAGTCCATCGAGTAATCATTACTAGCACTTGTAGGAGGCTACACAATTTGTGCAGAGGACACTTGGGGGAAAACAGGGAAAAGCATCCTTGCTAACTTGAAGCCCATCATAGAGACGTATGATCCCATTATTACTTTCTGTCCCAACATTCCTTACCTTAGATCTGTGCTATCAGCCAGGGAGATGGCTGGCTTCCTCACAGCACTGCTGCAGGCTGCACTGTTGCTGGAAAATAAAGCATGTAGTTTGCCCACAATTGCCCATAATATGGGACCAAAGACCATGGTTTGAGATTAAGGCACTATGGGAACAAATTAACATATTTTGTACTCCTTCACTGGAAAGATACACCTACATGACCTCAGCTTTCTCCAGGTCCCTGTCATATTCATCTGGAACTGATAATAATTGCTATGGGGTCTTACTAATCTAGTCCACTGCCTTCTGCTCCAGTACAGGTCCCTGTCATATTCATCTGGAACTGAGAATAATTGCTATGGGGTCTCGCTAATCTAGCTCACTGCCTTCTGCTCCAGTGTACTAATCACTACAAGCCCTAGCAATATCGCCAGTTACTTAGACAACTGGGTGCTTCTACAAATGCTGAATAACACACTTTCAAAGCACTTTGCAACTGAATTTCACTGTGTGAAATGGCAAAATCCACTTGCAAATGATCATTAAAGAGAGTGGACTGAAAGTGCACTATTTGTCACGTATGAAAGCATTTGACCCGACAGAAGCAAAGAAGAACCCTAATCAATTACTGATATATTGGGCTATGAAACCCTAGAGAAACCTCCACTGTTGTCTCAGTTCCAGCTATACCTGTGGTGAAAACAGCAGACTCCCAACCAGATTCCACCATTAGTGCTAACAGTCACCCTTTACTGCCCTCTCCTGTTGCAATTACAAATAAAAATATTGGGATACTGATATTGTTGCAATATAATTAGAGTACTGACTGCATAATTTGTCTCTGTGACCTTCAATTTCTCTGGGTCCAGAGTCTGACATTTTTGATGTAATAAACAGTGGATCCAGGCACAGGAAGATTGGGGGGGGGGGGGGAGTTGGATCCTGTGAAATTGTCAAGAATGTCAAGCAAAGCATGGAGAAAATTTCAAACACAATTGAATGAAAAGCTTCGGCAGAATCTTTTTATATGCTTTGTGTGAAATGAATCCCTCACCTACACTATGCAAGTGCAGGCAAGACTCAGGGGCAAGCCACCACTGGGAAAGGGCTTGTGCAGTATAAAAGAGAAGCACTAGAACAAAGGAAAAAGCATAGCTCCAAGTAAGGGAGTAGAGAGCTATTTATGTAAGTGGACTATTTGGACCTAGGTCATGGATTAATTTTGATTAGTATGTGCCTAATTCCTAACTGGCACGCTCACTAAAACTATCCACAAAAGTGATCAGTTCGCGATTCCAGGCAATGTACATTTTCTCCCTTCTCAGAAAGGTAGTAATTCTGCATCAGGCACTGGAAAGGCAGATGAAAGGCATCTGCACTATCAGCTATACCCAAGATGCACTTGAGTCCTGAACTCCAGGGCCTGATGCAATTCCCTCTGAACTCAACAGGAAACTTTTCATGGAATCAGATAAAATTGGATGGATACCAGAATAAGTCTAGTATCTGATCATCTTTCACAAGCTGTAAAAATATATATCTGCTGGTGGGGCAGATCATAAACAGGCTATCTAAACAGCCTGCATTCTTTTCAGAGGCCCTACTTTGCAACAACATGGAACTCACTCAATTTCCATGTTCAAAAGTTCTACCAAAGCATTGAAAGTGCCAACTTCCAGTAGAAGGAAAATGTTGTATCGCATCCAGGACTGAACTTCAGCTTCAGAGCTGCATTCGTCAAACGTGCCTGCAACCACAAAGGCATTTTCTTTGAGCAAAGGCATCCCTTACAAGATCAAATTCTACAATGACCCTATGTATTTAAGCCCCAGTTTGCAGATAAAAAGCTAGCCCAGCATAACTTGTGTCTCATATTGAGAACCCAGATGTCCCATCAAATTATTGTGCTGTGAAATGCCCATGCCAGTTCTTGGTTTAAGGACTTTCTGAGCAGAGACAGAATATAACTTCTTATAGCTCACTAACATGGTTATCCCACTTGGCACACTTCTACAAACTCACCATAAAACAAAAACACAGCCTAAGATGAAACTGACTCAGGTTAATCATGCTTATAATGAACATAAATGTAAGAAGGTAGAAACCAACAAATTAGCTTTTGCTCTGCTAATAGCAGCTTTATGTCACAGGGAAAGGTAGTTTAACCAAATTGCTCAATTAAAAAATAGTTCATCAAGCCATTACTCAGCAATTGAAATAAACTGTTCCTCTGACAATAAAGGTGTACCTTGTGCAACATAGAGGATGGCTCGAGCCACCCTGAGCCTCTTCTCCCGAGCAGTGACCTCAAGGCCATCAAGAAGCCTCATGGCATGGGTACGATGCTGATTGATGTCCAGTTCTGTCCATTTCGTATCCTGCACTGTAAAGCCAAGAAATATGATATGATACTGCTTTCTGAAGTGTCTGTACATTGTACACTAGCAGCCCATACCAGTCTGCCCTTTCAGCATAAATTTATTCAAAAGTATCAAAATGCTGGAAATTGCACTGTACTCACTGGCAGAAAAGTCTCTGAATAATGGTGGGATTCAAAATTTCTTTATAGTATGGGAAAATAGCCTGGTGTCAGGATATTAGCTGAGTGCACTTATCTATAATTCTGGACAGGACCTATACATAGACTAATTGGGGTTGCACAGAGTGAACCGTCCAAAACTTCTTCATTGTAAAATTGGCCAGCCTTGACCTAACAAAGTAAATGCAGATCAGCAGTGATGCAAAGTTATTGGGCTGGATTAAAGCAGAAGATTTCTACACATGATAGAGCCCTTGTCCAAACACAAACATATGAAAAAGATCATGCTTGCAGCTTGTGCTAGGTTCGTCCCAGTTTGCAATCTGTTTAATCAAGACATTGTGCAAGTAATTACTTGAGGAAAGGGATTGACAGGTATTGTGGGATATGTAGTGCTCCTGCTTGTGCTTCTGTTTATACACTGCACATTACACTCTGAAGGATCTGCAGACTGAGGACCAAATTCATCACTACCTACTACATCTAATCACAACCAAAATGTAAATAAACCAGCAACAAAGACCACCCTACAAACACTTCAAGGACAGCAACCTCTACAGCTCTTAAAATATGGTCTGAACTGCCAGCTTCAAAGGTTTGACTCCCTTCAACTTGGTGAACACACTAAAAAGTTATTTTATTTAACTCTTATTTACAATTCATCTGCCCCCAAAAGACCACAGAAAGTAATGACTGATCTAAAACACAAACTATCCTTATAAGATTCCAAGCGAAGCTGAAGTCCCACTGAGATAGATTAAAACAATCCTCTAGTTTAAATGCATTTTTTTTTCTATTTGGGATTTTAACGCTTCTAGAAGACACGCTTGACGTTGGAAAGCCCACAAGTGAACAAAAGTCAAATTTTCATAAAAGAAAAAGACAATACTCTTACCATGGACCCTAAAATCCTCTTCAAAGCATTTTCTGTTGAGTTGGAATTCAGGGCCTTCGGTGTAGCTATACAGTTCTATCAAGAGATAATATTCATACAAAAATGGTTAGTGGGTCCCATTTTAAAACAGACCGAAGGATGGTTTGAAGAATATATGTGTGGATCTAAACCTGTGCAACATATCTACATGTCATTATTTGCTAGGATTAACATTACTTATTTCATTTATAGCCCATCTTTTTCCTCAGTGGGGACCCAAATTGGCTTACATCATTCTCCTCACCTCCATTTTATCCTCACAACAACCCTGTGAGGCAGGTTTAGGCTGAGAGTGTATGACTGGCCCAAGGTCATCCAGGGAGCTTCCATGGCAGAGATAGGTTTTGAAGCTGGATTTTCCAGATGCTAGTCTGACACTTTAGCCATTACACCACCCTAGCTTAATAATGTTGGGTCTAGAGCAGGCAATATCTTCTGAAAATTGCTGTCATAGGTTTTTCTAACAGCATATCTTCTTAAATATATATGGTATGTACATGCTTAAGCTCACTTCCAAAAATAAATCCATACTAGGATATCAGTCAGAGAAGTGAGTGAAAAAACTAGGATATTAATAAGATCGGGCCTTCACTGAAAATTCTATGGAACAAATACTGTTTTCTGATGACGTATACCAACTAAGAATGCAAACTGAAAAGGAAGTCTCCAGCTCAAATCTTAGCCACTGACTCAGGAAAGCCTCAGTTCTCTCAAACTAAGTACTACTTCTGTGACATAGGATAATAATGCTGGACTACCTGACAGGGCCATTCTAATGAATACTGAGATGATACCAAGCACTTGGAAGATAACAAATATTTAGGTAGTCGTATCTATTTAATAGGTAGATCAGGGGTGTCAAATTCATTTGTTATGAGGGCCAGATCTGACATAAGTGAGACCTTGTTGGGCTGGGCCATGTGTATCATAAAATGTAATGCCAGGTAGCGGAGATATAAACTTTACAAAGGACACAAACACAAAGGGTTTTTTTAACTTAAAATAAAAACATGCTTAAAACATTAGCATTCTTGCAATATTTTATTTAACAGTGTCTGATAACTGACACCTCTTGCTCTGAATTATTGCATCAAAATGTCTGTGCTGTTGCAATCTTGAGTATGCTGTTCAGGTGTGTATCTGTAAGCTGCAAACCTACGAGGATGCAGCAGTAGCAGAACTGGAAGAAGCAGCAGAAGACAGCCAGTTCCAGTGTGGGCCTGATAGAAGCCCTCTGGCCCCCAGGCTGCATGTTTGACACCAATGAGCTAAATGGTTTTATTATATTCTGTGTATCCACCCAGTTATCCTTATTATAAGAGGATAATAACCAAGCACAGAAATAACAGATGGTTTGCTGCTTTAACCCTGGTTAAGATCCCACATTAAGATAATTATTTTGACAAATAAAGCCCTGCCACCAGAAGATGGATGGATCTATATCTATATGATACCAGTGAGACCCGCTTATCATCTTGCAATCTGAGAGGTAACTTTTTAAACCACTTGTACCCCACCTATCAAAAGAAATCTTCAAGACAGCTTAACAAAATGATTACAAGAAACATTGCCTTTACTAGGTTACTTAATGATGAAGGGTAGGGTATTTCATAGCTTGTGTTCCACTACAGGAAAAAACACTTTCTCTGGCACTTAACCACCCAACTCCTGAAAGTTCGGTGAACAGCCGTGCATGTTGATGCACCATTTAACCATAGCTAAACACAAATAATGGTTTACAAGTCTACTTTGTTCACACCCTGCTTTCATATCTTGACATATGCCCAACTCTTAACCATGATTTGGTATCCAGCTGTATGACTGCACAGGGGCAATATGTATCACCTCTCTTGGAAAAAAAAATCAACATATCAAAAGCAGGAATGCTTTGTAAAGTACATTGTTTTCCATCAGCTGTGCTTGGTTTGACAACTGTTGGTGACCTGGAGAAATTAATCCATATAACTCTGTAGTTGGACTACTGTAACATGCTCTACACTGGGCTGCCCTTGGAGACAACCCAGAAGCAACAACTGATTCATGCAAAGCAGCCCAATTTCTGTCAGGGGCTAGCCAATGGGAACACATCTCCCCTATTTTAAAACAGCTGTATTAGCTGCCAGTTTGTTTCTGAGCTCTGGTCAGTGTGCTTCTTATAACCTTTAAAGCCTTTCACAGTCTAAGACTCACATTATCGGAAAAGGCCATACGTCCCCATAAATCAACTGTGGTCTTCTGGTAGCCACTTTCTAATAGTACTCCTGCTTAAGGTAGCCTACTCACATTTGCTACAACCAGTTCCTCTCCGACCTTATGGAATGGCTCCCTAAGGAGAGTGCTATATGTTTTTAGGTGGCACTATAAGGCTTTTTTATTCATAAGAACTTTTAGCTGCAAGCTTTTTATTAGAGAGTGGGGTTTTAACAGGATAGTATAAGTTTTTAATCTCATAAAAAGTAAGCTGCCTAGAACCACATTGTTTATTTACTAAACAAATAGATGAAAAGCACCTTCCTACACAGCTTTCCTTATAAAGGGTGCAACATCCCCTTACAGAAACAAACAAAAAAAACCCACCCCTGAAATTCACCAAAACAACCCACAAAACTAGAAACAGCAGTGGCAAGTCAAACAACCACAAACACTTGGTTTACGTAAGGTGACTGTATCCCATTATAAAGGTCAATGACACAAAATTTCTTATGAACAGAGCACGACGTTGGGTTAAACTAAACCAGCTCATACTTTACCTGATAGCTCAGCAGCCCATTTGTCCGCGTCTGCATATTCAAACTCAAAGTCTGGGGACTCGGAATAGCCCTGGGAAGATGGCGACATCTTAATGAAACATTTAGTTTTACAAAGAGCACTCAACTTCCCCCGGACAGTGCCACCGTAACCTATTAGTCTGTCACTGATTGCAGCAACGTCCCTCCCTGCCTGCTTTTCAAACCGGCTCTACTACATCGCTCAGCAGCAGCACCGTGTCAAATATTTCACTAGGTTCACAGCAAAGGGGCACGACTGCTCTCCCGCATTTGTACTTCAGGCGGGAACTGATGCCATTCACTCTCACAAGATAGCAGCAGCCGTTCACTGCGGGCAGGGCTGGCCCGCTCACTAGGCGAACTAGACGTTCGCCTAGAGCGGGCTGATCATCAGGGCGCCGAACTGCACCCAGCTCCCCCACCCAAAGCCCCCTCGACCCCGCCAAAAGCCCTGCTGCATCTTCCTGACCCCAGCCACCGCCACCTCTTTCTCCCTCTGGCGGGGGGAGGCGGGGCGGCAGAGAAGCTCCCTCAGAAAAGGCGCTCCTTCTGCAGCCCTCCCTCTGGATGCCTGGGCGGGGCAAAATTTGAGGGTGCCCACCTTCCCCCACCATCTTTCCTTCTGCCACGGCAACTGGGGGGGGCACAGGAGGGCGCTGGTCTTGCCCCCCTCCTCTGCAACTGCAAGGAAGAAAGCGACAAGGGAAGCCCTGAGTGAGTCCTGCATGCAAAAGAGGTGAGCAGCCGGGACCGGAGAAAAGCCAGCCGCCTTTGCTGCTGCTGCTAGCAGGTGACCACCTCCTCCTCTCCCCTGCCCTGCTGGCTGCTTGCTGGGCTTTCCTCTTACGTGGAAGGGAGTGCAATCGTGCACAAGGGAGCTGTCCTTGCAGACGCAACAAGGCAGCCAGCTGGGAAGTCAAAAGTAAGGACCACGGTCTCTCTCTCTCTTATTTAATGATGCTTATTTGCAATGCCCAACCCCAGCAAAGCGCTGACGCTAGCAAACTCCAGCCGCTCTCTTTTTCAGTCGAACTCTTTTGGGCTGCCTCCTCCCGGGCGCCTTCATGGCTCTTCCTCGCCAAGGTGACCCCTCCTCCTCCTACCTCTTGCTGCCGGACTTGGAGCTGCTGCCTGCCTCCCCCCCCTCCCTCTCTTACCCTCCAAGTGGTGTTGTTTCCTCTGTCATGCTGTATGGGGTACAGCCAGCTGCAATGGCTTCCCTTTAATATATTACTGCTATAATAGCAAGCCAGCCAGAATAATGAACTTTACAGGATGGAAATACCAGCCTCCTGTTTTGCAAACTAAACATAGGGGGGGTTTGCACTCAGATTTGTAGCTGCTGCAGCTTGTGAATGATGGGAGCAGCACACAGAGAGAGAAAGGTGGAGAGATAGCGCACCCGGGCATGGGGTGGGTTGTGTGTGAAAGCTACCCACCCACCATGGCTTGAGGCATGTGCTGAAATGGTGTGCTTTCACTGCCCTCCCAGAGGAATTTCCAGAGTCTACTGTTATTTATTTTCTTTACTTATAGCCCAGTCTCCTCACTGAGACTCAAGGTGGATCAGGAAGTGTGAAGCAACACAGGAGACATCCAGCAAACAATGTGGAAGGACCAGGATCAGGAGAATGAGAAACAATGGAAAGAAAGCTTCAGGCATCGCATGTGTTACAGATTGCCATTTTAATCAGTATGTTAGGGATTCTTTGGGGGTACTTCAGAAGTGGCCATGGGAGCTAGGGCTGTAAATTCAAAACCTTAAACAAGGTTCTATATTGAATTTCCAGCTGTTTGGTCCATCAGTAAGCCAGTTACAAAGCACGATAACATCTGACTGATAACATCTAAATGTAATGGCAAAAAGATTCCTTGTAAAAGCTATTCCATCAATCAGCAAGTGCTGATGGCTCAGTGGCAGAGCCTCTGCTTCGCATGCAGAAGGTCCCAGATTCAATCCCTGGCATCTCCAGTTAAAAAGAACCAGGCAGGAGCTGACATTACGGTGGTTGAGCCTTGAAGCATCCTTAGCATGGGTCCATGTTAAAAAAAGAAAGAAGCAATTTCAAATGTTGTTTTTCATTCTTCCTAAAATGCATTTATGTTTTAAAACTGGTGGGCGTGGGGGGGCGGGGGCGGTTTTACACCAGAAGGTAGCCTCGCCTAGTGTGCAAAAAAACCTGGGGCCGGCCCTGACTGCAGGCTACTCAGAGCACGAAGAACACTCTCGAGCGGTTCCCATTAGTGACTTCAGCCGCTCGTCTGAAGGAGAGCAGAAGGTAAACAAAAGGCTCGTGTGGAGGCGGCCAATGGGAGCTCTCCCAGGCGTTTTCGGGAAGTGGGCAGCGAGGTGAACCGGTAAGGAGGATGCCGACGAGCGCAGGAGGACCTTCCGCTGTCTTTTGTCTTTAAGCCACTAACATCACGCTAGGCCTGACAACTGAGGTAAGAGGCGCCCAGAAAAGGCCACTCCTAACCCTCCCTCGCTCCAGGAACGGGCAAGAGCACGTCCACCCCGCAACCCGGCCTCACCTCCGAGTCCTTGCGTTGGTTGCGGTTGAGTTCCCGACCTTTCCCTCCTGGCGGTGGTGTCAGCCCGAGCCCCGCACTCCGTTGCTTGTTGTTGACAATTAGCAAGCCCGTACCGCCGCCGCCGCCCGGCTCCATCGCGACGCGGCCCTGCCTGAGCTCTCGCGTAAACTGAGACTCGCAGAGCTAGTTTCTCACAGGAAACGCTACCATCTTGAGCGTGGCGGATGTCTGCCGCAGCCCCGTAGAGATGAGGAAACGGCGACGGATTTGTCGCGTCTCGCGCTCTTGGGAAGGAACCTCGTGGTTCCTCGCAGCAACCATCTTGATCGTGGCGTGGGTTCTTTCAAGGCAGGTAGCCAGTGGCATCCCCTAATGCCACCTTAGCCTAGTTAGATCTCGGAAGCTGTGCAGGGTTGAACCTTTACCTGGCTAATATTTGGATGAGAGATCTCCAGGAAATGCCATGGTTGTGTGACGCGGAGGGAGGCAATGATAAATCAGCTCTGACCGTGTCTTGCCTTGAAAACCCTACGGGCTCGCCATGAACCAGCTGTGACTTGACGGCTAAAAAACCCCATCCGATTGGCATACCATTAGCTTTTACTGACGTCGTCCAGTTTTCTCATGCTTTATTTGCCCTATTTTATTTAGGTTTGCAACTTGCCAGCCTCCAGGCGGGGCCTGGAGATCTCCTGCTTTTAGGACTGATCTCCAGCTGACAGAGATTAGCTCCCCTGGAGAAAATGGCTGCTTTGAATGGTAGACTCTATGGCACTGTACCATGCTGAGGCCCCTCTCCAAACCCCACCCTCTCCCAGATCCCCCCCAAAAATCTCCAGATATTTTCCAACCCATACCTGGAAACCCTTATTGGACTTTTGCTTAGGCCTGTCTACTTTTTTATTCGTGTTGAGGGAGGGGATTGAGGTTCCTGACAAACCATAGTTATAAAGGACACACCTTGCACAGAGTTCCACCGATGTAATGCAGGCCACCAATCCTAACAGCCCCTGGATAATAGCTGGTTGGAAAGGTGTTTTTGGCAGCAGTAGCCAGGACTTTCTGACAGTGGGAAGGCTCTGGCTAGAGTGGAATCTAATATAGCACCCACAAAGATACTCTTTGCATGGGTTGTAACTTAGATTTTTTTGCACTGACCTGTAAATGCAATGCTTTGAGTACCCTTAATGTGAGATGTAAATCTGCTCGAAGTTTTTGTTTTGTTATGTGTTACTATGAGCCAGTCGTTGAGGTATGTATATTTGTCGCACCTTAGCCCTCTTAGGTAGGCCACTACCATAGCTACCATCTTGGTAAATACTCTGGGTGCCATTGCTAGCTAAAAAGGGAGCAATGTTGCCAACCCTGGGGTGGGAAATATCTGGAGATTTTGGGGAGGCTGACAACCCTTTTGCATGGGTTCTAGCCAGGGCTATTTTGGGGCAGGAACGCACAGGAACGGAGTTCCGACTGGCCAAAATCTCTGCCTGCGTGGCTACAGAGGGAAGGCCTGGAGAGCGACACACACACACCCGCGACTCCAAGGTGGGCAGGCCAGGGCCCCCCTAGAAGGATCGGTGCCTTCCCCGCTTGCCTGGGCAAGCCAAGGAAAGGCATGGGGGTGTGGCCTAATATGTTAATAAGCTGCACTGTCAGGGTGTGTGGCCTAATATGTTAATGAGTTCCTACTGGGCTTTTCCTACAAAAAAAGCCCTGGTTCTAGGTTAGATTTTTTTGCATTGACCTGCAAATGCAATGCTTTGAGTACCCTTAATGTGAGATGTAAATCTGCTAGAAGTTTTTGTTTTGTTATGTGCTACTGTGAGCCAGTCGTTGAGTGTAATGTATTCAGAAGCTGCCCTGAATGCATTAGGATGAACGTGAAATCATCCCATAGGGAAGCTATGCTAAGCTTCGTCTTGGCCAGGGATTCGCGCCAAGACTCAGGCGACCAATCACATTCAAACGAACGGGAAGTGGGAACGTTTGTGATTGGACCTTATGCGCTCAACCTGATAGGTTGATATCTGTATAGGAGGTGTGGCTACATTAGCCCGGAATGTTTAAATACCGAGCAGCTGCAATGGAAAAGCTGTTCGGGCTATCGAATGTTGTACCGTGTTGGAGAAGTGATCATCGAGCTGAATAAACCTGAGTTTTTGCTGAAATCACTCTCTGACTATTTGTTAAGCACCAGACTTAACACTTCCTCTGCAAGACTTAGTGAGTGGGAAATTGATATAGGAAGATACAACAACTTCTAGTAGGAAATATTGTATGAGTAAGACCAGTC
>NW_015163095.1:453380-470716 GCF_001447785.1 Gekko japonicus | reverse complement strand
GGCCTTGCAACTTTACCAACGTGGAGGAGGACCTCCGTGACCGGCTGGTGTGCGGCATGCGAGACGAGCGACTGCAGCAGTGGTTGTTCGCAAAGAAGACCCTGACGTGGGCCGATGCCTATTCGGAGGCCGTCGCTGCCGAGACTGTGGACAAGTCGACCCAGGAGGTGAGACAGCGTTTCGCCACAACAGAGCTGCGTGTCCACCACCAGGGGGCCGACGTGGAGTGCAAGGGCGCTCCGGATGACGTCTGCGCTGTCAGCAGACAAGCGGACAAGCGGACCCCATCGAAGACTGAGAACAGCCCATCGTGTGCTGGCTGTGGCGGGAAGCACCCCGGGGAGCGCTGCTGGACCAAAGATGTCGACTGCAGGGCATGCGGTAGGCGGGACCACATCGCTCGTGTTTGTAAAGCACAGAAAAATGCACCCTCAAAGTCGTCCACCAGGAACCAACGTTCCCGAGCAGCACAGCAGGAGGCTAGCTGTCAGATGACCTCCAGCGTGTCGGCCAAGCCATCAGTTCGACGCATCGGAGGCGCCGGAAAGATCCATGTGACCATCCACCTCGACTGAGTGCCGTGCAGCATGGAGGTCGACTCGGGATCGTCAGTGACCGTGTTATCCGCACATACTTGGCAGCGTATGTTCCCCACCAGGAGCCGACGGCGGCTGAAGCCGGCGGACACACAAGTGTCCGATTTTCAGGGCAAGCGTATACCTCTGGCGGGGAGGGATACATTTTCTGTTGAATTTAAAGGAAAGTGTGCACAACTGTCTTTGCTTGTGGCTGAGGGTAACCGAGTTAACCTATTGGGGCTTGATTGGTTTGAACCTCTTGGTACTGGTATTACTGGAGTAAATACTGTGGTACAGAATAAATGGGCATTACTGTACAAAGAATTTCCTGATGTGTTTGGGGGCGGTCTTGGGAAATATACTGGGCCCCCCATGTCATTTGAGCTTGATCCTGCGGTAACTCCAGTCCGCCTCAAATATAGGAAGGTTCCTATTCCGCTTAAGCCGAGGATCGAAGCTGAGCTGGACAAGCTCATCGAGCAGGGTGTTTTAGAGCCTGTCCCATTCAGTAAATGGGAAACACCCATTGTGACCCCTGTTAAACCGGACGGTTCGGTGCGTATATGTGCTGACTTTAAATGCACTATCAGTCGAGCATTACAGCAGCACTCATACCCCGTGCCGGTGATTAGCCACATCCTGGCATCATTGGGGGGGGGGGGTTTTTGCGAAATTTGACCTTGCCCAGGTGTACCAGCAGCTCCTGGTGACCAAGGAAGCTGCTGAAGCCCAAACGATAGTAACCCACAGGGGGGCATTCAAAGTGAATAGACTCCAGTTTGGAGTGAATGTTGCCCCCGGGATTTTCCAGGGTCTTATGGAGGAGTTACTGAGGGGGGTGCCGGGAATGGTTCCCTATTTTGACGACGTGCTTATTGCTGGGGGGTCCGATGATGAGCTCATGCGTAGAGTCCGAGAAGTACTTGAGCGTTTTAAAGGGGCTGGTTTGAAGGTCAAACAATCCAAGTGTATTATAGGTGTTCCTAGTGTGGAGTTCCTAGGTTTCCGAGTTGACCAACATGGAGTGCACCCCACTGACAACAAAGTAAAGGCAATTAAGAATGCCCCAAGCCCCACTACTAAAAAAGAGCTGCAGTCATTTCTAGGGCTGCTCAATTTTTACCACGCCTTCCTGCCACACAAGGCGTCAGTGGCAGCGCCATTACATTCGCTCCTTCAAAAGGATGCAAAATGGCGGTGGGGCGCTGAACAAGAGCGCGCGTTTGAATATGTATGTATATTTGTCGCACCTTTGCCTTCTTAGGTAGGCCACTACCATAGCTACCACCTTGGTAAATACTCTGGGTGCCATTGCTATGTGCTCCTAACCACTATACCAGACTGTAAGCTTTTCCTTTTGCATCTTGTTATGGACCTCATCACTGTCGGTGCGAACAGGTCCTTGATTCTGGCAAGGGTTTCTTGAGGGAGTACCATGGATGTGAGCCAGAAGTGTCTATAGAGTGCGGCAAGGTTACAGGCTTGGTTATGGAAATTTGGTGCTTGGACAGCTTCGATGCTTTTAGGACTAGGAGCTTTGCCAATTTGCATTTGTCATACAGTAACATTTCCAAGTAGGGTAGCAAGCCATCCCAAAGGAGAAGTTAATAATGTGCCATGATAGATTGATAATTGGTGATCTTCAAGCCAGGGTAGAAGAGGTGTGGGTTTTTCTGCCTATCCCATCTAACTTGTGCCCTTCTCTGTCAATAGGGGTCAAATGTTGGGTACCCTTGTTCTTCCCCTGAGAGTGATCTACAACTAGGGAGTTAGCTGTGGGGTGCTGAAATAGGAAAGGACATCCTTCCTGCTTGGTTCTGTAGTGATTTTCATTACACCTAGCAGAAGGTGGCACCAGTGCCAAGCATAGCCAAGGTCCTGCCATTACTGGGGAGGTAACAGGTCCAGTGTCGATTTCTATGGATCTGGAAATAGTTGCTCATTATATAGGTGTAGATTTTATCCAGGAGAGCTCTCTGTCCTCATAAAGAGGCTGATCATACTTAAAGGCTTTATCACCCAGAGATCTGAGGTCTTTGTGTGGGTCCAGAGGTAGGTCTGGATCATCTGTCAGATAGGGTCCTGCTTCTGCCCCTGATCATAGTAGTCACACTGGAGGTCTTGGCACAGCGATCATGACAACGATAAATACAAATCAGTTGGAACCAATTGGGGTAGTGCTTTCAAACAATGTTCCCAGTTGGGGTAGTGGTTCCGAACAATGTTCCCTCTAAGCTACACAGTTCTGTGAGCAGAAATTCTTCTTCATGAGCAAAAAAAGCAAGTAGCATTAAAGTTGTAAACAAGTCTACATGTGACTATCACGTAAATTAGTTTTTTAGATTACTTCCACAACCTTGTAAAAATCTCAGAATAAATTATTTTAAAGTATATTTAAACTAAGAATAATTTAAACATTATAAGAGAAAACAGAATCAAGTCACATTTCACCCACCACTTTCCACTATATTGGTCGACCAGTGCTCTGGGGAACAGGTCTACCCACCCCAGTCCACGATATTGGTAGACCTGCTTTGATGGACCTGGTATCTCCCCAACTGTCTGGCGGATTTCCCCCCACCAAAACTTCAGATCCCCTCAGTGACTGAGTTGCTGTACCGCAGTGTGTATATCTTCTCTTTCCCCTTTATATAAACTTGAAACTGTCCCACCCTTTGTTTGGATATTGTTTTAACTTTAGATCCAGTACAGGAACTTGAGGGAAAGACAGGAGCTGTCCTGTTTTATAAACCCTTGTGAAATGGCACTTGAATAAAGTAGAATAAAGATTTTATTAAACAGGCAAGGAATATATGTATAAAAGGAATAATGAGGACTTTGAGACTGCTGAGGTAAAAAACTTTCTAATATGTACAAAGCTGAATTCTTAGAACATTTAAGAAGAGTGTATTTGTTTTGTTTCAAGGCTTTCAAGTTCTTTGAGAGGTGCCTTACTTAGTATATTTCAGCACTAACGCAGTTCTTATTGTTTCTTCTAGAGGACAGCGTTTGCTTAAAGTTTATAGTTTTCTTCCTTCAGAGTTCTAGGTTTCCCTTTAGATATTTTCACTAACTTCTGAGGTATCTAAGCTTCTCCCATGTATCACAGACCAGGGTTCTCTTCACAACCCGTTTCACTGGCAGGAAGTTATTTTCCTTGTCCTCAAGAAGCAATAACTCCTTTTACTATTTGGTTTATATGGGAGTTCACTCTACCTACCCAGAACTGCCAAATCCTTCTCCAGTATCCTTTGTCTGTATAAGGCTGTTATTTAGCTTTCCTGACTGAGAATCTAAATTCTCCCTCAGAGCGGTTTTAATATATTTAAGACAATGGAGTTTCTCTTCTTCTTTCTGTAGAAGTACTTTTCTGACTATTGCCTGTCAGAAAACACTGACTCCCAAATGTCTCTTCCCTCAGAAGCTAAATCCTCTGTTTACTGATCTAGACATTAGTTTTCAAACAAAGACCTAATAGTGAAAGACTTCTTTTCCCTCCAGATCAGCTGTTTTATTTTCTCTCTCAGTGATGTTGGCCAATCAGTGAGTGAGTAGCGCAGCCAATCACATAAGCTTTTCTCTCCAGGGAAGATAAACTTTTGAACTCCCTGATTCTCTGACACAAGCAGCATTTTAAAAAGCCTGCTTTTCTGTGCAATCCATCACACCTGGCCTCCTAAGAACAGGTCTACCCACCCTAGTCCACTATATTGGTAGACTTGGCCTCCAGAGAACTGGTCTACTCACTGCAGTCCACTATATTGGTAGACCTGGCCTTGGACCGTCACCTTGTGCTGAACCTTAGAAAACATACCAGCACTTGGGGGGGCTAGAGTTTCCCCAGCAACATAATAGTGGCTTCCTAGGCTTTTTCAGGTCAGGATAATGGTGGCAGGTGAAGGATTCACTTCAGTGTTCCCTCTAAGCTTCACAGTGTTGTGAGCAGAAATTCTACCTCATGAGTGAAAAAAGCTAGTAGCATTAAATAATCTATATTTGACTATCGTGTAAATTAGTTTTTTAGAAGATTACTTCCATAAACTTGTAAAAATCTCAGAATAAATTCTTTTAAATTATATTTAAACGATATTTTAAGAATAATTTAATCATCATAAAAGAAAATGGAATCAAGGCAAATTTCACACACTCCTTTCCACTATATTGGTAAACCTGTCCTCTGGAAAACAGGTCTACCCACCCCTTTCCACTATATTGGTAGACTTGGCCTCCAGAGAATTGGTCTCCCCGCTCCAGTCCACGATATTGGTAGACCTGGCCTTGGACCGTCCCCTTGTGCTGAACCTTAGAAAACATACCAGCACTTGGGGGGGGGGGGACTCTTGCAGTCTAGTTTGTTGTTTTTTTAGTGAAATATGACAACCAGCTTTACAGGTCAAGTATAACAGAGGAGGAACAATAACTTTCAGAACCCTGCCTAACCTAATAAACAGGAAGTTGCTTAAATATTATCAACCTGCCAAAACTACTTATTCAAATATTTATATCCCACTTTCCCATGATTCAAGGCAGCTTACAAATCATACTGAAAAGGGTTGTGGGGAAAAATCATTTCCCCCCAGCTCCATTGTAGCCTATGGGGTCCATTATAGTCAATAGACCCCATAGGCTATAATGGAGAATCAATCTGGAGGTATCTGGGGGGCTGTTTTTTTAGGTAGAGGCACCAAATTTGCAGCATAGCTTCTGTTCATGACCCCCCCCCAAGTTTCAAAAAGACGGACCAGGGGGTCCAATTCTATGGGCCCCAGGAGGTGCCTCATCCTCCATTGATTCCGATAGGGGTAAAAATGCCTTGTGAGCCGAAGCAGAAACCCCATGTGCTGCCTGTTAAATTTTTGTGTGCAGCTTAGAGGGAACTATGGTATTGAACATTAAGATGAGGGGAGTTGACGATATGGGATAGGAGGTTCCAAATCCTGCACTTCCCTTCTGAGGTGGAACAGGATGAGGGCAGTGAGCAATGTGATTGAGAGGGTGTTCTCAGAGCAAGGACTGACTGACTGGTTCCAGTGCAGATTTGCACAGAATTGGGTCCTTATGACAGGTGTGGTAAAGGGTGGACAATGGCTTCAACTTAGCAGGCTTCACCAGGTGCTTGTTCTGAGCAGCTGTGCTCCAGGGATGCAGGAGCAGAGCCTGCATCTGATGAAGAGAGCTGTGTTTCTCAAAAGCTTATGCTACAATAAAGTTTGTTCGTCTTAAAGGTGCTACTGGACTTTTTGCTATTTTGCAGCAACAGGCTAACATGGCTAACTCCTCTGGATCTAGGAGCAGAGCCTGTGGCTTTTCCCTGTACTTTTTGTTGGGTCTGGAGTATTCAGGTTGGGTCTTGGAACTGAGGAAACTCAGATCCATCTGTCAGTCAGTGGGGGATGGTGGCATGTTGCTCAGATCTTTTCCTGAGTGGCACCGTATAAGGCTTTCCCAAAAGTGCCACTTTTAGGCAGGAAGCCCTGTCATGCCTTGGAAGTAAATTGACGATAAACAGAGTATTGCATAATGTCATGCTCCTCTGGAAGCCCTGTCATGCCTTGGAAGTAAATTAACAATAAGAGTATCGCATAATGTCATGCTCCTCACTGCAGCATTGCTCATGGTCATCTGAGTGGGGGATTTTTGACCCACAGGATCTGGATTTCTTGAAAAGCACCTTTTGGGCCATTTTTTTTTGGGACACTGGTCTCTGCAAGACAGAGAGAAGGTAGATAGTTGTTAGCAGTTAACTGCTGAAAAGATGGAGCTTCTTGTCACTGAGCTCTCTCAGAGGCAGCAAAGAGAGAACTGAGGAAAGGGTACTTTGCAACCCCCCATCACACTGGAAAAGACAGGAACAGGGAGGGGAACTGGCCGCCTCTAGGCATTTTGAGCTTCAAAAAATCTCTCCACAGCAGGCCTGTGTGTATGCAATACCCATGTGGGACTGAAGAGCTATCACAATGATGAATCTTGGCACCGATGAACCTACATCCTTACACAGCATATTGCTGTTTCTGGCACCACAGACCCTGCTCTTATAGGAAAATAGGCAGAAATTATGACTGCCAGTTTATCACTAAGGTTTCATGGCCTCTTTATTTCTGATTCACAATAGATATAGTAGATCTTCCTTGGGCTTTCCACATGCTGTTTCCTCTGCTAGCAGTATGAGCACTGGCTGTAATGGCAATTATAAACAGCAGTCTTTTCTCTCTGTATTTTGAGACGCAATTGGAACCAACCCAATTCTCTGCATCTCAAGATGCTAGATATGAGTTTCCTTGTGGAAGTATGGATGCAGGGCCTTCCTTCAGTGCACTGCAGTCAGTTCCTGACGCTAGAAGTTATTCCCTTTCTGTAAAGCCCACTTAGGGAATTAAGAGATACGGGAATGAAATCCTTTCTTGCGCTCAAGCTCCTGTCATCCAGCCTACTCTACCAAGAAGATAAACAGGTTGCCAGGGATAACAACTGAAATTAACCGGAACTGTAAGAAGAGGCCACATACTTCCCCTTTTCCTTCCTTACATCATGCAGGCTAGGTACCCAGAAAAGCCCTATAATAAGAATGGATCTCAAGGCAGTTGAATTTTTCTAATCATTTTATTTAGACTTTGCGTAATGATTTATTGCTCATCTGCAAGGATTAATATTGCGTTCATTAAAAATCATTCATATACAAAATAAACCTATCCCCATCTGGGTTGATGCTATAACATGCTCCCTCTGACTGAACTGAGGTGTTGCCAGGCATGAGAATTTATTTCATGGCTTATACAGAGATGGAGCCCTTAGCTAAGATATCTATTGACACTGCAACACAGAGGCAGACAAATGGAATGAAAGGTGTTCCCCATGGGCTTCATGGAGGACTTTTGGGAATATGTTCTTTGTTTGGCTTAGAGGGATCCAAGCCATTTCTGGGATTAGAGCCTGTGGTACTAGAGCTGTGCAATTGACAAAAGGAAAAAACAAAACAAGCCACCCTGGTGTGTGGCAAACTAAGAACAACAGAAAGGAAACAAACATACACAGAGTGAGTCCTGGGCTCATTATACTAAGAAAGGTCATTTGGCCCGCCAAACTTAAACAAAAGTAAATCAAATTCTGGGAAACTGAAAGGAGAGGGAGCCCCTGTATTCAAGTCAGAGTCATTGGTCTGGAATACTGGAAAAGGCTTAGTTGCCAATGTGCAACTATTTGGTAAGGGATAAGGGTAATTTAGTGATCTGAGAATTGTATAGCAGGCATTATGAGTGTGCAAAGCTTTAGTGGCTATGAGACTCTCCAAATCTCAGACTATTCCTAGTGGAGGACCAATCAGGGCGACCACAGCCTACCTAACCCAGCATGGGTCATACAGTTGTGGGACACACTATATTAAGGTGGAGTTAGGAATGTTATATTCAGTATTTACATCAAGTCTTCTGCAGAGTTTACATAAAAGGCAGAAAGTTCAAGATTGGTAATGTGTTCACCATGCTTCATAGTAGTCTCTTGACATTGTTGCCCACTGAGATTTCAGCACAAGTGTGAATTGATCAGACGTACCTCAACAACACTTGCCTGAACCACTCTTAGCTGATTGTGTGCTTCCAATGTGCTGAAACTTCCACTTTTTTATGGCACTAAAATATGAAAGCTGGGCTACACTGTGATCTCACAGGAGAGATGCCAGTGCATCACATTAATTCAACATACTATGCTAGCTTACAGATATAAGGTAATTAAAAGCAGCAGAGCACTCAGAGTAGCAGTGCCAATGGGAAGGAATTCCACCTTCAATATTCATTTGCTACAAATGGAGCCTGAAGATGGAGTGAATGCTTTACACAATGAATCATTCTTTGTAAGACTTGAAAAACTAGAGCTGCTACATCATCTAAACATTGCCAGTGCAATGCAAGTGAAGGGCTGGCCTACAAGAAGTACCATTTCAGCTCATAAGGGCTGATGGGAGTGGGCACTAACAGTTCTACAATGCAATTGCTGACATGTTCTGCTTAAAATTATCCCAACCAGGAGAAAACTAAAGAAATCCTCACCCATTACCTTTTAAAAGAGGATATTAATACCTCTTGTCTTAAAGAAATCTACAATCTAGGTTACAGAAAGGCAAAGACAGTGTATCCATTCAAATTAGCACCCTAACTTCTCAAAAAAAGGACCTAGCATCCACCTAGGCTTAGTGTAACCATGTATGCAACTACAAGTTTCATGTAGAAAAAAACCCAGTATAACTGATAGTGATTGAAATTGTCCCACTGAAATTAAAAGGACTCCCCTCTCCCTCAGATAACACAATTAGGATTAGGAATATGCGTTTGTGTGTTAGGTGGCCACAAGGTGTCAACTCTGTTCCAGTGCAGGAAGAGGAGCTCTGATCTAGCAGCTAACAAACTGGGGCTTATTAAGGCAATTTAGAATTTTCCACACAGAAAAAAAAATAGCACTCTTAATATTTTTCAGATATATTAACTAGAACTAAGGTGCACTGGAAGGGTTTAAATTTAAAAAAATCACCACAGGAAATGAATGCCCTCCGTCGCCAAAAGAAATCCTCCCACTAGCAAAAGAGGTAGGAGGATGAAACCACACTATTTCAGTGGTAATGCAGCATGGAAATCCCAGGTTGTCTGCAGGGTCCGACACAGACATGGAAATAATATTTTTAAAAACCAGAATGAAAAGGGACAATAAGATCACATGAAGAAATAAAAACATTTCAGAAAGTAAAACAAAAATACGTTCTTTAAAAATATTCTTGCTAAAGCTCTTGTGTTTAGTGTGTGGTCTGGTCCTTCAGCGATATGGTCCATCAGTACCTACAGCAGAGATGACATAGAAAATGAAGCATTAGGCACCTCACTAAGTCACAGCAATCGATCACTTGTACTCTTACTCTAGCTACAGTAGAATTTAATATACGTGAGTTTCCTTAAGGTTGCCAACTCTGTGTTGGGAAATTCCTGGATATTTAAGGGTGGAGCATGGAGAGGGTGGGGTTTGGGAAGGTGAAGGACTTCACTGTGGTAAAATGTCATGGAGTCCACCCTCCAAAGAAGCCATTTTCTCTAAGGGAATTGATCTCTGACATCTGGAGATCAGCTGTAATCCTGGGAGACCTCCATGCTTCTGGAGGTTGGCACCCTATGTTTCCTGCAGACAAGTCCCATGTAAGTCTGTTGCAGGAAACACAGCAGAGTGTCTTGTGGTACCTTAGGGACGACAGATTAATTATGACAAACTTTAGTCCACAAAAGTCTATAACACAATGTATCTGTTTATCTTTAAGGTGCCATGAGATATTTGGTTTTTGCATCTATTCTTACCACTACACCAAGAAAACTAAAGAAATCTACAACCCATGCTGTCAGATCTGCCTATCCTTCAGAAGACCCAAGCTGTGTCCCATTTTCCTTCATAGAGATAAGTTACCTGTAATAGTTTGGTTTGAAGGGCCCATTTTTATTGAGACCCAGATATTTTGCTTGATCATCTGTTAATTCTGTCAAGTGGGCATCAAATGAAGGCAGATGCAAGCTGGCAACATATTCATCTAGAAAAATACAAGATAAAGAGTGGCTGAGATTATCAAAAGGGTTTTCCAGAATATGTCCAGACACATCTTTGAGAGAAGCAGGTAACACTGGAAGCTATTTCCACTAGATTCAATATAAGGTCAACTTGCAAGTCCAGCACAGCAGCTCTGGAACTCCTGTTGTGGATCAAAAAAGATTATATAAATACTAAGAAGGACTGTCAATTCATAAAGTATTTCACTTCTGTTCTGCTCCTTCATATTCAGTCCTGGAACTTCAGAACAGAAAAATCACTACCTTGAAAGTGACCTACGCAGTGGCAGGACCTTGAAATCTCTCACTGCAAACTGAGTATTTAACAGATGCTTTGATTTTTACAGTTCTTGCCAGAGGGCACAGTAGAAACTTATACCTTTTGTTTTTCGTATTCTAAGCATCCCATCAATGGGCTTGTAAGCAGAAATAGAAAAGGGTAGATTAGAAAGCAGTACACCGTACAGACACCCTTTACAGGACTGCTATGTTCCTATGCAAAACTGCTGGTGAATGTTCACATTTTGGTGCTGGCAGACCCAAGTATTTATTTTTAGATTTATACCCTGTCTTTTGATAATGGTTTGCCCAGGATATATTCCCAGGTTTACAGTCATATCAACAATATACAGCAGTTCAAAACTAATGAGCACAAAATTTTTTAGACACAAAGGAGTTAGTATCTAAACACATCTAAATTCCAGGGGCGTGGCATGAAACACCATGTGCCAAGCACACCTCAAATCTTTAGATATCTTACACCAGGTTTTTTCAATGTTTTCTCCACATTTGTTAAGCTTGGCTGCCCATCACAAGCTTCTGGTTAATAAGAAACTAAATGTACTGCAAACATAAATGTGAGTTACCTTCTCACTAGTCAAAAAGCTACTGCTAAAGATTCAGTCATGCTTTGCTCACCCATCTTTTTAGGCAGCAGGTACACATCTTGTTTATATCGTCCCTCAGGAGCATTGTAAAGCTCAATCAAAGCCAGAGCCTGCAAATATTAGAGAGATGTTGAAAGTATATTCTAGCCATTCTTCCCAGCACATGCTGCCCACACACTGAAAAATTAATCTTAGTTGGAATTCACCTGCCTTGAAGCTAACCAATTAGCTTCTAATCAGTAAATTTATTTTAGAACCTCTACTTAAGGGAAAAGGGGGAGGGACAGTTCTGAGGCTTCAAATTTTTGAAGTAGTTTAGCAAACTGCAGTGAGGGGTTTTTTTTGTTCAGGATAACATTTGTTAATGAAAGGGATCTCTTTGCTGGTTTCAAGATGGGAAAATGCTAAAAAAATTATTAAACACACTCTAGTTACCTGAATAAGTGCATAGTGATATTTCATTAAATACTAGAGCTGTTCAACTGCTGAAACATATCATCCATCTACTTCCCCTGTATTTTAACTTGCTCAGATTGGGAATCGAACTTACCCAAACCATACCCAAATTTAGTAGCAGATAGTCATTATGCTTTTTAAAAATTAAGCAGGATGGACACACTAAGAGGTGAGACGTTTGCAGAGATTATGTATCTCACATGTTTACCGATTCACTGTGTGAGAACAGAATAAAATCTTGATTGTCTCTTTATGAGGTTGTTGTATATAAAAGCTTACAACACATGAGGGCAGGGTAGAGGAAAAGCACACAACCTATGGAAGAGCTGGGAACTCTGCATAAATTTCCTGTCCTCCCATGTCTACCTGTTTGCTGCCTTATTCATTATATAGCTTCACTTCTAGTTCAAAGCCTTTGTTCCTCATGAACTTTTAAGATTAAAGAATGCTGCAAAATAAACATGCAGGATTACAAGCAATGTGTACTTGTGCACTGAATTTAGGGTTAATTGCACACTAGTATTCTTAATGCAATGATATTTAATATTATGTGTCCGTTTAAAACTTTAAAATAACACGCAAAGTACTGTTCCAAGAAAAACGCTAAATATACTTTTGCTCAGAGTTAAGTTGTTTAAGAACTAGGATAATTAATTTCTACATATATTTTGCAATCCCAGGAACAGAAAACATTGTAAATATGGTACAAGATACAGAGGCCAGGGATGTCGCAGTCATATACCTGAGTGGTAGCTGTGATTGACAGAACAAAGGTAGGAACAGTTGAACAGCTCAGATTGAGAAGTCGTCCCTAGAAAGATAGGACATAAAATATATCTGTGATAAGTTACCAGTATATGGAACCTCAGAACCATGAAAAAAATGTGCACAGTATTTCATATTCAAAAACCTGCTAGTCAATAGACTGCTGCTTTAAACACATACATCACAAATATCATTTAGGCCAGGAACAGTGTAGCTTCAATCCAAGATTAATAGCTATGAAGATTATCAGGTGAAGTTATTTTTTTATCAGGAAAAGACTCACTTCCAGTTATTTAAATTTGTACTGAATCCATACAGGTAAGAAAGGTGTTAAGAACTGCTTAGCAGAAACCCTGAAGCCTCCCCATATCTAAATCCCCACTGGTCTTCTAGCATTTGTTCTCCACTGTAAAGAATGAATCAGATGACAATTACAAGGTACCAGAAGGACACCCTTCTTTCCTTCTTCGTGTACCAATTTCATTCTTTTCTCAGCACAACAGTTTCTCCTTGGTTGCACTGTACAAACTGGTATCTGTCCCATCATCTTTTAATACCCTGAACTTGACAATCAGCAAGTTGACTCCTGATATCATCCTCTAGAGAAGGTTCTATATGTGTGTTCCCAGACATACCTCAGCTAGCAGGACAACACGCTTGCCATCAGGCCAGATTACATGATCCACCTGAGAACGTACACGCTCCCAGGTCAGCTCGGGGGTACGCAGACTAGCCTGGGAGGGAACAGATTGAGACACAGTTCAAACATCAGACCCTGCTGAGAGAGTTGTAAGAGCAAATATACTTAAAGGATGCTCACCACATCGATTTCCGTATTGGAATGACCCATATTACACACAATGCAGCTGTTCTTCATTCTGTCCAAGTGCTCCCTAGTCACCACATTCTTATTTCCTAAAATGAAAAGAAGCATCTAAATCAAATTGAAGGCAAAAATTGAACTTCCAAGTTTTCCCATTCCACAATTAAAGCTTTAATAACAAAGCTGCATATAGAACCAGTCAGACTAGTATAGTATGTATTTAATGTCCTGTTTTAACACAGAACTGAGTGGGGAAGTACTTCTTGACAATGTATCAATATTACCTTGTTTACTAGCACGACAGAACTGGATTGCAAAGGGGAGAAAAACAGCATGGACAGACATATACACACATAACCACAACCCCTTTCAGACTGCTTTACCTGTACAAGTTATGATCACATCCACCTGACGAATGACTTCATTTAGCTTCACTACTCGAAACCCATCCATGCTGCCAAAGAGAAGGTAACACAGTAAAGGAACATGACTGACTACAGCAACATGAGATAAAACAGGAATGCTCAGGCTACTCTGAACCGTTAAAACCAGTCACAACTCCACTCCTCCAAATCTGATACAGCATTAGAGAATCTACTGGGAGTATCACAGTGTGATCATATACAAGTATTCTCACATGTACTCTGTTATTTGATACTCCAGTTTCATAAAACAGTTGCAGTTTTCACCAAATTATAATTCATAACTGATGGCAGCTGAGGTTTGAAGAGATACTAGGTTTAAATACTTTGAAGCACAAGATAGTTTATGTTCTGCTCTGCTGTTTGAACTGCAAGTCAAATTGATATAAAACTTGTTAAATTATAACATCAGCAATGAAAAAAAACTATTTGGAAGCAAAATGCTGTTGAAGTATATACTTGACTTTTTAAGAAAAGCAAACTAATCAGAATCCTCAAGGTTATGCATGCAGACATTTCCTGTCTACTTATTTAAAATATTTTATCCCATTTTGAAACCATGAAGTCTCCACAGTGTCATATAAAACACTGTAATAACAGTAACAAAATGTAAAAATAACCTTCAATGACTATTAATCAAAAATAAGTATTGTGGAAGAAAATTAATTAGCATTTAAGAATTAAATGCTGGGGAAGGTGGCAAAAGTTTTAATAAGGCACATTACAATACTGTTAACAATGGAACCTGGCAAACTGTTCTGATGAGGGAGTTCCAAGCTGGACTGTCACCAGAGAAAGCCAGCGCTATCCTTCGTGACCACCTGCCTCACCTCTAAAGGCAGGGGCACCCAGAGCAAGGCCTCTGTCAGACTGTTTCATATGGAATCAACTGCTCTTTCTTAGAACATGTATCAGACCATTTATGGCTTTATAGGATAAAACCACCATTTTGAATTTCCTGTAGATGCTTCACTTCCTTCTCACTGTCCAGCCTGCTAGTTACAATCCTCTTTCCAAGCTTTGCTCTCTGGACTCCTACCCACAGAGGTGAGCCAGGTGACAACCAGAGACAGAGCCTTTTTAGTGATAATGTCTCACTTTTGTTTCACGTCAACAGCCCTGAACAGATGTGGGGTTAAGTCACAGAAGGTTTTCCTATTGTACACTAAAGTTTTCCTATGTTTTGCAAATACAGAACAAAGAAAGAGTATTCACATTTCCTGATACTAATTGCATTCCTGAAAAGTACAAATAGGCTGTGTGATGGTCTGAAGAGAAGCAGCTATTCTGTAGGACAAAAAAAATTGAGTGTTGTGCAGATATTATGCACAATATACTAAAAACAGCATGCTTCAAATGCTTTAAGTGTTCAACAGTGAAGATAAATTAATCCAGTTTAAAAATTAAATGGCTACTCCAGTTGTATTTTAGTGCTTCTCTAAATCGAATTGGATGTTGCCTTCCTATTCCATCTTTGGATCAGACAGCAAATTGGCAGTGTAGTTCTTCAGGGCTAGCTTCATACTTAACTAGCCACTATTCTCTTTATGAGGAGAAAGAGCTTGTTGCATCTTTTAATTTAATATTCATCACCTGTTGACAGAAGTGTTTGAGTGAACTTTTCCTTAGCACATGTTGCAATTTATAAGGTAAAGCTATGATGGCACAATTCAATGATGTATACTGATGACACTCTCAAAGGAGGTCCCTATTATCTGATCACAAGGGATGGAAGATTCTACCAAAGATTTATACCTTAATGAGGAGAGCCTTGGTTTATGAGGGCTCTGGGTACAAAAGGCTCTTCTTAAGTGGACTGATTTCATTTCAGCCTTCTGAAGTGGCTCAAGAGAACAGCAAACAGTAAGAGAAGAGGCTAGTGCTCTCAGACAGCAGCATTTGTAATACCTCATTTCTTACCAAGCTTGAAGAGCACAGATGGGATCAATCTCTGTGATGTAAACTACAGCTCCTAGAGCTTTCAGAGCTGCACAACATCCCTTTCCAACCTGCAATACACAAAGACAGCAACAAATCAAAGCATTCATTCATGGGCTCAGAATTTTCCCCACACATGAATTAGACTCTAGTATGATAATCCTTTTACTACCTCACAATAATGGCAGAGAGTCAACTAAAAACGAGTAAGAGGGGTACTGTTTCCCCCCCGGGTTCCCTCATTTAGTGTGACTACTTTCTATGAACAAACTTCTAGTGGAGAGGAGAAGAACAACTGTTAGTCCAGTGGGATGGGAGGTGGGTCCAATTTAAAAGCAAAAGGGGCACACAGGCAAGATATCCATACAACCCTTTCCCCAGCCACCAGTATAGCTCTCTGCAGACCCTCTCCCCAAGTGCTTTTCTACCAGACAACAGCACTTCCAGTAATGGGCTGTGTCTAAGACATTTTTCAGAGGAGGGACAGCACAGAGGCAAGCCACAGGTAGGGCAAGAGTTTTGCCATTAAAATGGGACCAGCACAGAGACACAGCCCTCTTTCTATAAGATTGTGGCAATTCCACCTTGAATATATGGACCTGCCACTGTCATCTAGTTTGGTCCTAAAATACATGGAGTTCAACATGGGGATATATTCAAAGGATGCTGGTAGTAACAATGCTGAAACAGAGCAGTCTATGCAAGTTTCCAGATAATCTGAAACATCCTCTGCAATTATGTCTTAAACTCTTACCAGATTTTATTGAATGAACACAAATGAGACCAGATATTTTTATATAATTCCAAACTTGCAAACATCAGCAGCTTGCAATTACCCATGACAGCCATTACAATTAGATAATGTTCTGATAACACACAATTGCTTCCAAATGCTCACTTCGTTAACCAAGTCTAAGAAGCCATTACTAATATAAGCAGACAATAAATACTATGCAAGGGTAACTTGGTAAGAGCTGCTAAATTAGCCAGGCTATTGCAGGATCACTTTTTAGGACTCACCTCACCATAGCCACACACTATTACTTGCTTCCCTCCAAACATCACATCTGTTGTCCTCTTTAGGCTGTGGGACAGAAAGAGACTCTCACTTAACTAAGTTAGCTGCAATTATAAGTATGTACTTAACACACTATACAACTGAACATCACAGAAAGGTTTTGATTTAAACTCCACTGTAGAAATGGGTGCACCAGCACAAGATGGAAGCCTGGGATTGTTCTCTCCTCCCACCACTTTATATCAGACTCACCCATCTAAGATGGACTCTCTGCAACAGTACAAGTTATCAAACTTCTGTTTAGTGACAGAGTCATTGACATTCATGGCTGGAACACACAGTTTCCCAGCCTTTGATAGCTGGTATAATCTGAAAAGAGACACAGAGAGGGATTTGAGAATTTCATTTAAACATCTGACAAGAACACAACAATTAAGAGAGAGGGGCACTGTGTGTAACCTGGACTAAAAACAAAGCTCTGCATTTTGCTTTTTCTAAATGGTAGCAGAATATATATTGCTGTAAGAGATTTTTTTGTGTCCCCAGTAGATTCTGCATCCAGAATATACAGAGTCTACAATTTAAAAAAAAGTACAGAAAAGGAAGCAAATCTGCAGTTAGAAGAATACAAGACGGGGACCCGCGATACTCGCGGGGGGGGGGGGAAGAGCTCCGTCTCCTCCATCCCCCCCGCTCGATCTCCCCGAGGAGGCGGCAGCGGAGAGGCCGGTCCTTCCCCCCCCCTTTGCCGGGCTTGGTGGCAGCAGCGAGGCCGGTCCTCCCCCCCGCCCGGCTCCGAGGAGGCGGCGGTGGCACAGCCAGCTACAGAGCATTCCCTGCGCATGCGCAGGGGACGCTCTGTCACTTTCGGGGGGAT
>NW_015163095.1:444234-453301 GCF_001447785.1 Gekko japonicus | reverse complement strand
ATTTTTGTGCACACATGGGGACTGGCCCACGTGTGCACAAACCTCCCCCTCCCCCCCAAGTGCCCCTGGAGCGCTGATTTAGCGATCCGCACTCCGGGGGCAACTTGGCTATTAGATATATAGATGTTTAGGTTCAGTGTAGAGTAATTTAGGAACACTAATAAGTTTATGGTGCAATCCTAAGCAAAGTTGCAGCCTCCTAAGGCCATAACTTTAATGGTGTTAGAACGATATAGTTCTGCTTAGTATTGCTCTGCTAGCCTAATAATTTAGGGAGTTAGTAGCAGAGGAAGGCAATGGCAAATTACCTCTGCTCCCCAAGCAGCTGGACCACTTGTGTGTCTACTGCACAGGACAGCTCCATGGCTTGGGGAGAAGGATCCTGCCAGGCAAATGGGTGTTGCCATGGGGTTCCCAATGGGGTGGGGTTTGGTCGCTGTGGTTTCTTTTGGGTAGTGGGTGGGGCAGAAAAACAAGCTTGACTATCTGGCACATCTGATTAACCAGCAACTCCCATTAACCCTGAGTGTAATTTAACAAAACGTTTTCTGTACATGTACTGAAATACTGATGAAAAGGCAGGAGAAAACAAATAGTAGCAGTTCAACTTCATTAATTTTCTCTCTCTTTTATTAACATAAAATGAGTCAAGAGGAAGAAAAGAGAGGATTGGTGACTGTATGGAAGTATTCTTCAAATTAATTTAAATTCCAAAGTTGAAGTCCTATGATTTAGCAGATAAGGCATTTAACCTTAGCTCAGCTGTACACAATCCTTTTTTGGCCTTAGTTAAGGCATTTTATCTAACCTATGCTTAACTTTGCAGTTCCTAAATGATGACACATCATTAATTCACAAAGGTTTTATGAACAACAGAATGAACTTTACTGAATTTTTAAAAATCTGTTGTGAATTCGGGAAGAGGCTATAAAAGAGCTCAAAGCTTCAAATTAAAGTAGTACAGCCAAAGATTGCAGGTTCCATTTTGGTTTCTAACCTGTGCACACCCGTCACACTTTCTTCTACAATCCCTCTGATCTTCTTAAATACATTTGGATATTTCTTATAAACCCAGTGGGTCAGGTCTCCCCCATCATCCAAGATCTGAAAACAGAAGAAATATATAATCAATTCAGACCTTTGATTACTAATTAACCATGATAAAGCTAACTTCATTTTAAGTCACAGGCCAGGGTTTCTCTCATGGAGTTAATGTGGTAGTCACATATAAGTTAAGAATAAGAAATCTGATTGTCCTACTATGCCCTTAATGAGAAGCAGTGCACTGTTGAAGCAACATAGGTGGCCTGATTTTCTAATATATAACACTAGCCTGATACCCGTGCTTCGCTACGGTATTTAGCTTCCATAAATCCAGTTATAATACAGATGATGTGAAGTTTGAAATGTAACTTTTGTTGTAGGAATTCTAATGGAGAAGACTGTAGTGTAAAAAATGAAGTGAGACGTACGTACTTTCCCCCCCTCTCTGCTGAAGGACCTCTCTGTAAACCACATTGGTGGTTCTGCCCTCAAGTGCTAGGATCACCAGGCTGCTTGGTGAGCTCACTCTGGAGCAGGCAACATAGAACTGTCCATTTAAGAAGCAATCATCAGTTAAGTCAACTCCTGCCACCTTCCACGAAAGGGATGGCCTCTCTACTTGTGTTCCTGGTGTGTTTTGCTCATATGGAGACTGTGTTGTTCTGAGCACCTCAGGGTGATCTTGCTGGTACTTGGCCTGTGCAGCTCAGTGGACTGCAGGAATACTATGTGCAAATGTCTTTGCCATATTCCTAAATTGCCTCCTCCTTGTAGCATTGGTGTATCTGGCTCGGCATTTGCCAGGAGCTCTCTTGGGGGCAGTAAGAGGTAAGAACTGTGAGGGGTGCTAAGGTAATCCTGCTGAGCAAGTCTCTCCAAAAGCTGTAAGCATCCCACCCCCTCTCCTACACCTGACAGGCAGCTACCTGTCCAGTGTAGGAGGAGGGGGGGAGGAGTATTAGAAGCCACTGTGGAGGCAGGGTCGGCAGGATCACTAAGGTGTTACTGCTGGGGCAGGCTCCCTCATGGCTTTAAGCACCCTAAAACCACTGCTGCACCTGATAGACAACTGCCTGTTAGATGTAGGAGGTGGGGGGAGTGTGTTGGAAGCCATCCCACCTCCTCTCCTACACCTGACAGGCAGCTGCCTGTCCAGTGCAGGAGGGGGAGGGGGAGGAGTATTAGAAGCCACTGTGGAGGTGGGGCTGCACCTGACAGTTAACTGCCTGTTAGGTGTAGGAGGTGGGGAAGAGTGTGTTGGAAGCCATCAGAGAGGCTGGGCCAGCAGCATTACTGCACCTCACAGGTCGTTGTTGGCCACTCCTGATTCCTCAACTGTCGTTAGCTGTCTGCAGTCTCCTGTATGTTGTTTTTTACCTCAGAACACTGAGCTCTGCAGCTGACCAATCAGAGAGTGGGGGGTGCAAGGAGGCAGCTGCCTGGCAGCCACATAGGAATCAATGGGGGGAGCACATTTTACCCCTTTTGATCCACTTAGGGGTCACGTTTCTTAAAATCCCTTGTTAGCGAGCACCTACGCCTTGGTAGGAGCGCTCTCCCCGAATTTGGTGCCTCTAGGTCCAGTGGTTTGGCCTGGGCGTTGATTTTACGGTGAGGGGACGTTCTTTTATATATATAGATGGGGATTCAGAGAAAATGCACAGTGCTATGAAATCTGAAGTGAGCACTGTGATGAAATGATACTTCAACCAAGTATCTGTGTAAGGATTTTCTATTTTTCTTTGTGAACATTGAGTTTACTCTGTGAAAGTTCAGGGGTTAAGCTCAAACCTCCAGTACAAGTAGATTCCTTCCCCCTTCCTATTTCCAAGCAGAGGTGGAAGAATGAAGTAGCTTTGTATGATAATTAGGGAAATCAGAGAAGCCAAAGGAGAGAGAAGACTCTAGCCTGGTCATGTAGGCAGTGGTGCAGTCTTTGCTTTGTCCCACCCTGGCTTATTTTGTCAAGGGAGTTTGTGGGGCAAAGTGCTCCCTTTCAGCATGGGGGCAGCCATTCTTTGAGGCAGCAGAGGAGAAGCTGACATTCTAAGTAGACGTGCTTTAGAAAAGAGATACAACCAATGGATAAAAAACTGTGTCTGAGCTGAACGGAGCCTGCACAGCCAACCTAGCACCTATACGAAATATCTGCCTATCTCTGTCATCCAAGAAGTAAGTATATTTTTAGGGAAATAGTATTGCATGTTTAAACTTATTTGATGTTTTCTACTCTCAGATGCTGTGATATTTTGCTGCACAGCTGTACTTTTACATTTTAATCTAGAGAATGCTTATATACTTATAATAAAGTCTTGTTTTCTGACTTTGGAATTATTTTTCTTCTTTCCCCCTCTCCCTTACTTCCTTTCCCCTCCCCATTTATTTGCTTTCTTTCCACCTCTCTCTCTTTTCCCCCCTCCCTCCCCCCATCTATTTGCTTTCTTTCTACCTTTCTTTCACTTTTTCTCAGTTTCTCCCTTCCTCTCCCTTCCTCATCTATTTGCTTTCTTTGCTTCTCTCACTCTCTTTCTCTCAGACAAATAAATATCATTAGCAAACAAATAAATACCATTGGACAAATAAATATCATTATCAATATTTTGTTTTTATTTTTGGCAATCTCATTTATAATGTTAATAAAAAGCAAATTTGCATATTTTCCAATAAAAATGTGTGTGCAATATTTGTTCATGTCTTGCGGCTCTCAAACATATGATGCTTATTCTATGTGGCTCTTACATTAAGCAAGTTTGGCCACCCCTGCTCTAGTGGTACCTAAAGACTAACAACACTTTATTGCAGCATAAGTTTTTGTGGACTACAGTTCGTTACATGCCAATAAAAGTAATTGGATTGGACTACGCTCTGTCTGATGCAATGCATTATGCCTTCATTAGACAGATACTTCTGAGGCTTTCCTCCCATCTCATATATACTGAAAATAAGGGTAAACTTTCATAAATCAGAGCCAAGTTCATCAGATGTATGAAATGTACAACAATTAGGCTAATGCATTTATATTACACTAATAGCAAAGCCCGTTCTAAAAGGAATACAATGAGCGCTAGCAAGATGTCGGTCTGGCCCTCCTCCTTGGCGAGTCTTTTAAAGGTGCCACAAGCCTTGCCTCTGGGTTTTGTTGCTCCTGGACTCAGCACATTCCCACCGAAAGGGCAGCAAAGTTACCTCCCCAACATGAAGGGGGCACTCAGTGTCTTTTACCTGCCCAACTCCCTCCCTCAAGAGTGGCGGCCCTCTCTCTGTGGAGCCCTGACCGGAGGGGGAGAAAGAGAGTGTGCACTCAGCAGCATCTCTGTGAGAAGTGATGGGGGGAGGAACAGGTGTGGGGAGAAGCCTTTGTGCCCGGCCCACTCTTTCTCAACGAACAGAGGTGGCCGCTGACTGACAGGCAGCCCCGGAGCCTCCCCAAGGTGCGCGGCCGCCTCAGTGAGGCGAGAGGGAGAGCTCCTCCAGCCACCATGCCCACGTGCCTGGCAGCCCCTTGATGGCTTCTGCCGGGGCTTCTTGCACCTCTTGCCTGCAGTTCATGCTCTGCCTGCAGTGCTGCATGCAGCTCTCGCAGCACTTTAGGTGCCAGCTCGTTCCCGCTCCTCCTTCCGCCGTCCGGTTTCCCAGGAGCCGCAGCTCCTTTCCTCTCAGCTAGATCCTCCCTGCTGCTGCTGAAGGAAGGTGGGTGGAGCCTTTGAAAGGTGGCAACCAGCTTTCTCTGCGGGGCCGTCTGCTGAGCTCTCTCCCTGAGGAAGCGCTGGCCTTGCGTCTGAGGGAGAGGGGCTGTGAGAGGCAGCAAAGGTGAGTGCTTCCTGTGCTTGCCGCCACTCCCTAGGTCTGCCTCCTTCTCCCGCGCAGCCTTTCTGGCCAGTTGTCATACCTGCCCCCGATCCGGCACCTGGTAGCTCTGAAATGGAGGATTTAACATCATCAGAGGCACAAGAGTCCTTGCCAAACCTAAGTGCCGGAGAGGATGGATACCAAACCCCCGGAACAGCTTGCACCTGAAGCCGATCAGGCAGTGCCTGGCCCCAGCAGCATGCCACCAGATTCTCCGCCACCTGTCGACCGGCTGAGGAATCAGAGATGCCGGGACTTGGCAACCGGACGCAAGGAGGCACACTTGTGCGGTTGGAGAACAATGAGCCCGGAGTTCTAGCAGAATCAAGGACTTCGCAAGGCAGTGCTAATGAGTTAACGACCCAGCACGCTATTTGAACAGGTCACTGACTGCTGGCAAATCGTGCTGGCAAACTAGTCCTTCAGACCAGAAGCTCTGCACCTCTGACGCTGTTCCCGAGATCCCATACTGACTGACTTCCAGGTTCCTGAATCCAGTCCACGTTTTGACGACTCTCTGGCTCTTGATCCTCGGCTCTGCACCCTGACATTCGACACTCGCTTCTCTGGACTCTGACCCTTGGTAACGCTCTGACTACGGCTTGGCTTTGTGTATTGGGACGCTGGCTCTGCTTGTTTTTGATCTTTCTGGCTTTGACTCACGGACTGAACTGTAAACTCTCCCTCTCTGCCCAGCCCCCTGGCTCTGAACTGAAGGAACGCCTGAGGAAGCGCGGAGGAGAAAAGGGAATCCCCGTCGCTCATAATCAGCAGGGAGCTCTCCTGTAGCACACCGGGCTGCCCCTTAAGCCTCCGCCCAGCGGAGCGTCCATCCCCTTTGCCAGTTCCCTCAAGACTGAGGCCAAGCCGCTGGCTGCCGGCTCTGTGGGCGGGACTGAGGCAACGCAGCGAGGCAACACAACCAGGGGATTGGCAGACCTTCTGAGTGGCAGCTGAGTGAGCCAAATGCTGTGGGAGCGTGTGGAACATTCACCCCAAAACAGCATTATATATAAGGAGAGACGGCTGTAGACAACAGAAAGGATTGGCCTATAATATAGATGCATCTGATGAAGTAAGCTCTGTCTCACAAAAGTAATTGTTACTATTCCTAGTTTGAGTCTGAGAGTTCAGAGCTATGCAACAGCAAGCAGTCTTTCCCTGTTTATGCATCTTCTTCTCAAGTAGAGCCCAGGAAGCTTGCATCTATCACATTTTTCTCCTCCTCTCCTTGTAGCATAAATAAAATTACATGTTATCCTCACAACCCCCTATGAAAAATATTAGGATAAGGTCTATGACATACTCAAAACCACATGGTGAGCTCCTTGACTACATAAATATTTGAACTTGGGTTCCCCAGGGTCCAACACTTTATGTACTGAACTACACTGACACTCTGCTGAGACAAGTATCAACAAGTTAAGAAGCCAAATTAACTTTTCCATTCTTTCAACACAAAACATCACTGAATAGGGGGAAAGAGAAGGGCAGAAAAAAGGAGAGAAACGTAACAGAATGTTCTAAAGGAGCCTACTCTTGACCCAGGAGATCACAATAATTATTGACCAGTCTCGCATGTTCTATTCTTGAACAAGGTGACTAAACAGATGGTGGCTGGACAACCTCAAACCTTCCTGGATGAGGCAAACTGTTTAGATCCATTCCAATCTGTTTTCGGACTTGGTTATGGGACTGAAACAGCCTTGGTAGCCCTAGTGGATGTCTTGCACCAGGAGATGGATAGAGGGAGGGCAACTCTGTCAATGGGACTGAAACAGCCTTAGTTGCCCTAGTGGATGTCTTGCACCAGGAGATGGACAGAAGGAGTGTCACTCTGTTGATTCTTCTGGACTTCTCAGTGACTTTTGATACCATCAATTGTAGTATCCTTCTGGTCTGCCTACCTGGATTGGTAGGCACCATTCTGTGATGGTTCTGGACCTACCTGGAGGGTAGGTTTCTGAAGGTGGTGCTGGGGATGGCAGTTCAGCATCTTGGCCTTTGGCCTCTGGGGTTCCACATGGTTCCATCTTGTCCACTATGCTCTTTATCATCTACATGAAACCACTGGGTGAGGTCATCTGGAGATTTGGGCTGGGTTGTCACCAATATGTAGATGATACTCAGCTCTATCTCGCACTTTCAGCTGATCCCAAGGAGGCTGAAGAAACCCTGGAGGCAGTTTTTGAGTGGATGCGGGCTAACTGAGGCTTAATCCAGACAAGATGGAAGTGCTACTTGTGGGTGGAAGGTCTGACCCAGGGTTTAAGGTGTGACCCGTTCTGGATGGGGCTGAACTCCCCTTGAAGGAATAGGACCATAGTCTGGGGGTACTCTTGGATCCGGGCCTACTGCTGAATAGTTGTAGCCATGTGTGCTTCATGTCAACTTTGACTCATTAGCCAGCTGCAGCCTTTGCTGGACAGAAGAGAGATCTGGTCAATGTGGTGCATGCTCTGGTTACACATAGATTGAATTGCTGCAATGTGGTCTGTGTGGGGCTGCCCTTGTAAAGTGTTCAAAAATTTCAAGCAGTACAGAATGCTGCAGCCAAGATGTTGACTGCAGTGGGTCACTGAGACCATTATCATTCTAGACTTGGCCCACCTACATTGGCTTTCAAATTATTTCCAGGAACAATTCGAGGTACTGCTCTTGACCTTTAAAGCCCTATATGGTTTGAGACCCACATACCCTTATGAACCTGCCCAACTGTTATGGTCATCTTCAAAGGCCCTGCTTCAGGTGCCCCCACCTTCTAAGATTAGATAGGTAACAACCTGGGAGAGGGTCTTCTCAGTCATGGTACCAAAGCTCTGGAACTCTCTCCCCAGGAAGATTCTTCTTCTTAATTACTGTTTCCACAACAAAAAGGAAAGCCTAAGATTTGCTATCATAATTACAAAATGATTTTACTATAGCTGCCAAAAATTTACCTACACACAAAGTTTATCTTCATCTCTTAGTAACCAAGAAGATTCGGCATCTAAAGAGACAGAATCCTGCTTAAGCAAAGGGAAAATCAATTCAGCTCTCAAATTTGAAAATTCAGGGCAATCCAAAAGAATTTGATCTATAGTCATTTCAGTTAGTACCACATCCACAGAATCTATTAAGAGTATGGAATACTATTAAATCTTCTTAACACTGCTGCAGATGGCAAGGTGTTTAAATGCACGTGCATATGTGCCCTTCTATACTTTGGAAGAGATAATTAAAAAAGGTAGCTTGACATTTTTATTGGGGGAAGAATACCAACTAAAAAGGATGAATATACTGTAAGCACTCTGACCAGCATCTATATATCTAATTCCAACAGGGGGTGGGTTGTGCAGATACTTATTTCCGCCAACAGGGGGCTCACTCTCCCCCAACAACTTTACCTACATAGACAGTAGACTTCCTGTGTCTGCAGAAAAATCCAAGAAGTAAAAAAATCCCTTCAGGGAGGGTTGAATTTCCCCCAATACCTTTTGAAATGGCCTCTGCAGGGATCTAACTCCAGGCATCACCCCAGGGCTCAGCGGTGAGAGATTAGAACATTCGGGGGGGGGGGAGGCTTCTAACTGGCACTGTCAGTAAAAGGGTGGGGGGAAGGCCCTTTCCTGGCTTCTTTTGGCCTTGGTGGGAAGGAGCCTTGAGGCCTGACAAGGGTTGCCAGTGCCAGCCTGGGGAATCCCTAGAGTTTTTGAGGTGGACTGTAAGGAGGGCTGGGTTTGGGGAAGGGAGAGGCCTCAGCTGGGTATAATGCCTCCAAAGCAGCCATTTTCCCCAGGGAGACAGATCTCTGCTGTCTTGAGTTCAGTTGTAATTCGAGGGGGGGCCCTCCAGGCCCCACTTAGAGGTTGGCAACCCTAGGCCTGGCAGCAGTTTAGGGTCGCCAGGTCCCCCCCTGGCCACTGGCAGGGGATGGGGGGTAAGGTTGCCAGATCCAGGCTGGGAAACTCCTGGAGATTTGTGGGTGGAGCCTGGGGAGGACAGGGACCTCAGTGGGGTACAATGTCACAGAGTCCACCCTCCAAAGCATCCATTTTCTCCATGGGAAGTTATCTCTGTAGTCTGGAGATCAGCAGTAGTTCCAGGCATCCCCAGGTCCCACGTGGAGACTGGCATCCCTAGGCAGCACCCTCTGGGTGACGATACCACCTGATTTGCATGACTCAACTAGGCC
>NW_015163095.1:377666-443892 GCF_001447785.1 Gekko japonicus | reverse complement strand
AGTGTGAGAGAGGTAGGGGGAGACAGGAGGAAGCAAAGGTGTGAGGAATAGGATAACCATCCTGCAAGTTTCTTGCGGGTCTCCACTTGTACTTTTATAATCAAGATCCCTCAAACATCTTTTAATTGACTGACTCAATTCAGAGCTATTCATAGTTTCTATCATATTATTGGTAATACCCAGACATAATGTTGTATAAAATTTTAGTAACAATCCAACAATATTATCTGTTACCACACTAATGCAGACCCCTACAGCATACAATAACTGCCCAGAAACTTTAGTGTTAAATGCTTTAACTACTGCAGGAACATATTATCCACCAGAGGAATAATAAAATCTCAAAACAGCCTTCCCAGTACTCATGGCTGTTCTTATAACAGAGTTGAAATGCACCTTCCAAGACTGATTCCCTTGAAATATAACTGAACTGCAGGCTGTGGAAGGTCAGTAGTTCAGCAGTTCGAGACCCGAGTGTGCCGCATGATGGACTGAGCTCCCGTCTCTAGTTCCAGCTCCTGCCAACCTAGCAGTCCGAGAACAAGAAATTGCAAGTAGATAAACAGGTACCACTTCGGTGGGAAGGTAACAGTGTTCCGTGCGCCTTGGTGTTTAGTCATGCTGGCCACATGACCATGGAAACGTCTTCGGACAGCGCTGGCTCTTCGGCTTTGAAATGGAGATGAGGACCGCAACCCTAGAGTCGGACTCGACTGGCTTTCGAGCAAGGGAACCTTTACCTTTTTACCTTACGTGCTCCATAGACTGATCTGCTACTGCCCACTTATATTTCCTTGTCTGTAGATTTTTTTTTTACTAAAGAGAAGGACCTTGCACTTAGAAACATTAATAGTCCCCTTTGGAGCAATACTTTTGAAAAGGAGGCTGTAAGTTTACATACGGATCTTGAGAGAAGAGCTTCTACAAAAGATACAGCACCTTAACATGAGCAAGATAAGGCAGATGGAATTCATCTCTGGAAATATAAGATCTTAGAACATTGATATACAAATTAAATAACAGAGGAGTGGGGATACATCCTTGCTTCACTCCTTTGCTCAATACAATCGTTCTAGTCAGTTCTCCAGACGGACCACATCTTACTTGAGCTGTAGGCCAATCAAAAATTGGAGACACTTGTCAATAGATAATTTATTTGGTCTTCTCCCATAATCTTTGCCTAGGTACGGAGTCCAAGGCAGCTCTAAAATCCATAAAGGCCACAGTCGACATGCCATGATTTGAGCTGGTATATTTGTTTACAATAAACTGAAGAGTATGGCAATGGTCAACTGTACTAACATCTCTGTGCCCAGGGAGATTTGTCTGTCCCCTTCTGTTGCCAGCTTACTCCAGCAAGTAAAGATTTTTGTTTTGTTTTGCATTCTCTCAACGAGCTCTCCTTCCTAACCAATTATTTATGTTTTGTATATATTTTAACTGTTTTAACTACTTTTAAATCTTTTAAAAATTGTTTTCATTGTATACAGAACATAGTTTGAGATCAGTGGCACCTTTAAGACTAACAAAGTCTAATTCTGGATATAAGCTTTCGTGTGCATGCACACTTCTTCGTGAGGTATGTTTGGAGTTTATTTTAGTGGTTTTAAATGTGATTTTATCATGTATGATTTAAATTGTTAGCCGTCTTGGCAGGCCTTATAAAGGCAGAAAGTTGGGATGTAGATTTTGTAAATAAATAAATATAAATAAATTACCATGTTGGGCTGCCATCCATCCACATTAACACAGCGGTCAATGCACCACCAAAAATCATCTTCAGATTCCCCCTTCCAGGCAAACACAGCAACACCTAATAAGAAAAAAAAATGTGTTGCATTTGGTTGAAGCACATTTGGCATTAAGCCAGTATTGATGCAGAGAAGCCAAGGCAAGATGCTCTTGCCCTAGACTTCAGCTTCATCTGCACCAATACATGTAACTGAAGCTGTCTACATATTGTATGTCTGAAAGAAGCTATGTTAGGGCACCAGACTGGGAATTCAAGAATCTACTAAACTAAATGCTTGAGAGCCAGCAAGTAGCATAGTTTGTGCCCACTTCTTTTGTTTTCTTCCATTTAGACAATCTGAATGACTAGGCTATTTGAAGAGTCATTACCTCAGCAGCATGAATAAATTAGAGGACCCTGATCTCTTGCAGCAGTCTTTAGATGCTAAAGTATAATTACAGATAAAGTTCAATAACAGCCCACCCTGCTCCAGTATTGTACAGTCTTGTACAATCTACAGAATGTTTTGAAATCCCTTGCTTGTTAGTTTTAACATTCCTCTAGACTGGATTCTTGGCCAGAATATGCAGGAACAGAGAGCACAGTAAAACAAAGTCATGTGCCTCCTTAAAAAATAATTGTATTATACCTTGAGGTTTTTATAGGCAAGAGATGCATCCAGAATAGGGTAAGTAATCTAAAACTAAACAAGCTCTCATTAGCGTAATCTAGGCTCTCCCAACAAGTTCAAGGGAGTCCACTTGGGTGTGGAATGTTTCTTTGTACAAAACTTGCGGAATATTCAACAGGCTGGTCATGTAGGGAATTTACAAAAATATTAGAACAGTGAATTTGGCAACTATATTTGACTTTCATTCTTTTCACCACCAAGTTTTAGAAACCCAGATAGATAGTCATACAAGCATAAGCCCAGCAATAATATGGTATTTTCCTACAACTGCTGACATTTTAATCTAAATGATCATGGGGGAGGGGTGTGAAATTGCCCATTAAGATTGACATACTGGTCAACTAACTGTTATTGGACCACAGTTAAATATGCTATAGAGCCAAGAAAGCCGCAGTGTAGGAGGCAGCTTACCTTTTAAATTTTACTATGGTGACATTTTTAGCAAGGCCAGAAATGAGAGTCACTTGCCTCCAAGCCCTGCAGCAATCAGGGGAAAACGTAGTATCATAGCTATCATAGCAAAGCTTTTCCTCCAGGTTACCTGCTACAACTACAAGAATCCACAAACAGATTTTTGTTTTCATTAGTTGGGATTACTTTGCTTTTGTTTTAAAATCTGGATTTTTTTTTTTAAAGAGGTTTTGTAACTTTAGGCAGACCATTCCAGGGACAAAAAAGAACTGCTATTCAACACCTCCAGGTTATAGTAATAATACAACTTTTAAAAGTTAGTTTGTTTCACAACAATAATTTGTTTCTGAAATTAGTGAAAGTATCAAATCTATTTATGATTAGAGGATTTTTTAAATTCTAAAAGTTAATGTTTTAAAAACTAACTGAACATGCACAACCCTGAAGTAAGATGGGTAGCCATGTTAGTCTGTTTGTAGCAGTAGAAAAGAACAAGAGTCCAGACTCCAGTAGCACTTTAAAAACTAACAAAATTTGTGGCAGTGTATGAGCTTTCATGAGTTGCTGCTCAATTCCTCAGATACATCTTGAATGTGAGTCCATCTGTCCTTATATCTTGGAAAGTAGATGCCAAATGGCAATAGCAGGCAAATGACAATTGCATGTAAATGACAATGGCAGGTTTGATTGGATTAGGTGTGCTACGCAGAGGGGTAGTAGGTGTGAAGAAATCAGCATTGGTAATGAGACAGGAAACCTAGGTCTCAATTCAGTCCAGGAGGACGTATTGTCTTAAGCTTCATTATCAGTTGCAATTCAGCAGTCTCTCTTTCTAATCTCTCCTTAAAATTCTTTTGTAAGAGAACTGCTACTCTTAGGCCAGCAACTGAATGTCCTGGAAGGTTACAATGTTTCCCCACTGGTTTTTGCATGTTGTGGTTTCTAATGTCAGACTTATATCCAATTTATTCTTTGTTGTAGGGACTGGCCTGTTTGTCAAATATAGGGCATTGCTGACACATGATGGCATAAATCACATTAGAGGATGAGCAGGAGCATGAACCTGAGATGATATGGCTGATGTTGCTGGGTCGAGTTATGGTGTTGCTAGGATTTATATGAGCGCAAAGTTGACATCTTGGTTTATTGCAGGCCTTAGTACCAGAATCCATGTTACTGTTAAGTAGTTTATTATTGCAGGTGAGAAGTTGTTTTAGGTTAGCAGGCTGTCTGTCAGGAAGGTCAGCCTCCCCCCCACTGCCCAAGTGAGGGAAGTGTCACAAGTGTCACTTGTAGGTGATCAATAATACATTGGACTGGCTTGAGCTTTGAGATGTATGTGACCACCAGTGGTGTTCTCTTGTCATTTTCTCTGGGCTTGCCTTGTAGCAAGCTGTCTCTAGGTATCATTCTGGCCTTTCCAATCATCTTTCTATGTGGTAAGAAAGATGACTGGAAAGGTGCTGCTGGACTCTTGCTCTTTTCTAACCTTAAAGTAATTTAATCCATTTCTTTGTAAGCATTATTTGTTCATTTATTTATATACTATTCTATACTTGAATCACTGTTCTATAGGTCTGTTCCTGCATGAAGCAACATTGACTATTGCAACAGGCAACCCTATAACAGAGATCCGTATCTGTAGATAGAGGTTTTGTCTTATTATCTAGTAATCAAATGGATCGGGAAATAAAGCATATGCTCATGACAACAGTATCTTTGTATGGATCTTTTCACATAGCAAGGGTACATCATGTATAGTGCCAATTATTTAATCATTAGGTGATTTTCCTTCAAATCTATGTTGAAAAAAAATCCTTTAAAAACCAATGACTACACTTTCATCTGAAATAGGGGTCCAAAATATATTCTCTATTTGTGATTGTCAAAAGCCTGCCCAGTTAATATCAAATATTTCTGCTATTCCCAATTCCATTACATTGTTTATTAGATGTCTCATCCTATTGATTGCACTGATTTACACTGTGTAATCTGCCTTGAGTTTCAGTGAGAAAGGTCAACTAGTAATAATATAACAAATGGAATTAAATAAAAAGAGCTAAACATGTTTTTGACTCAGCCATATGTGCTGATATGCCACTGTGACGGACAGGCTAGGTTTCGCCTCTAAGAGCAACCAATGAGAGCTGATGGAATGTTGAGAGAGACTTGAAAAACAGCCGTTGAAAACAACAGTTAGGAGTTAGTAGCAGAGAAGTTGGCAGTGTAGGATCTGAGGTGGGAAAGGAGGATGCCCGACAAGAGTAGAACTGTGCAGAAGAGCTGCTTCGAGCAGGCAGAAAATACTAAATTTGTAACCAAAGGATCCCAGCTGGAGGAACAGGACTTCAGTTCAAAAGTTCAATGGAAGTGAAATGTTATTACTTATACCTTACTTTCCTCACGGTTTTGTTCAGATCATAAATAAAAATGTTTTCTTGTTTTGATTAACTGAGGGCTGCATGTCTAAGGAAAGAATCTGTCTCACACAGACACAATTTAATATATTGGTGTGTATATGTATGTGTGTGTGTATATAATAGGATATGAATGAATGGTGGCAGTGGGCGACTGAAACAGCATTTGAGCCCCAACCCCAACAGCTTTGTGTGAGGGCTTTTTATTAAAGGCTGCTGGGCTACGCTGTCCGTGGATGTCTCTGGGAGTGAGAGAGAGGACCTGAAGCATGAAATGGTCATGGCTCTCTGTATATTTTAAAAGAAACAAGAAGGGTAGCTTGTAACATCCTGACCTACTGATATCCCTGAACTTGAGAGAGATATTGCTGAGGATGGTAGACACTCTGTGTGAGTGCGAAAGGGGCGTCACATCTACATACTATTAAGCTTTCAAGAGTGTGATGGAGCTAATAAGTATTGCAGTAAATAAAAATATAATTTCTATCTGTGACTCCTTCAACTGTTCTTTACTCACCAGCCTCAGCCAATGCAGCAGCCACCTCATTTTGAGTGGAATAAATATTGCAAGCAGACCAACGGCACTGAGCTCCCAGTGCACATAGTGACTCAATCAATACCTACAAAACAAAGCAAATACACAATCAACATGAAGAACAATGGTATTAGTTGACTGGGGGCTTGGCACATACAAGCACAGAACTGGAAAGTTATTTACTTCATTTAAGTGTACAACCCACACTTCTCCAAGGACTCAATAATAAGCAATACAACGAACAGGACAGGAGAAGCACAGTCCCCACACTTCTATACTCATTTTACCCATCCATACATATAAAAGAAAGTCCCCTTCCCTCAATGCCCAGGCCAAACCTCTGGACTTAAAAGCACGGAATTTGGGGAGCACACCAATGCTCCCTATAAGCTGTGGATTCCTGTGAGCAAAAATTCTACTTTGTGAGCTACTGGCATTAAAGTTGTGAGCGCGTGATTAGGCTACTGCATAAATTAGTTTGCTCTGGAGCCATCCTTCCTGAGCTAAGATAAAAATGTATGTGCCAGAGGCTAAAAAACTGTGAGCTAGCTCATGCTAACTCAGCTTAGAGGGAACACTGGAGAGCCCTCCTACCATGATGCAGATGCTCATTAAGAATCCAACCCCTAAATGGGTCAAAAGGGGTAAGATGTGCTCCCCCCATTGCTTCCTATGTGGCTGGCTGCCAGGCTGCTGCCTCCTTGCGCCCCCACTCTCTGATTGGTCAGCCGCAGAGCTCAGTGTTCTGAGGTAAAAAAACCCCACCAGTTACAGGAGACTAATGACAGTTGAGGAAATCAGGAATGGCCAACCACCTGTGAGGTGCAGCAATGCTGCTGGCCCAGCCTCCCCCATGGCTTCAAACATGCTCCCCTTCACCTGTCAGGTGTAGGAGAGGGGGTGGGATACTTACAGCCATCGAGGAGGCTTGCTCAGCAGGATTGCCTTAGTGCTGCTGCTGGCCCAGCCTCTCTGATGCCTTTAAACACCCCCCCCCAATACCAGACAGACAGGTGTCTGTCAGGTGTAGGAGCAGGGCCATGGTATTTTTTAATAATAATAATAATGATGATGATAATGATAATAATGATAATAATAATAATAATAATAATAATGATAATAATATCTTTTGATTTATTAATCGCTCAATCCTGCAGAGCTGCTGGCTCTGAGCGATTTAGTTACACATATTAACAAGGGACTAACAATGATTCATAGGGGGTAAGGGAGGACAACATATAAATCTTTTTTTTTTAAGTCGTACACGTTTGCAGCCGATGGGGTTTTTGTTCAGCTGTAGACTTAGACGCACTGCCACCACCTGGCCGGATTGGCCCATCACAGGCTTCTTAATGCCGAAGAGATCTTTCCAGGCTTCTTATGAGCTGGACATTCCGTTTCGTCGGCTAACACCTCTCCCCACCGGGGGGGTTTAGTGTGCCCACCCTCTCTAAGGAGTGGTACCATCAGGGAGGCCGCCCAAGCAGAAACTCCTTAGCAATGCTGCTGGGCCAGCCTCCCCAATGGCTCTAGACACACTCCCACCCACCCCTCCTCCACCTGAGAGGCGGTTGTCTGTCAGGTGCAGGAGCAGGGGCAGAGTGTTGAAAGCCATCAGGGAGGCTGCCCAAGCAGCATCACCTTAGCAATCCTGCTGGCCAAGCCCCTCAATTCCTTCAGATATGCTACCCTTCCTACACCTGATAGACAACTGCCTGTCAAGGGTCAAAAGGGGTGCAGAATCCTTAGAGCCATCGGGGAGACTTTCTCAGCAGGATTGCTTTAGCACTGTAGCAGGCCCAGCCTCCCTGACGCCTTTAAACACACTCCCCCCCAACATCAGAAAGGCAGGTGTCTGTCAGCTGTAGGAGCAGGGCCAAGGTACTTTAATCCATCAGGGAGGCCATGTTCATACCACGCATACCACTCATACTGTATGAAAACCCCCTCAAGTTCAAGAGGCTGCAGTTCCCCCTCAAGGTCTGCTTTGCTATGACCATCAACAAGCCCCAAGGCCAGACACTGAAGGTGGCAGAAAATGACTTAACGGATGACTGCTTCTCACATGGACAGTTCTATGTGGCTTGCTCCAGAGTGAGCTAGCCTGGTGATCCTAGCACCTGAGGGCAGAACCACCAATGTAGTCTACAGAGAGGTCCTTCAGTAGAGAGAGAAAAAGTATGTATGTCTCACTTCATTTTTTACACCACAATCTTCTCCATTAGAATTCCTACAACAAATGTTACATTTCAAACTTCACATCATCAGTATTATAACTGGATTTATGGAACTTAAATACCATAGCGAAGCACAGTTATCAGGCTAGTTATGTATATGGCAATGCACCTCAATCAGACAAACCCTGAACTCTACACACACTCTCTCTCTCCCTCTGCTTAGATTCTGATGCTAGCAGAATGCAGATTTCTTGGCAGAGTAGTGACACATGTGTGCACATGCACACACAAACAGATGGCACAGTAACCAGATTATGTCAGATTACTATTGTGTATTTATACAGCTCTTCCTCTTATCTCCCTCTGCTGGAAGGTACAGATGACCTGCACAGAGAGTAGTTACGAGAAAGAGCCAGCTTGCATGCAAGTTGCAGAACAGGGATACTCACCGCAGTCTGTGCTGTAATGTGAGTACATCCTACAATTTTAGCTCCAGCTAATGGCTTCTCCCCCTGAGCTCGTTTTCTTAGTGAAATCAGAGCAGACATATCTATGAAAAGATAAAAACTTTTAAGGAAGAAAACCCCCACAAAAACCACTTGTTTGCCCAGATTTAGGCAACATAACATATGTGAACAGGTATTAGCTAATGTGGACTCTAGAGAAGAAAAGACCACCAGTGCCTACCAACTTGAATGGCAAATGGACAAATTGACACTGTTGGAAAAAGATGAATGTTGCCAAAAAGCATCCAGCATGAAGGTCTAGCTGTGCTCCACACTTCAGGGGTCACAGCTGGTTAATTTATCTCTGGTTTTCAAACGGTTAAAGACACTGTTGACATGGTGTTCACCATCATTTGCTGGTAACAAGGTTAGGTAAACGGAGCATCATTAACACCCCTTGTCCAGATGGTCCAGAGGGTTTTCTTTACAATAAAGTTTACATTATTTACTGACACTTCAAAAAACCTAGGCTAGTAAGATTATTGTCAACACCTAGTCTAGTAAGATGATTGCCTGGTAGAAATGGGCACAAGCTGGCTGAAAAACCAAAGTTTGTCACAAATTTTGGCTGGTTCGGAATTCGCAAACTAAGGTTCGTGAACTGAGAAACTATAACAAACTTCTCCAAAATTGGGGGGGAGGGCAGTTCATGGTGGTTTTTAACCCTTTGTGAAGAGCAGAACACACCCATGCGTTCTGGTCTTCAGCAGAAACAGCTGAGGGGTTGGGATTTTCCTGGTTTTTAACCCTTTGTGAAGAGCAGAACAGCTGAGGGGTTGGGATTTTCCTCCACCACTCAGCTGTTTGGTTTAAATGGCTTGGAGTCATTTAACCCTGCACTGAGCTCCCCACAGCTTTTCACAGGGAGCAGAAAACAGGGTTTAAATAGCTCTGAGCCAATTAACCCAACAACTGATAGGTGGGGAGAACTCTCCCTGCCTTCTCAGCTGTGGGTTCCCTTATGCAGCCTGGTTTAAAGGGGTTGTAGGAGGGAGTCCAAGATAGCAGAACCGGTGGGGAAAGCTCTCCCCACCAACTGCTGTGGGCTCCCTGGTACAGAGAGCTCTCCCTGTCAGTTCAGCAGTCTTGGGCTTTTTCCTGCAGCCCCTTTAAACTGGGCTGCATGAGGAAGCCTACAACTGGGATGGCAAGGAGCGTTCTACCCATCATTAAAGCTGCAGGCTCCCTCATGCGACCCATTTAAAGGGGCTACACCAGGGAGTCAGAGGCAGCTAAGCCAGTGCAGAGAGCCTTCTCCGTGCTTGCACAGCTGTCTTGGGCTCGCTAGCGCAGCCTGTTTAAAGGGGCTACACTACGGAGCCAGCAGCTGCCTCTGGCTCCCTGGCATAGCCCCTTTAAATGGACTGCACCAGCCAGGAGAAAGGGAGACAGGATCACCAGGGAAGAGGCATTCCATCTCCCTCTCTCCTGACTGCACAGCTCTCCCTATCATCCCAACTGCAGGCTCCCTCATGCAGCCCATTTAAAGAGGCTACACCAGGGAGCCAAAGGCAGCAGAGCCGGTGTGGAGAGCTGTCTATATGCTGGCCCAGCTGTCTTGGGTTTGCTCGTGCAGCCCATTTAAAAGGGCTACACCAGGGAGCTGGCAGCTGCTTCTAGCTCCCTGGCATAGTCTCTTTAAACGGGCTGTGTCAGCCATGAGAAAAGAGACTGTATCAACGGGGAAGAGGCGTCCCATCTCCCTCTCTCCTGGCCACATGGCCAGGAGAAGGGAGGAATCTCCTGAGAAAAAGTGAAGGGGGTGCAGCCAGGAGAGAGGGAGATAGGAAGCCTCTTCCCCATCAATCCCATCTCCTTTTCTCCTGGCTACGCAGCCAGGAGAGAGGTAGATGAGAAGCACCTTTCCTGGCAATCCCCCCCCCCCCTCTCCTGGCTGCACAACAGAAGAGTGGGTGATGGGAAACCTCTTCCCAAGCAATCCAGTCTCCTTTTCTCCTTGTTGAGCGGTCAAGAGCGAGGGAGATGGGAAGCATCTTCCCCAGCGATCCCGTCTCCCATTCTCCAGGCCAGGGTGAGCCACAACCAGGAGAAAGGTGGAAAGGAGTCCCTTCCAGGGCAATTCCCCTCCCCCTTTCTCCTGGCCAGGGCGAGCCTTGGACGGGAGAAAAGCGGAAAGGAGTCCCTTCCAGGGTGATTCCCTTCCACCTTTCTCCTGGCCAGGGTGAGCTGTGGCCGGGAGAAAGGTGGAAGGGAGTCCATTCCACGGTGATCCCTGCCCCTGAAAAGCCATGCCAGGAGAAAGGGAAGTTCTTTCCAGGGCAAACTTTCAAGACTGGTTTGGGTGGGTCCTATTTGGCTCGGGTCAGTTCGGAGGCTGCTCCAAACCCTGAAACAAACTGCCTTTTTTAGGTTCATGCCTATCCCTATTGCCTGGCAGTACCCTAGCTTTAATATAATTCTTAAAAACCAAAGGAAGTCAGTCCAACAGCACATCCTTTACCTTGCTCTGCTATTTCTATTTCTCGGCGTCCAAACTCTGCCTGCTTGATATTTTTAACACAGAAATTGCTGCTGCCCTTGGAATTAGTTTGCTGCTTTTCTCGAGGGGAAACCTCATCATCAGAGCTGTCTGTGTAGGATGCCGCTACAAGAACAAAAACAAAACATGCTTTGTGAGAACAGAATATACATGAAGGAAGACCAAGACAATCATGATGTCTTACCCAGTACTGACATTTTACCGTCTGTGCTATTTTAACTTTATACTGATAACTCATCTTAAACACTGAAAAAGTCCAGGTCAATCTGCTTCCTATTTCAAGTATTTCACTTCTTGGCTTATATACACTAGCATAAGGAGGCACCATGTGGGTTTCAAAAACTGCATGATATCAACATCCTTGAAAGATTACTGGCAATGGGAAGCAAAAAGAAAGAAAGAAAGAAAGAAAGATTACTGGCAGACAAATCCCATCTTATTTATTTAAAAAACTGACTGCCTTTCAAACAAAATAAGCCAGTAAATCAAGAAAGCTTTCAAGGACCTCAAGATCCTTTATTGCTATGGTAAAGCAATATGTAACTATATGAGAAACATTTTCCCCCCAACTAACAGCACGACACTGAAAGTTCTGGCTTTGTGTATGCAAAATGCATAGGACATAACAAGGGTCTTTCAGACCCTCTGTATACAATGAGAAGGGAGGATGACTTTTGTAAAGTTTAAAGACACAACAAATCGAGTGACTTTTCCAACAAAAAGAGCTGTAAAGGGACAAGAGAATGCAGTTTTTGTAGCCAAGGAAGGCTGTTACAGCATCCTAACCATGATAGAGAAAGGTGTTTGGCTGGGATGAGAGCTTCTAACTGAAAGGTCAACATTACCAACTGCTATGCTAGGCTTCTGAAGTTCCTCAGTGATGTCCTTAGAAATAAATGACTAGTTTCTCCTTCAAGTCCTTAGTCTGTGGCTGCGGTCACACACACCAAATAATCTACTTTCAATCCACTTCCAGTGTACTTTCTAACAGGATTTTACTGTGTGAACTGTCAAAATCCAGTTGGAAAGTACACTGAAAGTGGATTATTTAGTGTGTGTGACCGCAGCCTGTGTAGATTTAGAGCAGCACTCTCTCAGTGGCTCTGGAGCCATATCTGGCCCTTTCACATGCCACCTGTGGCTGAGCAACCTTCCACACTGTGGTTCCCACCAGTGCTCCCTCTAAGCTGAGTTAGTGTGAGCTAGCTCAGTTTTGTAGCCTCTGGCTCACACATTTTTGTCTTAGTTCAGGAAGGATGGCTCCAGAGCAAACTAATTTATGCAGTAGCCAAATCACTTGCTCACAGCCTTAATGCCAGTAACTCACAGAGTAGAATTTTTGCTCAAAAGACCCCACAGCTTAGAGGGAGCGTTGGTTCCCACCCCACATTTCAAGAAAACAGGCAAGGTGGTCTTGTAGTTGGCTGGTGGCTACCACCTAGAGATATGAAAGCCCAGAAAAAAAACCTGAAATTCAGAGGAAACCCCCCCCCCCCAGTTTTTCTGATGGGAAAACTAGAAATTTGGGGAAGTGCCGAGGAATAACTCTTACAGAAAATTTTCTCATTAGAATGAATGGTTTTAAAGACAACATTTTATGCATTTTGAATATGCAATGTGAAGATTTTAATGTAAGACAGTTCCCTATGTGGATGCTGACAATCCTGGCACATAGTGCAAAGATGCATTGTTTAAAATGTTTAGATTTCTTTAAACATTGTCCACAGTAAGTTATAATGTGTATGATGATTCTATTAGAATGAGTGAAATGCTTCTTAAGGCAAAGTTTTTTCCATTCCAAATGTATAGTATTAAAAAGTCTGAGAGCTATTATGACAATGGAACATGGGGTTCCCTGTATAACATGCAAGCCTGTTTTACAACCCCAGCAGCGTTAGAGAAAACACCCATTCATAAAATCCTCTTGTTACATGCAGGAAGGAAACTCATTTATAATGATCGATTAGGGGGATCACTTGCTACACTGCTAGGAAGAGGCAAGATTACTTTCTGCTAATATCTTGACCTGGAAGCCTAAATACCAGGGGAGCACAATATAATCTCATTGGTTAGGATGCATACTTGGTGGACGAGGGTGATGCAGCTCCCATTACAAGTTGGATCAAACTGAACCCCTTCTAGCTGGGGAGGAGAGAGTTAAAAGATTCAACTAACTCAGTGAAAGCTGCTCAAACTGAGGAGCCTGAAACTGAAAGAAAACTGAGGGAAGCCTACAATGGCCATATCCTGTTTTACAAATCCCAGCTGTCTTGTGCCCATTTCTCTGGGAGAAATGCCAAGGTAAAAATCGGTAATCAATCACATAGTTCATGCTTTACTTTCCAGTTTCTGCAACACCTGAAGCCTTGTTCTGATATGTATTCCCACGCCTCTGTGTTCTTAGTTGACAGGAGTGTTTTCTAGTTAAATAAAGATCCCTTTTCATTTTAAAGATCCCACACTGTACATAAGCAACTCATTCACAAGCATGACCATTTGTTCACAGTTAGATACTCAATACCTAGTCAAGCTATAAAATTTAGTAAAAGGGAAAAAGTAATTCCATAAACATGAGTTCAGTGGCACCTTTAAGACCAACAAAGTCTTAAAGGTGCCACTGGACTCAAACTTCATTCTACTGCTTCAGACCAACACAGCTACCCACCTGGATCCATAAACCTGCATGCACAACCCCTACTTTCAGTGAGCTGGACCACTGGGAGGGAGTTTAGTCTGGCCAATGGGTGGGGGAATCAGGATTCCCCATAAGCAGGTTCAAAGCCCCTCACACACACATTGAAGGGTTAAGAAGCTGGTGGAATCAGGATAAGAACTTTCTCAATTTTTCAATATAACACAATTTTCTAATGGAAAAATATGAGAAATGTTGGGAAGCACTGAAATAATCTCCTATGAAATATTTTCTCTTTTTGAGAGAGAAAACCTTTGTCTTAAAAAGCATTTCACTTATTCCAATTATAGCATGAAGAACTCTGAGGATCATCTCTGTTTTTCCAGTGGGAACATTAGGAAGCTATGGGGAGCATTAAAAATAAAATTGCTTTTCTTATACAATAAGTAAAATGCTTTATGGTAAGGTATTTCTTGTTCAAAATACACAGCATGAAAAAGTCTGAAGACCGTTTCAATTATTCTAATAGAAAACTTGGGAAATTTGGAGAACATTGGAAAAATCTTATGTTTTCCCCCCTTTTGGAATGAGAAAAATGGAAGACAGTTTTACTCCAGATATGCATTATGATTTTTTTTCTACAGAACAATCTACAGCATTAGATAATAATTTCTACGTATACTGTAGACATACACAGTATTTTCAAGATATTTTGTTTAAATATGTTATGTGTTTAATGATAATACATAATAAGAAGTTCAGAATTTTCAATGTTACAAAGTTTAGCAATATTCAAATATGCTGGTAAAAATACATATTGTAACCATATAAGAGTATTTCTATCCAAATACTTTGTTTACGACAGAATTTGTTTTCTACCATCAATCTTTTCGTTGCAGATGGCAAAAATTAACAAATATGTGCTAAGGTGCAGCAGTTTACAACTTTTTCTCAAGTACTGGGTATACTTTCATGTATGATTTTAATTTCCATAAATATTAAATATTACAGTTTTATATGCTCATAAATGATTCATTTTATGTTGTTGAATCAATAAAAGTAGTTTAGGTTTCATAGGAGAGTAAATATTCTATGTATGGTCATTCCCCCAAAAATTTCTACCCCCCCCCATCTTTTTACCCTGTGGTTTCAACATTTCCAAGATTTTTACGGCTCTATTTCTACCTGGGAATAGCTACCTCCAGAGGGACTGGAGGCCTCCCCTGAGGTATGGACAGGCTTCCCAAGTACTTACAGTGATTCGGCGGGGGACGAAGATGTCTTCGCAGGATCATTCCTGCGGGGACAACAGACGTGCTGCACCATGCCATCGCCAGGAAGTGACGCCGGGCGACACTCTGGCAATGGGGCCAGAAACTTGATGGTACCATCGAGTTTTCAGCCCCATTGCCAGAGCGTTGCCCAGTGTCATTTCCTGGTGACGGCATGGTGCGTTACAAGGAGAAATGTTCTGGCTGGGGAGCATGTGTCCCCTGCCAGATTGCTGTAAGTACTTGGCAACAATGTTCCCTCTAAGCTGTGGAGTCTTGTGAGCAAAAATTCTACTCTGTGAGCTACTGGCATTAGAGTTGTGAGTGAGCAATTTCGCTATGGCATAAATTAGTTTGCTCTGGAGCCATCCTTCCTGAACTAACACAAAAATGTGTGAGCTGGAGGCTAAAAAACTGTGAGCTAGCTCACACCAACTCAGCTTAGAGGGAACACTGCTTGGCAACCCTAGGTATGGACCTTGTGCCAAGGATGGAAGAGTCCCTACTCTCCATCAACCCTCCAACTTTCTCCACAGCTTCTACACTCTCATTACAACATCTGGGAATTGCCAGGAGGACAGCAAAGTGGCCACATAGAAGAGAGGGTAAAACCACCACCACCACAACTAGCCACAGTGGGGTGGTGATGGTTTTCATTCCATTTTTCCATGGTTAGCATGCTCTCCCCTGGCCACTATAGAAGAGAGGGTAAAACCACCACCACCATAGCAGCTATCGGGGAAAAGAACAACTAGCCACAGTGGGATGGTGATGGTTTTCATCCCATTTTTCCATGGTTAGCATGCTCTCCTCTGGCCACTTTGGCAGTCTCTCTCTCTCTCTCTCTCTCTCTCACCTGTGCAGCTGGTGGCCTCATGCTTGAAAGAGAACAAGAAGTCAGAGGAAAGTAGAGCCAGTTTGGTGTAGTGGTTAAGTACGTGGAATCTTATCTGGGAGAACCGGGTTTGATTCCCCACTCCTCCACTTGCACCTGCTGGATGACCTTGGGCAAGCCATAGTTCTGGCACAGCTGTTCTTGAAAAAGAGCAGTTTCTGTCAGAGCTCTCTCAGCCCCACCTACCTCACAAGGTGTCTGTTGTCGGGAGAGGAAGGGAAAGGAGTTTGTAAGCCGCTCTGAGACTCCTTTGGGTAGTGAAGGGTGGGGTATAAATCCAATCTCTTCCTCTTCTTCTTCTAGAGGGTGCACAAGTTTCTTGCAGCTTCATAATGCTGCTGGCTGGCTCAGAGCGAGCTTCTGTAGTAGGAAGGCTAAGCACCTTTTACTTTCCGTGCTGCCTTTGTGCTCTCCTTGGCACGAGGCAGAATAACTCTGGCCATCTCACTCTCGTCTAAGCTGTGATCCTTGTGCCAGGGACAGAGAGTAAGACAGCAGTGAGGGAAGTGAAGGGTACACACAGGCTTCCCACTGCAGGATCCTGCTTGCAGTACTGGTATGGTGCTTCCCATGGGAACTCTCATGGCCTGACCCAACAGACTCCTGCAGTGAGAAGAATTCTGATTGCCCTTTATTTCCATTTCTGTCTTCTTGCTCTCTTCCCTTCATTCCAGATACACAAGGGCTAGCTAAGCTTCAGCAGGGAGAGACAACCAAACATGCTCAGAGGTACACTGGTAAACAGATTATCCATATATATATTATTAGTAATAATGATATCTTATATTATTTTGTGTGGGTGTTTGGCAGAATGGTGCACAGGGCATATAATAGTCACGTGGCTCTTTTCATTGATGGTAATTTGGAATGTGGCTCTCCGCAAGCTGTGAAGTGAGTACCAGTGACTCAGAGGAAAAATGCACAATCGTTTCCCACAAGTATAAAAAGTCAATCTAATGTATTCTAAAACAGAAAAGCAAACTATGATTGACCTTTGCAGCTGCGGCAATGTATGCCTGCTGTCTGTATTGGTGGTGTCTATTAGGCTGAATCCAAGAGAGAACTAATTAACTTTAGAAGCAGAGGAAGCCCAATTAATACCAGCTTCCCAAAATATACCCTCTTCTCTAGATCAGAAACTGAAACACACAGAACTTTCCCACCTTGACAGGCTGTTACCAAGTCAGTCACTGACTTTCATCATATCAAGAAAGAAATGTGAAGAACCCAATCCAGCCCTATATATACTATTGGTGCTACAACACTTTCAGCTGCTGAAAAGTGGCATAGATTAATGCTCATAGTGGTACAAACTAAATAGGAAATACAGGAAAACAGAGGCAGACACCTACCAGAGCTATAGCTGTCAGTGGAAGACTGTGAAATGGAACGAGATAGGGACCTGCGACCAGTCTTGGTTGGGAACTTTGTGAATTCTTGCATATCATCTGCAAACTGGATTTGCTAAAAAATAAGCATAAATAGACAAGTTTTTAGGATTGTTTTTCCAGAGGTATCACAACACAAATGAACTTTACAGGTTAGAACTATGCTTACTAAAAATTAGACCCCTTAGAAAAGCTTGCTGCTTCATCCTAGTTCCTCTGTGCAAAGGTGGATCCCTTTCCACTCCCTTGTGTTATCAGGCACATATGTATGCAACATAAATCCATTTCTCCTTATAAAATATCAGATCACCCCCTTTAAAAGGAACTCCTAAGAACAGTCAACAGCATTATAGCAGACAAAAAGTATGAAATGCATTATGAAAAGCCAAGTTGTATGATGATAATAAAATGCTACTAAAGCAAATCAGTCAAGTATGCTGGCTCAGTAATGAGAATAATGGCATGACAAGCGCTAGCCTACTAACTCCATTACAGCAAAGTGTGCCTTACAAGAGCACATGCTGCACTTGCAAGATATATTTATACTCAATTTAATAAATTACACATTCTTGCCTAAGAAATTGCTTAACAATAATTTGAAACAAAATACATTAATAGAAAATTCATACATTACATAAAATGAGTATTAAACATCAAATACTATTTAATATGAAAAGTTTACTAGTTGGATAAAAATCTCTAGAACGTAACCCAAATATTTCTGAATTCTTGGGACAAACCTCTGTGAAACAATTTTTTCTACTGTGTTCAGGTGTCACCAACAATATTCAACCTTGGTATAAACTCACAACTACCATCAGTCAAAATCACTGCATGTACTATATCATTGGTCCAGTGTCACAATTAAACTTACAAACTGGTATGTTTTACATAAATATTCCTAGGTGAATTTTGTTGGACTATAATAGGACTGACTTTATTAGGACATCAAACAGCATCCAGTTAGTTGCCATAGCTTACAACTGAGAACATAGGAACTGACCCAGGAAAAGGCCTGCATTCACTCCCCCAGGACATAATTGTTAATGAAAGACTGCTGTAGTCTACATCACCTGCCATTGTTTTTTTCAGATATATGGAGCCCATATATGGATGGCAGGTGAGATGGTAATCTGAAACTGCCCATACTTCCCCAAATACTTCCAAGACTTAAAAAGCCCCAAACAGTTCACTGGAGAACTTCTTTCCAGAAGCAAGCAGCTCAACAACATAAAACAAAATACAGTTGACTATTTCAACTAACAAATTCCACATGCTCCTTGCAAGGCCATGCAGGCAGCACAATAGCAAGGGAACTGCTGAGAATTAGAGTTGGAAAACAGAGCTCTAGAGACAAAAGGGAGGGAAAGGTTGTCTATTATATCTGTACAAGAAGGGGGACCCGTGATACTCACGGGGGTGGGGGGGAGAAGCTCCATGAAAGAAAGAAGCAGCTGCAGGTGAGTCTTCTCCCCTCTGCCAAACTTTGTCCCTCCCCCCTTCCCCGGCGGCGGTGAGGCCTCACCAGCCCGCCAAACTTTCTACTCCCCTCCCCCCCGGGTGGCGGCAAGGGCTGAGCAGCTTACAGCCACCCGCCGGCCAAGCCTTCTCCCGCCCCCTCCCTGGTGGCGGCGAAGCTGTTCTCAGAGCGTTCCCTGCACCTGCGCAGGGAACGCTGTTTTACTTTTGGGGGGATTTAAATATCCCCCGCATATTTTTTCAAAGTTTTCAGTTTTTTCTGCACATATGGGGATTGCCCCAAATGTGCAGGAAAACCTCCCTGCCCCTCAAGTGCCCCCGATGTGCTGATTTAGATATCCCCACGGAGGGGGCATGTTGGGAATTAGATATATAGATTTACGTAAACATTAAGCCTTTGATGATGCTTTCTGAAATTATAACGTTTGCCATGGTGTGGTATAGTGGACAGAGTGTTAGACTGGGAACTGGGAGAATCAGTCTCAAAAAGAATGAGAGGAGAGAATAATGTATATTACCCTGTGCTCCTTGGGGGAAGGGCAGCATAAAAATGTACTCAATAAATAACAGCTCAAAATCTTTTTTGTGAATTTTTAAATAGACTCAAGGATAAAAAAAACATGAACAATATATTATTAGTATTACCATTTATTTGTATCTTAACTCAAAAAATTGAGGAAAATCTATTGACCTATAGGCTTTCTGATTAAATTGCCAACCTCATGATATTATCTTGGTCTTGGAAGAAATATAAATGAACTTCAATCAAAGCAATCTTATCAACTGTGTCAAATGTTCTTGAATTCTATAAGAGAAACACATTGTTCACTATGTCCTTAGGCAATATAGTTCTGAGTAAGATGTAATAAGCTGTTTCTTGAGATGAAGTTCTTTCTCTATTAATCTATTTGAATTTGCACTGTAATACTCTTTGCTTCATGTCCAATTAACCCTTGTTTAATAAATGCTTAGTATAGATTTCTGTAACTTCTACAGATAAGGCCAACCAGTAAGAACTGGGTTCAAAAGTGTTATTCAACTTAAATACCAATTTATTATACTTAGCTGGAGAATTAACAGGGACTCTGTACTGCATTCAGATATTATCAGACATTAAACTTTGTCATGGACTATTACTGAAACTCATGAATTTGTTCCACTAACAGCGGTGCTTTCCTTGAACACAGGAAGCCTTACCCAATGCAAGAGGTTCTTCTGCTGGAGTAAGAGCCTGCTGCACCAAGAGAAAGTTCCTTACACTGAGGGAAAGCACAGCCTTTAGTCGAATGGATCCATTAAATTCTCAAATTGGTATGCAAGAACAAAAGCACAGAATTATTCTTAATAGACAAACCACTTTAAAAAAAATACAGATTATAGAAATAATGAATCAAAGTAATCTCTTGACGGCCAAGTCCAATAGAATCCACTTTCTCATGAAGCTGGCTTATATTGCATCAGACCATTGGTCCATCAAGGTCAGTACTGTCTACTCAGCAGCTCTCTGGGGTCTCAGGCAGAGGTCTTTAATATCACCTACTTTTACACCACCTGATTCTTTTAGCTGGAGATGCCAGGGACTGAACCTGGGACTTCCTGCATACCAAGCAGATACTGTACCACTGAGCCATGTCAACCTACACAGTGCTCCACGCTGCTGCTCTTTCACAGGATTGATAAAAATCAACCAAAAGAACATTTTAGAATCAGATCCTATTTTTTTATTTAAAATATAAGTATCTTTTAAAAGTGAATCAATAAATTTCTATTGAAAGCTAAAACATGATGTCAAACTTTATAAACATGAATCAACAGGTTATATATACACTATCATGGCACATTATGAACAACTGTCAACCACATAGCAATTATAAATCCATAAGAGGCTGTGTTTTTATTCTCCCTTAGAAATTAATGATATCAAAACATTCTGGACTATGCCCTTAATTTCTATGTAGTGGAAATACACTATACTGGACAACAAGTAGTAGTCTCACCTTCAAAGGGCTTTGAGCATTTCCTCATTACTAAAGTAAACGTTGTGCCTTGCTTATGTACAGCGAGTGCCAAGCTGAAACCCATTAATTCCATAATCACCCACCTTGTCTGTAAGCTGATAATTATTGAGTGCAAAAGGCATGCATAGTATATGTCCAAAGGTTTTGGATTATGCTGCTAAATTACATAAAGGGTTTTATTTAGTTGCAAACCATATGTTTTCAATTGTTTTACAAACCAATTACTATGAATTATAAGATACAATAGAGTTAAATAATCTAAAAAGTCTTCTTTAGTGATCTTATTTAAATCACAGATTTAAAATAACCTTGAACAAAATAAAAGGCACCCTAACTCCTCATCACCCCATCACAATAAACTTGTTCTCACTGGGCCAAGAATGCAAGTAGTCCTTTGGTATGGCTAACAAAACAAAAGACCAGTGGCACCTTAAAGACTAACAATATTTCAATACGAGCTTTCATGAGTCACTGCTCACTTCCTTGGATATCTGAGGAAGTCAGCTGTGACCAAAGAAAGCTCATATTGAAATGCACTTTATAAGTCTTCAAGGTGCCGCTGGAGTTTTGTTTTGCTGTAACAAGCTAATGTGGTTACCACTTTGCAATCGTCTTCAGTATGGCTGACCCATGGATGGTACTCTTCCCCTAGAATGACTGAAAGTATGAGGCGGGCTACTGAGCCTCACTTCCAGGGGACTCTAAAGTGATGTGGCATTCAGAAGCTTAGACAGCACATGTGGACAACAGAAATACCACCCTCTATTAGGCTTCTGGCACATCATAAGAGCTGCACCACAGGAAACACAAGCATTCATTCTTCTGAAGACAGAGCTTAAGAGGCCTCTGACGTTTTAAGCACTACACTGTCAAGTCCCATTAACTGCAAATCTTTATGAAAGCATGTAACATACTAGTGGGAAACAACAACTTGCTTACATCATCAGAGTCCAAGAAATGACAACTGTTTCTAAAAAAGAGGCTCTATTAGAAAGTTAAGACAGGCAGGGCAGCACATAAACACACAGCTTAAGCACACATGAACAAGATGGCAGCTGAGACAAAAAAGCATGTTTACATTAGGGACAAAAACAGTTAATTGGAACTCTACTGGATAGAGAGGAGGATTCAGCTTCCTTACAGGAGGTGGTGGCAAAGATTTTAGAGCTGTTGCTTTAGTGTCATGCAGGCCATGGCTGCTGAACAGATAGCAGCTGCTAGTGCGACACTCTCCTGGAAGGTTACCAGGTCCCTATCTCCCATTCCATTGTACTCTGCAGCAATAGTTATGACTTTTTTAGGACCCACACATGAACAACTCCCCAGTAGAGATCAGCATGTGGAAGCCCAGGGGCAAATACAGTTACTCAATAAATAACTAGATCCAACTCTGAGGCAATGGGGAGGGGGATGGAGGAAATGATAGTGTGACTTGCTGACGATCTACTCTGAGGACTGGGAAGCAGCTTGGCCTTCCAATTCCCATCCCTTCCTCAGAGTAGCCCTCCAGCTAAAACTAGTTGGCGGTCAGAGTGTTATCTTCCAGAGCCACCTTTTACCCAAAGATCCTCTGCTCAGGACCACCTGTGCTATGTCTTTATATTATTCAGACCTTGGTAGTACCAATGAGCAGGGATATTTTAATCGATATGTTAATGCCAAATTATGAAAAAGTGTTAAGTGGATTAAAACCACACACATAAAAAACTTGGAAATAGCAACCGCCATCAAAGTACTGTTAAGGTATTTAGGCTTGAACTTGGACTACGTCATCTAAAGTTGTGATTACAGAAAGCAAACGACTACCCCAGCCTGTTGTTCGTTATAGCAGATGTACAGTCGGGACAGCAAGCAAAACCCGTAGCCTTTCCAACTTAAAGACTCTTCAGCCATTCTGTAGCTATGTGGTCTGAAGTAAGATACTATTTTTCAGCTTCATCCCTGAGCAACTGCAATGTGGGAAAACACTAACCTATCCTACAGCGTTGTAAGGATTACTTGGAATATACACAAAATACTTTGAACATTTCAAAGCACTATATAAATGACCTTGACTACATAATGAAATCATCTACTACAGAACTTACTGGACTTGTTAAAAACAGCTAGTTCACTTACACCATTTCATCTTAGACACACAATAACCACTTGAGACCACCTAAAAGTTGATATTTGAATACAGGGGAATTTTGATATTTGTGCCAGATGCAGGATTAAGAGGAAATCTTCAGCTATGGAAATATTTGCACATTCTGGAATAGTTCAGATGCAGAGACGCTCCAAACACTGAGAATGTACAGAGAAGAGGTTTCAAGTGAGGGGTGGGGGTAGCAATTTCACTGCTGACATTAAGCTCCAGGGAACAAACATTTGACATATGTAGAAGCCCTGCAAAGCATGCTTAGAATGTCCAACCATTCAAATTTTTCTCAACCATAATAAAACAAATTATAAAAAAAGAAAACAATCACAGTTAGTTTTACATCAGGCAAGAAATTAAAAAATTCAAGATGACCATAACAGAGCAAACGTTGTACCACATCATACAACAACAGACCAATAATCCAGGCCACAGGCTATCATACAGGCATTAAAATACAGTTGATGGCCACAAATTCACATCATTTGTGGATTTCATATATTTGTGCATGATGTTCATAAATAATAACCTTAAGCCATACCTTTTCCCAGAAGTCCAGATTAACAGAAGATTCCCATTTTCCCCAAGAAAGGCCCTTTTTTATCTAGAGCTAAGAATCTCTTGCTGCAGACTGGCCAGTGCTCCATTTCGTCCACCAGCATTTGCCCAAAATACAAGGAGACACACACCAAGTTGTATTTGAATCTGGCATTTAAGCTCTGAAAAGGACAATTTGGATCTAGGAAACTGCTTGCTAATGAAATCAACTGCTGAATTTACCATCATAATCCCTACACCAGCTTTAAAGGAGCTCATCTGAACTCTGCAGCTTAGTGAAATCTGTTCAGTCTAAAAATATTATCAAACATTGCAAGCAGCTTACTAACAAAATGAATTACTCCAGCATTAAATCAATTGCAAACTTAGCAAGCAATCAAAAAGGTGTTTGACAGGAGGAGGCAATACAGTCCTGGGGGGGGGGGACAAGAAACATCTGCAATCTTGGCACTGACATCAACATAATACTATTCTCCTTGTTCACGCGCTAGAATCGCAAAGTGGCATTGGAAGGAAAATACTCTCAGACACCAATAATGACTGCTAAAAAGTGTCTCCTGTGCACAGTGCTGTGGAATGTAGACCTGCATGCACTTGTTTTTGGAACAGCCTAGCCAGTTTGCCACATTCAGGGCCCACTGATTTGGCTTCACCCAGAAAGTGGCTTCTTCTTCACTGTAGATCAACACTCTATATTTCTGAAGCCAAAATCAATCTTTATAATGTCATCTTTTTATTGGAACTCAACTTTGTTTCGCGGCTGGAAGTAGCCTTCTCAACTGGGTGGAGCACAACGTTAGCAGGAAAGAAAATATTTTTCTTAATCTCAGTACTCCAATACAAAGTATGGGAAATAGTTTTAGTTCTTGCCTAGAGCTTTAATCCTTGGGTCTCAAAGGCAACAATATTTAAGAGTTAAACCATATTATCAAACATACCATCCCTGATTTCAACTGATATTTCCTAAAATTACGATTCAAAAACCTAACTATACAAATCCAGACTAAACTTTATTGTCTCCAAGTTTACACTGTTCCACAGAAAACAGCATTGCCTTCTACTGGTTTAAATCTCATGTTCTCATTGTTTTAGAGACTTATTCCTGAGGCTATTTACACTGACATTAATTAACCAGGTTTTTTTTAAGGTCTCTAGAAAACGAAGGAAGAACTCATTAATAATGTAGGGGAAAGTACTACAACAGAATGTCACATTTTGCTATGGCGATTTTAACTGAAGACTGTATCTAACTAATGCATGTGCATTTGGGGCACATTTTGTCTGTTTTGGAAGAGAGGCTGAATCTGAACACACTATGTAATGACAAGGGTGGGGCTGTGGCTCAGTAGCAGAGCATCTGCTTTGCATGTAGAAGGTCCCAGATTCACTCCCTGGCATCTCCAGTTAAAAGGATCAGGTAGTAAGCAATGGGAAAGACATCTATTTATGATCCTGGAGAACCACTGCCAGAGTAAACAATATTGTCCTTGACTGATTGATGGTCTGATCCAATATTCAAGAGCATTTTATTTATTTATTTATAATTTCAATTTATAGCCAGCCCTCCCCACAACGCGGGCTCAGGGCGGCTCACAGATAGGCGTAAGCATTCTTCCAGCAACTGTTAGAACAAACCTATTTAATGCAAACTCACTGAAGTCTGCCTTGAAAGCTAAACTGCACTGAGTTACAGCCCTCCTGAGGTATGAAAAGTAGTCTTAAGTGTTGCCAAGTAGTATCCATGTCATAAAATAAGACCTACCCCAAAAATAAGCCCTAGCAGGATTTCTATGCATTTGTGGTATAAGCCCTAGTGTGTCTTCTTGAGAAAAAATAAATATAAGACAGTGTCTTATTTTCGGGGAAATGCGGTAGTATCCATGTCAACTCCCTCAACATCAGACTACTATTAATCTGATCATCCCCAGTCCTCACATCAGATGCCTTAAGTTTAGGATCTAGAGCACAACCGTATAGTTGTTGTGGCAGCTATGAAATCCTGAGCCAAAATCGATGAATGAATGTGCCAGGACAGATGAAGTTTTCCCAGTACAATAAACGTCTAAGTCCAAACTGCAAATGTAATACCACCCTTAGCAGTTCAGCTAAAAACTGAACGAACTCCCTCAAATATTTTTTAACCATAATATTTTATTAGATTTTAATTCAGAACATAACAAATAAATACAGGTTCTCAAACAACATTTTAACAATTTTTCATATATATGTCAGTGTGTATACAGACTTCCAACGAACTCCCTCAAATAGAAGCTGGTTTGTATAGCAGTTGCTTTATTATGACCTAACATTCAGCACCAGTCCTGAAGACCCATATTGATATGGTAACCATGGTAGTCATATTTATGAAAGAGACCAAAAAGAGGAGTAGCTTGCCATTACCAAAGCTCCTTCCCTTATTGACCAGGCCATTTCCTACCATGACTGCTCCCATCCTTTACACGAGTGAGACATCCAACTCTCCCCCCATCTATGTACAACCTGCCAAGCACTGTGTCTATCAAGTTAATACATACAAACAGTAAAAGCAAGATACAAATTAAGAATAGCAATATGAACAACAAAACCCATCTTAAATACCTTTCAACCCCAAACCCCACTTACTAGGATTCACATTACAATTCTCATCAATATGAGACAGTCCCTCCTCCTCACTGAAGGAAGGCTATCCAGCCTGCTAGCGGCCTTTTATTACCCTGGCTGTCACCATAGGGCAATACACACAGGAATCAAAAACCCAATATAAGTCATGGTGGGAAAGGGGGGGAAAGTCTGAGATCCACTACCTACCAATTCCTGAAAATAAGGGAGTGGGGTGAGAGAAAATAAAACCTCCAAATAGGCCCTCAAAGCCTCTAAAAAGCAGAGACTTGGGGGGAAACTGTGTAGGATGTAAACCACTATTCAACAGAGAACTGATTTTCTTCATACCTGAGATTACTGAACCCATTTCAGCTCATTAAATTGTTTTTCATAGAACAAATGGAACAACATCTGAACTCTGCATGTAGCTTCTCTGACTTATTTGTTCTGTACATATGGTTCTTATAAAAAAACCCTGGAGAGACCAAGCCAGAATAGAGACTAAAATAAACTAGATCTTGGAGGAAAATAAAAATCTATAAAAACCAGCAAATTACAACTATTGGATGAAAAAATTAAGACGTTTAAATCTTAGGAATGGGAGAATAAAACTGTAGTGGCTTTAATGAAAGGCTTACCTGAAAAATACCCAAGAGGAAAAAATATACTATGAGTGGGAGTGAATTCAACATTTGAACAATGAAACTTTTTATTGAAATGTAGTGCAGGTGTATGTATCTTTAAGAGGAATGTTGTTATGGGAAGAGGTGTATATAAGTCAGATGTAGGAAGTGGGAGTGAATGCAGCTGTAGGAATGTGTTTTAACTGCTATTTGGCTGAGACCTTAATAATAAAATTTTGGAATTTGACTTGAAGGCATTATTGAACAGACATAACAAACCGGCGACTCTGGTAGGATGGCTTTTTTGCCTTTGAATCCACCAGCACCTTTTTTGCAAAGTCCAGGTGAGCCTCCAATTGCTTTTACTTCATGGATTCATATTTTTTATAATTACCTGCTTGCAATTAGTGGCACAGATGTATCTAAAGAGAGAAAACTTGCAGTGCTTATTCAATCCTTGGGAGTAGAAGGATAACATATTTTTTACACATTTCCTCTTGCTGATGGTAAATCTGAGACTACTCTTACTGCACTGAAGGATTTTTTGTGCCCAGTGTTAATCGTCATAAATTTTGCCACCGTGAATAGAAGCTGGGGAAGTCAACTTTGCAATATATTGCTGTTCTGAGAGACTTAATTAGCCCATGTGAGTTAAGAGTGTTGGCTGATGAGATGATTAGAGACCAACTGGTTGAAAAGACAAATATGCCTCACATAAGAGAATGGTTGCTTTCAGAATCAGGAGTCTCTTTGAAGAAAGTTATAGTAATATCAAGTCAAACTGAGACAGCTTTGAATGAAACTAAGATGATAAGTTTGGACATTGGAGACAGAGTACAAAATGTGGACTTGTTGCTTGTTGCAGAAAGCTCCAATACAGACTCAAGATGCTACAAAGGAATTGAAGGAACATACTGAAAGGTTATGGAGTCAGCAAAGTAGAACATCAACAAAAATATGTTTTTGTTGTGGTTTTATACAGCATCTTGCATACTATCCTAAGTATCTTGCAAAAAGAGCACAATGCAACTATTGCAAAAAGATTGGACATAGTTTTAAAAGATGTTGTTATCTTATCTGTAATGTTTGTGTAGCACTTTAAAATTGTTTTTAGGATTTTAATTTGTTTTGGAAAATTTTAACATAAGCTGCCCTGAGCCTGCCTCAGCAGGGAGGGTGGAATATAAAATTAATAAATAAATATTGCTAATGTTTGTCAAAGCCAACAGAGTAATCACAAAGTGCATGCAATTCAAGTGCCTGATGTAAATGTTTTCGAGTGTGGATAGATCTGTTTCTGCAGCAAAAAGAAAAAATGTGTACTCTTAAGATTTTTGCTAACCCTTCATGTGCCCTGCCCCCCTGCACCTCACCTGGTCCCCCTGCGTCCCCCCCCCCAAATGACCTCTGTCTGAGACACTTTATTTGTAATGTTTTGAATAATGTGCCATTGGTGGAACCAAAACTACAGTTGGTATGCTATTCTATTTAAATAGAACCAAATACCTTTATGTAGTTGTTTACCTGCTGAAGTCAGTTTTGATGCATGCTGTGCACCAACAGAATTTTATATTGTGCCTAACGCTACTCCTATCCTTGGCAGGGATTTGCTTGCTGCATTAAAACTGATGGTGGTGAAGCTAAATAAACTATTAAAAAAAACCTGATGGTGGTGGATGGATGTATTGTGGCTCCCCAATTAGATGTTGAATCATCAGAGAGGGTAGTTTCAGCTGTGAGTGGGGAAAATTCTGTACAGAAACTTGGTTGTGAAAAGGGATTTATCCAAAGGTTAGGTCTAATGTGGTCCCTGTGCAACAGAAATTATTATGGTTGCCCTTTGCAGTGAGAGATGCTATGTCCAAGGAGTTTAAGAAATTGATGCAAAAGGATGTTATAAAAGAGGTTGATTAATCAGAATTGGTTTCACCCATAGTTGTGGTAAGGAAGAAAAATGGAGGCATACATTTTTGTACAGACTTAAGAGAACCAAATAAGGCTATTGTGGTTGATAGCCACCCATTGCCACGTATACCATTGCCACATATAGAAGAAGTGTTTTTGGAACTGGCAGGGGCAAAAATGTTTTCTACTCTTGATTTGCAGAGTACATATCATCAAGTTGTATTGCATGAAGAGAGTAAGAGATCTTACAGCATTTATTACACATGACGGATTATTTCAATTTAAAGATATTCCATATGGGCTGACTTCAGCCCCTGCTACTTTTCAAAGGATGATGTCTTTGTGTTGTCAAAGGCTTTCACGGCCGGAGTTCATTAGTTGTAGATTTTCCGGGCTGTATGGCCGTGGCATTGGCATTGTAAGACCTGACGTTTCGCCAGCAGCTGTGACTGGCATCCTCAGAAGTATAACACAGAAAGTTGGAGTACTCTCTATGTCAAGAAAAATGGTAGGCAGGTAATTTATCTCTACTCAGGAAGGTGGGGTAGGGCTGAGTCATTATCTTGTAGGAGTTCGCTGTGAACTCTTACAAGATAATGACTCAGCCTTACCCCACCTTCCTGAGTAGAGATAAATTACCTGCCTACCATTTTTCTTCTCACCTTGACACAGAGAGTACTCCATCTTTCTGTGTTATACCTCTGGGGAGGCCAGTCACAGCTGTTGGCGAAATGTCAGGTCCTACAATTCCAAGACCACGGCCATACAGCCCGGAAAATCTACAACAACTGATGATGTCTTTGATACTTAAGGGTCAGAAGGGAATTCAGTGTTATTTAGATATTATTACATTTGGAAAGACCTCTGAAGAGCATGACATAAATTTACTGTCTGTATTGAGATGCGTTAGTGCAGCTGGGTTGAAGCTTAACACGGAAAAATGTAAATTTAGGCAAACAGAACTTTCCTTTTCGGGGCATATTGTCTCTTCAGCTGGGTTAAAACCTGATTTAGAGCATGTTGAAGCTATTTTACAGGCGCCGTCTCTGATTGACTTACAGGGTTTACATTCTTTTTTGCATTTGACTTTGTGGTTTATTTATTCCTAATTATGCTTCAGTTATTGAACCACTTAGAGAGTTATTACATGGAAGTGCAAATCTGGCATAGTCACCGATGGCTCAGGCCAGTTTTGATATTTTAAAATATATGATTGTTCATAATCCAGCTTTGGTGTTGTTTACATAAGAACATAAGAGACACCAATGTTGGATCAGGCCAATGGCCCATCCAGTCCAACACTCTGTCACACAGTGGCCAAAAATACCAGGTGCCATCAGGAGGTCCACCAGTGGGGCCAGGACACTAGAAGCCCTCCCACTGTTGCTGCTCCATATGCTTTCCTTTTGAAGCCATCCATGCTTGTAGCCACGACCACCTCCTGTGGCAGTGAATTCCATGTGTTAATCACTCTTTGGGTGAAGAAGTACTTCCTTTTATCCGTTCTAACCTGACCGCTCAGCAATTTCATTGAGTGCCCACGAGTTCTTGTATTATGAGAGAGAAAGGGAGAAAAGTACCTCTTTCTCTACCTGCTCTATCCCATGCATAATCTTATAAACCTCAATCATGTCACCCCTCAGTCGTCGTTTCTCCAAGCTAAAGAGCCCTGAGCGCTTTAACCTTCTTCATAGGGGAAGTGTTCCAACCCTTTTATCATTCGAGTTGCCCTTTTCTGCACTTTTTCCAAAGCTATAATATTCTTTTTAAGGTGTGGTGACCAAATGAGGTCGCACCATTAATTTATATAGAAGCATTATGATATTGGCTGGTCTGTATTCAATACCCTTCCTAATAATCCCCAGCATAGCATTGGCCTTTTTTATTGCACACTTTTCTAAAAATTTTCAGTGAGTTATCTACTACAACTCCAAGATCTCTCTCTTGATCAGTCTCTGCCAGTTCAGACCCCATCAATGTGTATTTATATTTAGGATTTTTGGCTTGGTTTTTTGGCTTGTTTTTTGTTTGTTTGGTTGGTTGGTTGTTTGATCTGACTTTGCCTATAATTGTGCCAATTGATACTTCTGAATATGGATTGGGAGCTGTGCTGACTCAGTTCCATGAAAGTAAGGTGAAAAAAATGGTCGTACTTGCATCAAGAACACTTACTCAGGCTGAGAGGAACTATTCTGTTGTTGAAAAGAAAGCACTTTCATGTGTTTGTGTCGCAGAAAGGTGGATAACTTACTTTTCGGTCCATGCATTTAAATTATGTACTGAGCATAGTCCTCCAACAATCTTGTTGACATCAAAAGGATTAGGAAGGGCAGAGAATCGAACTGCTAGGTGGTCAGCATGGTTGCTTTCTTTTACTTATGATTTAAATAGCACTTTAGCAATTTAAACAATACTTGGCTATTTAATTAGGACTATGTTGCATTTTCAAAGGTCGCTCAGAGGTTAAGAGACTGAGGTGCAGAAGGTCTGTAGTTTGGCAGGTCAAGACCCTAGTGCTGCATGACAGAGTGAGCTCCCATCTCTGGCCCCAGCTCCTGCCAAACTAGTGGTTTGAAAGCGAAAAATTGCAAGTAGATAAATAGGTACCGCTTCGGTGGGAAGGTAACAGCATTCCGTGTGCCTCGGCATTTTGTCATGCCCGCCACATGATCACGGAAACATCCTTGGACAGCGCTGGCTTTTTGGCTTGAAAACGGAGATGAGCACCACCCCGTAGAGTCAGATACCACTAGCTTTTGAGCAAGGGAAACCTTTACCTTATGTTGCATTATCAAACAGAATTTAGTTAGTTAAATCCTCAACATGTTGGGGTGGGAAACTGCTAAACGTGTTAAAACCTTTCATATCATAATTTTTAGAATACTTTGTTCTATTCTATTTATTTTGTTTGCTTATTTTATCAGTTATTTCTGTTTAAATGCGTCTTACTACTGCAAAGCTACAGTGTTTTAGTGCAAAGACCTGCTCTTCTTCCCTACCACCCACAGCAAGCATTCTTTAATTTGACTGAGACTTTGCACATTTTTAAAACCCAGATACCTTTGGACCTTCTGATTCTTGGACCTAGATAAATTTTTGGATTCTTGAACTTTTGGACTTTGGGTTTTGTCCCAAGCCACATCATGAGTAAAAAAAGACAATACCGACTTGATGATGAAAAGGATCACTTAGGCCCCGGTCACATGGAGCATTAGGCACGCTAGAGAGACGGAAGATAGGCGGATTTTCTGGGTGTGATCTCACCGCCACATCTGGGAAGCGTAGAGCTCCCGTGGCGCACCCGAGGCTTCCCGCCAAAGATGCGGGGTAAAAAACTAGTACCTCGGAGGTACTAGTTTCCAGAAACCGCGGGGCAAGGGTGGGCGTCTGATCGCGTTTCTGGTGGTAGTTCCGGCGCCCGCCCATGTCCCCTTGCAAAAAGGTTTTCCCTCCCCAAGTCTCCACGGATGCGCACAAGCACCCAACGGAGCATGCGCACATTTCAGATTTTTTTTAAAAAACACAACCCCGTTTGCCGCGCGGCTCCGCTTCTTTGCCGCGTCATGTGATCGGCACCTCCCCCCTAACCACGGGAGCTCGATGGGACCTCAACCCGACGCCTGATCGCGCAGTCGTGCGTTAGTTTGCTCCAGGGCAAACAGCCACGCCTCCCCCCCCCCGCATTTTCCTGCCCGTGTGGCTGAGGCCTTAATAAAACAAAGTAAACTCTAGTTTTTCAATGCATTCCCAACCTCAAATAGATTCAATGTTCTAAATCATAACCAGGAGTGCCCTAAATCACCTTCAATCTCAAACCACACCTCGCTTTTTGATCAAGCTAATCCTGCTATTGCTAACCTGGAGTCTTGCTCCTCTGATCTTCTCCAGATTCTAGCTTCAGAGACTTTCCTGATTGCAGAAACCCTGCAGAAGATCTACAGCAAATCAGAACTAGTTGTTAATAAATCTTGCTTAGGTAGCACCAACTAGGTTAAACTTTGCAGTACCGAGATTAATACATATCAGCAAACTGGGATGAAAGAGTCTTCTGCTCAGGAGAATCACCCAAAACACTTTGGTTCTGGCTCTGTCAGGTATGACCCACTTATGTTTACCTTGAAATTTCACCCTATCAAGGAGAAAAAATATTTTGGCCTTCTAGGCGGCAAGTTAAACACCACTCATCCTTTTTATTGGCGATACCTGTTTCCAGAATATAAAGAAAATTACAATGGTCTCCAAGACCCTTTATGCCCAAAAGTTCGTGCTGTTGTTTTTCTCAAAATCAATCCCTTGCCTTCTTTTAGACAAGAGGGACTATATGGGTAATTTCAACATTATTATTAAGCAACATTTCATCAATTCTGATGTAAAACTGCTCCTTCAAGAGAATTTGAAGGGTCCTGCTGGTAAACAAACAAATCTTCTACCTAAACCAGTAACTATTAGTGATTCTCTAGAACAGAGGTTTTGAACTCATTTGTAACGAGGGCTGGATCTGACATAAATTTTACTTTGTCGGGCCAGGCCATGTGTGCCATCAACATAACGTCAGGTACCGGAGATATAAACTGTATAAAGGACAGCAGCTGGTAAGCTCCGAGTTTGTGTATCCTCTCTGCAAGGCCATTTGCAAAGGAAAACCCATATGTGCAGACTGGAGAGCCAGCGGTGCAGCACTGGGCAGACGCTCCCATGCTGCTTGACTGCTGCTGCAGATGCGGTTGTTCTGCTATGATGAAGCCACAAGAGGAGTGACTCCCCCCACTCCCCCCAAGCAGTCTTCTGTTCCCGCCCTTGCTGCTCATGGGCCACATAAGAGCCCTGGGTGGGCCAGTTCTGGGCCCCGGGCCTTATGTTTGACACCCCGTTCTAGAAAGTCCTGTCCTACTTCAAGCATTTCCAATCATGACTCTCCTCCACTTATTGATCTGATACCATTTCCATGCAAGAAGTGACAGAAGTGCAATAATCTCCCAGTAACAACAAGTTCTGATGAATCGAATGGCTTAGCTGCTCATTATGATCAAATCGATTCTAACTTACTTTGCTCTTTCAGCAGATTACCACCCTCTGATCAGCCTTATATGCTAACCAGACTTCAAGTACTACATTCAAATTTGAAATCCATTGCCTTGGTAAACTGTGATAATAAGCCGCACCTGCTATGATGCCAGCACCAAAGAATCCTTTTCTTCCTTACATCCCCCCTCAAACTAGTGTTATAAATGTACAGGAACCCTGATGCTATTGTTCCTATTGAAGCCAAGGACTCGTCCTTTTTCAGGCCAACGATTCCTCTAGAACCACATATTATAGTTGAGAAGAAGACTGCTAATCATATTCAATCTACTGCTCAAATCTCAAACTGATTAGCTCTGAAAATTCTCTCCTGGAATTTAGCTGGTTGGTCATATTTCATCGAAGAGGTGCAAGAGTTTATTAATGCCCATGATATCATTCTGTTGCAAGAAACTTGTTGCATTTATTTCTCTGGTTTTGTATCAACTAGGGCCAGGGCTTTTTTGGCCCTGACCCCTGCCTGTGGAATGAGCTCCCGTCAGAAATTAGGGCCCTGCTAGAGCTTTTACAGTTCCGCAGGGCCTGCAAGACAGAGCTCTTCCACCAGGCTTTCAGTTGAGGCAGCAGGTATCCAATTCAATCTGGCCCCCCCCCCCCCCAATGAGTTGCTCTTATGTGTGTGTTGAGGTATAATTTAGTTTAAAGTATTTAGTGTTGTACTTATTTTATTGTATTGATTGTATGTAACTGCACTCAGTAGATTATAATAGGTTGGAACCTGCCCTGAGCCTGCTTTGTGGGGAGGGTGGGATATAAATTAAAGGAAATAAATCAATTTTGTTAGCTCTGCTATTCCAAGTTCTAAGGGAGGCAGACCTCAGGGTGGTCTCACCTGGTTGATTTCTTCCTCTTTTAGATGCTTTTAGTTGATCCTAGATCTAAATTATATATTGGCAGTGAAACTTGAATCTGAGGGCCATCTTCTGATTTTGCTCACTACTTACATCTCTCCAGGGATACCCACTGGTGATTATTTCTCTTTATAAAAGGGCATTAAGAGTAGGATATCTTCTATTTTACATGATTATCCCAAAGCATTTCTTCTGATAACTGGCGACATGAATGCTCATATAGGATGTAGTAATGAGTCAATTCTTTCCCCCCTGTACGGAGCAGATGCTGATGCTCTGGATCTCCCAATTCTAGAGAGGATCCCAAAATAAACACTAGAGGAAAGTTTTTTTTCATTCTACCCTTAAAGTTAGGATTTAATATCTTGAATGGCATCAGTGATTTGGGGGATTTAGGAGAACTTACATGATCTAGTGAAAAAGGAGGCAGTGTAGTCGATTTTTGCTTGGCTTCCCCGAATCTTCTACCTTATTGCGCCAAGTTTAGGGTGGGCGAACCAATGGGCAGTGACCATCTACCACTCTATATAGAACTTTTGGCAAGAAGCTCGCTCAACAACCTGAGGCTGATTTAATTTGTTCAGGTAAAGTTGTGAAGAGAGCTCATTGGGAAGCCAATAAATCTAAGGAGGCCTATAATATCTATTACTTGAACACATGCCAAACTCTTATATCCAGGCTTATTAATGAGGCTTTCTCCATCAGACAATCAATAATTTTGGAGCAAATTCTTCAACTTTTTAACCACCTGTTTGTCAAAAGACTAAGGCAACCAACCACTTGGCCACCAAACCAGAAATAAATATTGGTTTCATAGATATTGTCATTGTATGCTCCAAGAAATTTGTAGAATTTATAGAGCCTCTAGGCATACTAATTCTAAGAGATTATTGGGCATTGACTGTTTGAAAGAGGCAATATAAAAGCCTTATTTGGTTTACAAAACCAAGGCTCCTAAAGGAAGGCTGGCAAAGACTGATTACAGCCATCAATAATCATGATGCCTCAAACTTCTGGTCCCTAGTCAACAGGGGCCTGGAGGTAACATTTAAAGCATGCTGCCATATTTCCCCTAGTAATGGGGAAAGTTGTTTTGAAAATGTCTTAGACTCCATTACCTTGTCTACAAACACTAGTATATATAATTTATTGGATAATCTTTCTCCTTGGCCCTCAATAAAGGAGAAAATAGCCAGTATCATTATAAACCTCAACATTGGTAAGGCCCCTGGCACTGATTTTATTGTCAACTAACTCTTTAAGAGTAATGTTTTCAGTTGGAGTAAGATTTTAACCCCTTTCTTTTCAAATATTTGTAATTCTGGCTCCATACCACAATCTTGGATAAATCGATAGTTATTCTTATCCATTAAAAAAGAGGATTATTTGCTTCCTGATAATTATAGACCAATTAGTTTGCTTTCCTGTTTAGGTAAATAATTTACTTCTTACCTGCTTATTAAATTATAATCTTGGTTGTCAGACAATCAGGTTCTTATGCCCTCTGAGGCTGGTTTTAAAAGATGAGCCACTACTTTAGATCACTGTGCAGTAATTGCCCATCTGACCGAAAAATATACTAAACCAACTTTATGTAGCTTTTATCGACCAAAAAAGGGCTTTCAATTGTATTCCCCATGCCAGATTGTGAGGAAAACTAGCAATGACCTCTATGGACCGTTGGCTTCTTTGGGTAAGCCATAAATTATACCAAAATAATACTGCACAGGTGAGATGTGGAAACAATGGACAGTTGACCAAAGAGATCAAAATAAATAGAGGTGTTCGACAGGGCTGCCTTTTGGCCCTGTACCTTTTTAAACCTTAATATAAATGACATTGATAGTCACCTTTCTGGTGAACTCTTCCACCCACCTCACCTGTCTCGAAGACCTATTTGAAATTTGTTTTATGTTGATGATGCCGTGTCATTATCTCGGTCTTGTATTGAACTAAGGCTTTTATTGAATGCTTTTGCACTCTACTGTTTCCAGGACTCTTTAGATATACATTAACAGAAGTGATTGTTTTTTGTAAAGGTGTGCCTTCATGCCATCTAGCTTGGTCTATGAATGGCCATCCAATTGCTCAGGTGAACATCTTTTGTTAGCTAGGTGTCTTGTTTTCTTACAATTTGTCCTGGACAAGTCATATTGTTACTGCTAAGAAGGTAGCATCAATACATTTGTCAGCCCATTTGAGATTCTTTCAGACCACAGGAGGTAACTATGTACTGCTGCTATTTGTGCCTTTCAGGAGAAAGTAGTTCCTGTATTATATGGTATGCCATTGTCCATAGCTCAGATCAATGAGAAGTATGATTCCAACTTAATTTCTTTCCTGTGTTCACTGTCAAATCTCCCCAGGTGTGTCTCTGGTCCAGCTATCCATTTGGAATGCAGAAGAAGAGATTGAATTTATACCCCCCCCTTCCCCCAGAACGGTTTACAATCTCCTTTTCCTTCCCTCCCCACAACAGCCACTCTGTGAGGGAGGCAGGGCTGAGAGAGCTCTTTCAAGGACTGCTCTTGAGAGAACAGCTCTGAGAGCCATGACTGACCCAAGGTCACACCAGCAGCTGCATGTGGAGGAGTGGGGAATTAAATCTGGCTCTCCCAGATTAGAGTCCATGCTCCCAAGCACTCAAACTGGCTTTACTGAACCATCCCTGGAAGCGAAAGCTTGGATAGCTACTTTCCTCTTTAGACTGAATTTTTTTTATTCTTTGGAGGCGTACTATCTGTACCATCTAGCTAAGCATGGCTTTTGAAGTTCATGGTTAAAATTAGCTACTGGTACGCTACAGAGAATGGGCTTTTTCCACGAGCTCCTTAACCAAATGGATTATCCCTCTGGATGCAAACTGATCAAATCTAGCATCCTACATTTTGATAAATGGATCCCTACACTATTTGGGTCTTTCAATTCCAAAGTCTCTACCTGCTTACTGTAAGTTTCTAACAATTCCCAAATATAGAATACTATTCTCTAAAGCAAGATTAAATGTACTGCCACTAGAGGAATTAGCAGGTAGGTTACTAGGAATTTCTTTCTCTGAGCAGCTATGTGACTGCAAATCCAGGATTTAGACACTATCTGGCACTTCTTTACAGACTGCAACAAATATGATTTGGTTGGTCTGTGACAAATGGATCACAATCTATAACCAAAAATGGAGTTTTGTCACAAAACAAGAGGTTGTAGCTAAGTTACTAGTAGTTATTGATCCAAATGTGACTCATGCAGTTGCAAAAATTTTGTCTATGGCATTTAATGGCATCACTTTCAAATGTAAATATATATATATATACTTATGTTTCTCACATTGTATATTAATATAATTTTATCTGTTTGCTCATGACCTGTTGGTCTACGAATATTAATAAAAGACCGATGAGATGGAATATAAGCCAGGAACAGAAAATGTAACAGCTGATTGTCTCAGCTGCCCTTGCCATCCTCAGACATTTTGTCAGAAGACGTAGAAGTTGTTACACTTCTCTCAAGTATCTCGGTTGCAGTTACACCAGAGAAATCCCAAGATGCATGTTTAGCATAGCCAGTTCAGCAGAAATTAAGGTGGTTTTTGATGAATAAATGGCCTAATAATGTGAAGGAAATTGATTCAGAGTTGTTGCTTTTTGAGCTTGCGTGTGATGAGCTTGCATTACAAAATGGTTGTATCTTACAAGGTACACACCAACTATTTGCTCCAGAAGAGTTGTAGCCTATGTTTATCCACCTTGCCCATGATACACATCAAGGAATGGTATGGAATAAACAATGATTGCAGGATTTGTGTTAGTGGCCTGGGACAGATTCTCAAATGGAAGCAGCCATTAAGGTTTGTGTCACTTGTCAATTACATGATAACACACCCAGCACCATTGCAGCCTGTCCCATTTCCACATTCTGCATGGGAAAAGGCCGCAATTGATATTGTGGGACCTTCTGATACTGCCCCCATTGAGTGTTGTTATGCTATTACCTTAATAGATTATTTTTGAAAGTGGTCAGAAATAGCATTTACGTCACAAGCTACTTCTACTGCTATGATCACGTTTCTGGCTGTAGTCTACAGTAGGGAAACTTTTAGACACCAAACAAACCGGTTCTGTAGGTGAGGCATGCTACAGACACCAAACTCACAGGGATCTCTGGCTGACTCTCCTAACTGCCTCCCAAGATTGGTGAGGATTGGATTTACAGGATCTAAGTTATGCCCCCCCAAAGAAGGTGCCCCAGAAAAGTGCTTTTGGGGGAATGTCAGGTGCGAGTTCAGAAGTGTATAGAACAGACCTCCTGCAAGCTACACACACCAAATGCACAGGGAACCTCACTTTGCTGCCTGCTCCTCTACAATCTCTCCAAGTTGGGGGCAGATTACATTTCTGGGGTCCCAGTTATGGACCCCAAAAAAAGGTCTCCCACATTTATACCCTCCCACCCCTCCTGAGTGTGAACACTTCTGTGTGCCATAAAGGTGAAAGTGGGTGCAAAGGGTACTTGCCTTGGGAGGAAGAAGTCCTGCACCCCCTTAATACCACAGGCTCCCATCCCTCAGCACCAAACTCATCCTGCCAGCCCACTGGAGTCCAGCTCTAGGTGAGCATCACCAGAGGTCTCGGAGACGCTATTCCATGATCTGTTCCTGGGGCTCTCCAGAGACAAAAGAGTAGTTAACATTGCCCAGAGCCACCAGCAGTTGCTAACACTCTTTGGAGAGGAGGACTCTTGACTCCCTGTTGCTGCTCCTACCTCGAGCACATCCCTCCGTGGCCCCTCTCAGCCCAGTGTCAAAAAGCAGCAGTGCCTCTCACCTTCTCCAATCCTCACCCCCTATTTCCAGCCCACAGTTTGGGAACATTTCCACACCCACTCCAGTGCCACACCCACATCCAGAGGGGCGCAACCCCCCCAACACTTCTCCTCCTTTGTCCTCTGCAGGCACATGTAAAGGATGTTGCTGCCAGAGGAAAGAATAGCAGCTGGTGGGATGAAAAGGCCCTCTCCCTCCCAGCAGGCAGAAGCAGAAGGGGAACAGGAGGCCCCACCAAGACAGGTTCCCTGCACTCAGAGGGCAGTGAGTGGGACATCAAGGCAGGCCACCCCTTCAAGAGGCCCAAAGAGCTATATAAAGGGCCCAGGAAGCAGTCACTTGCCTCTTCAGTGAGATGATTGCTGTGGATGGCCACCTCTTCTCCCTTGCGGAAGATGTAGCCTTTCGCTGGCTGTAGTGGCAGTGGTCAAGGATCAGATCTCCAGAGTACAAGGCAGAACCGTGCACCTCACAGCAGATCTCTGGAACAGCAGTCAGAGCTGTTGGGGTACAACCCAGGCAGCAGGAGGGGAGAGTCCTATCACCGGACTACAAAGTGTTTCTGCTCCATGTGCAGGGGATGGATGCAGACAACATGGCCACTGTGCTACAGAGTAGCCTGAGGGTTTGGGTGGGTGGCGGCAACATCATGAGTGGCCACATGATCATGTACACCAGTGCCAACATGCTGGCAGAAGTGAAGAGTGTGAGCCTCATCATCTGCCTGGCACACACGCTTAACCTAGTGGTGAAAGATGGGGCTGGGGAGCAGTGTCAAGGTCACCTGGGATGCTGTCCCCCTTGAGGTGTGGTCCTTGCTTAAGACCTGCTGGTGACTGGCCTCCCATTTCTTGAGCAGCATCAAATCTGCCCATCTGCTGCCCAACTCCACCCATGCCATGATTGCGTTTGGTAGAGCAGAAGAGCGCGATGCAGGATGTCATCTCTTCCATGACCACCCTGCACAGGAAAGAGAAGTTCAGCATCAGCTCCAATGACAGGCTGGCCCTCTCACAAATGCTGCATGTCCTCTAGCCCCTTCCAGGACACCACCGACATGTTCTGCGCCCATACAGTCATCCTGGGGCAAGTCATCCTCCTGATTTGAGGGCTGGATTGGATGCTGGCCTCCGCACTGTAGCCAGGGCCTGAAGGGACAGCTGTTCTGGCAGAGAGGTTGCAGGTGGGCCTCACTATCAGATTGCATCCTCTCTGCAAGAAAAGGGAGTACAAGCTGGCCTGTATCTGTGACCCCCGGACAAAAAGCAGCATGAGCTCTGCAAAGAAATGCGATGGCTACAGGCCAACAGACATGGCCAGAGGGAACAGCAGGTAGATGGGGCTGGAGAGGGGGAGGAGCCGCAGCCCAGCACCTCTGCCTCAAAGAGCCCAACCAGGGAGAAGCCCTGCTATTGGTTGTCAGTGGTGATGCCAGGCATGCAATGGCAGAGAATTCAGCAGAGGTGATGGTGAGGGAGTCTCCTCTTCTGCCCTCCCACAAGTGTCCAGAGACATTCTCAGCCACTACCACTTGACATGAGCAGGGAGACAGAGTGGCTAAGTCAACCTAACACCCAAACCCCAGCAGGAGAAAGGAGTTCACAATCAGGAGGGTATAAAATGTGGGTCCTCAGCTGAGGCAGCCAGTGGCTAACCCCCACTGTTCGGCACAAGCAGAGAGAAGGAGCGGCTCAATGCCCTGAGTCAACCTAACACCCAAACCCCAGCAGGGGAGAGAAGTTCACAATCAGGAGGGCATAAATGTGGGTCCTCAGCTGAGGCACTCAGTAGCTAAGCCCCACCTCTTGGCATAACCAGAGACACAGGGTGGCTCAGAGCCCTGAGTCCACCTGACACCCCAGCACGGGAGAGGTGTTCACAATCAGGAGGATATAAATTGTAGGTCCTCAGCTGAGGCACCCAGTAGCTAAGCCCCTCTGCTTGCCATGAGCAGAGAGACATGGTGGCTTAGTCCACCTAACACCCAATCTCAATCAAGGGAGAGGTGTTCGCAATCAGGAATAAATGAATGTGCTCTGTTTTTAACAGGTCCCCTGCATCTTCGTCTAACTGCCAACAGTGGAGAGGCTATGGAGCTGAACTGAGGGTATATACAGCATTCTGATCCCATAGAGCAGAATGGGAACTCGGTTATTAGCAGCCAGCAGTGCCAGTTAAGTTTTGGAGGGCCCCTATTGGTGTCTCAAAAGCTGAAGAATCCCCCCCAATTGCTTTGAAGTTTGGTAAACATTTTAATTGAGCAGAGACAGTTTGTCTGGAAATGTATCCATTCACGAACCACCATGAACAGCTTGAAAGTTCATGCTGGTCAGCCCGCAACCAACTTTGCTTCGCAAACCTTAAACTGGCCAAAATTCATCACAAACTTTAGTTCATGAGCTGGTTTATGCCCATCCCTAGTTCAGAAGCAAGTGGCTTAAACAGATACATGTAGGGGTGCTAAGGATGTTAAATCTGAATGTGGTTCATTTGTTAGAGTAAGAAGACCTGGGATCCTGTAGAAGGGAGAACATAATTTTACTTCACCTCTTATAAATGTGGAGAAGAAAGGACCATGTACCTACAGATTGTCAGATAGCCATGTATGGAATGCTTCCCATTTGGTACCCGCATATCCTAGTGGGAGTTAAATTGGCTCTGAGCCAGGTGACTTTTTTGTTACCAGTAATCTAAAATGAGGTTGGGCCTGATCGTGATGGGATCTATTGGCACCTTTAGAGATGTCTCAAGAGACATTACCATCGTCACTATCATCTCAAAATATCTCCCTCTGCTGTAGCAGTTGAGAAAAAAGAAGCGAGAACAAGACGACCACCTGTTTGGATGAAGAACTATGTTACGGGTTAAGAAAGGGGGGGATGTGGTGCAGGTGTGTATGTTTCTTTAAGACAACGGTTATTATGGGAAGATGTGTAAGTCGGATGCAGGAAGTGGGAGTGAATGCAGCTGTAGACATGTGTTTTAACTGCTATTTGGCTGAGACCTTAATAAACAGATTTTGGAATTTGACTTGAAGGCGTTATTGAACAGACATACCATGTAAAGTCAGGAGTCTAAGGAGATTCTAATTACGAAATGTGATGGAAGCTACCCAAAAATGGGGAAGAAGGATGATGTTAAAAACTAAGAACTGTCACTATCTTTGATGCCTCAGCTGAACTCTATGCATAGTGATATAGAATACCATCCAATCATACATAGGCCTGGATGTAACTGTCCCTCCAATCCTGTTCACTTTTTTCTTCAAGCTCCACTGAAGCTCAATTACACAATGGCATCTTGTGGCTTTGTGAGCAGAAGCCCATCTGCACTACCCAAGCTATTGCTTAATTCAGCTCTCATGGGGCAATTACACTGTTGTATATTTCATATGGTGGAGAGAACAGAAACTGGGGACAATCTCCCTTCTTGCCTTCTCACTTACATCCATCCAAATATTCAGACATCTAACGGGAATACCTTTAAAAGGGAAATGGCATTGCACCAAAGATCTATACCAGGGTCCCCAACGTGGCACCCACAGATACCACAGCACCCACCAAGTGTTTTTTGAACATGAGCAAGGCCAGGTTGGGCTTTTACCTAGCAGGACTTCTGATTGACTATGCAGGCTTTAAAAAATCATGTTGGGGTGGCAGCTGCTGCTAAAGCAAGGATCTTCACTGTGTGAGTAAAGATAAGGAGATATTTTAAACAACATGTTCATTTTGAAAGGCATCCTGTCAAATACAGCTTCTGCATGAAGTACTGAAGAGTTACTATTGAGAGTCAAGAGCAGACTGGGAAGTGAAAGTGACCTTGAAGCAAGCCAAGCTGAATGGCCTCTGCACTGCTACAACTCAATACTGCAAGGGTCACTAAGCTCAGTGGTGCAAATTATTATTAGCTCATCCATTGCCAGTTTCTGCCAATAAAACACCGCTAGTCTACAATGCACTTGCCTCCGATTTTGGTTCACTGGACAACAGAATACATTATAGCCCAGGGCTTATTTTGACAATACCCTGCTCTCATAGCTTTTTTCCCCTCGGTCATTAGGACTTGCCACCCTTGTGTCCATGAAGGACATATATTACAAAACTGTTTATAATTTAATGTGATGACCATCCATGTGTATCAACTGTGGAGAAGTTATTGGGCAAGGGGAAATGGCATTACCTTCACAAGCAGGACTAAAATTTGTATCTTCCTCTTGCAGAACCTCTGTCCCAAAGGACCTATGAAGTGACAGTGATGGTGGCAAAGAAAATTTTTAGTTGCCATCTTGTTCTGTTTGTTTTAAATCAGGTTTTGATTATATGTTTATTGCTTTTATCCTTTATATTGATTATATGTTTATTGCTTTTATCTTTTATATGTAAGCTTCCCTGAGCCCATTTGTGGGATGGGGCAGAATAGAATAATAAATAAATACTTCTCTACTATTAATGCATCAGCTACTTCACATCCACCCTAATTGTCCAAGATAGCTTAAATCTGAATCTTTACTGTCCCAGGCACAGACAATTAGCTATGATACTTTTGCCAAGTGTTTTGCTGATGTATCAAGTATACATGCTGATCTGGATGTCAGTTGTAACATAGGTACATCAGAAGATAGGCCTAATACATCACCCGGTCTATTCACTGATTATTTTAATCCAGTTTCCATGATGGATGTTGGCAAGATCCTAGCCACTAATCGAACCCTTGCCCATCCCACCTGCTAAAATCATGTAAAGACCACATCAACAAACCCTTAGCATCTATTATAAATCAGTCACTAACTCAGGGCACCTTCTCTTGGTCCCTCGAAAAGGGACCTATCCACTACTTAAAAAGCCATCCCTACAGAAACATGATGTGGCCAAGTATCGCCTGGTCTCTGATCTACCCTTACTGGGCAAATTTATTGAAAGAGCAGTAGCAGACCAATTCCAAGTCTTCTTTTCAGTCTCGCTTCAGACCAGGCTATTAGAGACGCACTGCTAGCTTTAGTTGATTACCTCTGTCTGAATGCAGACAAAGACCATGCCTCTCTGTTGCTATTGGATTCATCTGCAGCTTTTGATACAGTAGATCATGCCATCTTGTTGAGATGCTTGGAGACAGAAGTAGGTATCGGGGGATGTACCATGAACTGGCTCAAATCACTCATGGATCAGACTCAAAGGGTTGCTATTCAAAACCAGATTGGTGTGGAATCTATCTTGTGGGGTTCCACAGGGCTCAGTTCTATCCCCTATGCTTTTCAATCTCTATGTAAAGCCCTTAGATCTAATCATTCATAATTCTGGGGTTGGTTGTCATCAATGTGCTGATGATAACCAGATCTACATATTCTTATCCAAATTCCTGGTGATGTGGTAGAGGTCCTAAATAGCTGCCTGGCTGCTGTGGTTAAAAGTGAACAAACTGAAACTAAACCCAGAAAACAGAGAGGTAATACAGGCTGGGAAAGTGGAGGTCTTGAAGGACATTGTTCTCCCCACTTCTGAAGTTCAACTGACCCTTGCTGACTCAGTTAAAATACTAGATCCATCCTTATTATTGGATAATCTGGTTATTATAAGATGCAAACAAAACACTCTCTACCAACTCAGCCTAGCCCACAAGATGGCCCCTTACCCGGATATGGCTGATCTGGCCACCTGGATCCATGCCACAGTAACATTGAGAGTAGACTACTGTAATGCAGTGTACATTGTTCTCCCCTCAAAATCAACTCAGAAACTTCAAAGGGTGCAGGATGCTGTGGCTCAGCTATTAGCAGAAGCTAGACAGAGCATACATATTACTCCCATTCTGCAGACGCTCCATTGGCTGCCCATCAGTTTAAGGTATGGCCTATCACATAAAAAGCCCTTTATGTCTTTGGTCTCTCAGCTATTAGCAGGAGCTAGACAGAGCATACATATTACCTCCCATTCTGCAGATGCTCCAATGGCTGCCCATCAGTTTAAGGTATGGGCTATCATGTCTTTGGTCTCTCTTTTCTGTGGGACCACTTCTCTGAGCAGGTCATCTGAGCAGGGCCTTCTGTAGGTGTCAACCTTCAAACAGGCTATCAACTACTGCCCATACATGTGCTTTTTCCTGTTGTGGCTCCTGACTTGTAGAATGGCCTGCCTGAGGTCAGGAAAGCTTCTACTTGCCTAGCCATCCACAAACTATACAAAACTGAACTATTCAAAGGGGTTTTCTGTGCAGGTAATAGGGTTGCACTGTACAAAATGGTTTACAAACTTACTTGGATAAATGTTTACGGACTGTTGTCTATATGACTGTGTACAGCTTACTGTAAGTAGGAGCCTATTATGTAACTTTGGACTGCTTTATGTGTCATGTTAATACTTATGGCTATGCTCCAGTTCTATCTTTTAGATTTCTCATTGGTTCCAGAAACCCTAATCCTATTGCATTGTTTATTGAATGTCCTATTTTGTTGACTGTACTGGCTTACTCTGTGTAATCTGCCTTGAGTCCCTGTGAGAAAGGCGGACTATAAATAATGTAAATAAATAAATACCAACATCAGAGCTAAGGGCATCCAAAAGGAAGACTGGTCTTCCCTGTCCCTATAACCTTGACCGACCAAGATCAAAAGGAGAGAATGAAGTTTATTGGCAGCTACACAGTTATGATTCTGCTGCCTGCTGATTTGTGCTCTGTGTGTAGTTGCCAGGCAAGGTGCCAGACGGTAAAGTAATTAGTAGGAGAACAGCACAGTTACTATGGGAGGAGCGATTTCTGGCGCTTCATTTAGTCTTCATCTAATACAGTTAAGTTGCTGACTGTGAAGGCACAATCACAAATGATTCCCATGAGAAGAAAAATGGGAGGAGCCTAAAGAAGTCAAGGTGGCTCCATAAACAACTTTCTATAGACTTGAGAAACAAAAAAGACTCATTTAGGAAATGGAAGGAAAGCCTTATAATCAAGGATGAATATAAATAAATAACCAGTGCTTGTAGAGAGAGAGATGGAAAAGCTAAAGCTCAGCATGAACTTAGGCTAGCAAGAGATGCTAAAAACAACAAAAAGGGTTCTTTTGTTATGTACAAAGTAAGAAAAAGAGCAAGGACACGGTAGGACCATTGCGGGGACAGGAAAGTGAAATTGTCACAGGTGATGAAGAGAGGGCAAACCTGCTCAATTCCTACTTTTCCTCGGTCTTCTCTTGTGAGGGAAATGGTGCTCAACATGGCAAAAACAGAACACGAAGGAAGGGAGTTGCAACCTAGGATAGGCATGGGGTATTACATAAACACCTAGTTTCTTTAAATGAAACTAAGACCTCGGTGTCAGATGAACTGCATCCAAGGGTACTAAAAACTTTCTATGTTTTTAAAAAGTTCTAAAAAATGTAATTTATAAGCTTCTGTCCATTGTTTTTTGAGAATTCTCGGAGAAGAAGAGAGGTGTCAGAAAATTGGAGGCAGGCAAATGTTGTCCCCATCTTCAAGAAGGGGAAAAAGGAGGATCCAGGTAACTACTGACCTGTCAGCTTGATATGTATACCTAGAAAAGTTTTAGAAAACAAATAATCAGTCAGTCCTTGAGCATGAAAGGATCCTTTAGAAAAGGCGGCTGTGATTACTAAGAATCAGCATCAGTTTCTCAAGACCAAGTCATGTCAGACTAACCTTATCTCTTTTTTCGAGAAAGTTAATACTTTGCTGGATCAGGGGAATGCTGTAGACATAGTCTATCTTGATTCTGGTAAAGCTTTTGATAAGGTTCCACATAATATTTTTGTTGACAAGTTGTTAAATGTGGTTTGGATTCTATTACTGTTAGATGGATCTGTAACTGGTTGACAAATCACACCCAAAGAGTGCTTGTCAAAGATTCTTCATCCTCTTGGAGAGGAGTGACAAGTGCACTGCCTCAAGGATCTGTCCTGGGACCTGTTTTGTTCAACACATTTATAAATAATTTGGATGAAGGAATAGAGGGAATTAGCTGTTGTAGATTTTCTGGGTTGTACGGCTGTGGTCTTGGCATTGTAGGACCCAACGTTTCGCCAACAGCTGTGACTGGCATCCTCAGAGGTATAACACAGAAAGATGGAGTACCCTCTGTGTCAAGGTGAGAAGAAAAATGGTAGGCAGGTAATTTATACCTATATATTTATAGATATAAATTACCTGCCTACCATTTTTCTTCTCACCTTGACACAGAGGGTACTCCATCTTTTTGTTCATAACTTTTTGAAAGCACTGTATAAATTTGTGATTGTATCTGTCTGGCACACTCAGTTTTTAAAATGTTGGTTAATTCAGTAAAAGATATATACGAGACTTGTCTTCAAATGGTCCCATTAGCTTAGCTAAACCTATTATTGAACTATTATTTATGTTATTTATTGTCCACCTATCTCACTGAGACTTAAGACAGATTACACAGCGTTAACACAATCACCATAATGGCACATTCAATAAACAATGCAATAAGATGTGGATTGCAGAAATCTGAAACAGAGCTGAAACAAAGCATAAGCACTGGCATGACATGTTAAATGATGCAGAAATTACATAGAAGGATCATGCTCAGATAGAACATACTATTCATAGTAGTACAGCCCACAGTCCCCATCCCTTTTACCAAAGCATCTTTCTGAATCATTTTATTACAATACACCCCTATTACACGTGTAAAAAACCCCTTATGAATACTTCAGTTTTGCATAGTTTGCAGAATGCCAGGAGAATGGGAGCCTTCCTGACCTCATCAAGCAAGCCCTTCCATAGGGCAGGGGGGCACAACAAAGAACACATGTGCAGCCAGTTGCACATTTTGTCCATCTGCACAGTAGGACCTGCAGAAGGCCCTGAACTTTCATGGGAGGCAGCCCTGCATATATGAAGAGCCAAGGCAGTGAAGATCTTTGTATGTGATAGCCTATACCTTGAACTGAGCCTGGTAATTGATGGTAACAAGTTATATTTAAATCAACTTTAATTTATAAGTTTTAGAACTTCAGTGCGAACCAATCACATTATTTGTTTAAACAGTTGAAGTACCATTTCCAAACAAAAAGCCTAGTTGAAAGCCAGGCCAAATTGTGCTAAACCCTATTATATACCTGGACAATGGCACCAACTAACTGATGACTTAAAAGGCCTCAGGATGTGCCATAGGAAGAAAAAAAGGGAATCAAGACCACCTGGCCTTCCCAAAATTTTCAATCCTCTGAACCAGATTAAAAATTAATATGCCAATGTTTAACACTATGCAGGGTCAGAACCTCAGCTGGGACCAAAAATGAGGACCAAGCTAACAGCTTTAAAAAAAAAATCTTTGTCAAGAAAAACAGCTTGGTTTTTGCTCATAAATTAGCCATTAAAAGACCACATAATCAGCACACAGGCAAAATGTCCTCCTTCAGCAAATGCTGAGGGATACCAATCATATGTCCTGTCCAGGCTATCTGCTGTTCTTAAACAATGCTTTTAACCACTGTAGAAGTATAAAGGCTGGGGAGAGGGGCGGAGTGGAAGCAATCTGGGATTGATTCTCCCCCAGTTCTCACTGCTGCAATTGTAGCTTATACCCAGAATTAAACTTGGTTGGTCCTTAAAGGTGCCACTGGGCTCAAGCTTTGTTCTGTTTATTCAGACCAACATGGCTACCCATCTGAATCAAAGACTAATGTGTGTTATGGCAGCACTCCAACAGCCTCTAACTGGATTACTAAACAAGCAAACATTACAGGAAGCTGTTGGGAAAACCATTATCAAACTATACTGCACTGAATTTGAGGACTAATTTTTGCTGAGAAAGTTGCAATTCTGAGGCATGTAGATATACAAAAGAACTCCTTTATCATTATTCCTCCATTTTGTTGCTGATGGGGGTGAGGAAACAGGGATCACATCTCTATACTCAAACAGCCTGTGTCTTATCAGTTTCATCATTTACCAACAGCTGCAAAAAATTTTTTACTAGTTGCAAATATGATTTCAGATATGCATCCAGATGCACAATTCCTCCACACTGCATCACTTTAACTGGAATCATATTCTCTCTCTACTCTCAAGACTAACACCATTGTGAACACCAAAAAGGAAGGGACATGAGGAATGTGATTTTTAGCCCAATGAGACTTTTAAATGTTACAAAATGCATGTCATCTCCAGGTATTCAGATCATCCAAGAGCGCCAGTGTGGTGTATTTATTTTTTATTTATTTTTATTTATTAAGATGTATACCCCGCCCTCCCCACGGAGGTTAAGACTGTTGGACTAGTATTGGGGAGACCCAGATTCGAATCCCCACTCGTGCTATGGAAATTCAGTGGATTACCCTGGGCCAGCTGCACTCTCTCAGCCTAATGCACTTCATGTGGTTGTTGTGAGGATAAAATGGAGGAGAGGAGAATGATGTAAGCTGCTTTGGGTCCCCACTGGGGAAAAAAGGGTATGAGTGAATTAAATAGATATAACTCCTACGTCATAGTGGCAAGGTCTTTCTACTGTGTAACTTTCTTTGTCCCTGCTAATCCAGTTCTAGTCACTTACAGAGAATTTATACTTGAAAGAATCATTCACGCCCAACCTCTGTCTCAACCTCTTCTCGCCACCTTGTAATCTTCCCTTTTAAGCAGAACTCTCAGTTTGACTTCTCTCCACACATCTGAGGACTATTCACAAAAACTCATATTGAAATTTATGTTGCTGGTCTTTAAGGTGCCACTGGAATTATTTTGTTTTGCTAAAACAGACCAACACAGCTGGTCTGTTTATTATGCTGGCATTTTCACAGGCATATTATCTACGAAATGGATCAGGATATAGATCTAATTGGGGAGGGTTAAAAGCTCTAAAGGTTTGACACAGTTCATAAGAAGTACAAAGATGAAAAGTCTGGATGCAAAAAAGCTAGTTGGAGGATCTCCTCTCTTGGGTTTTTAGTCAGTAGTGGGTTCTTTACTTTCTCCCTTATATGTAGTTTTCCCCCTCCCCCTTTCTGTTGTAGTTTTTTGTAGTGTTAAAAAAATCAATAAAAAATCCCCTCCGAGGGCTCAAAAAAAAAAAAGGATATAGATCTAATAAATAACAATTTTTGTTGAACTGGATACTACTCCACTTCCAGCTAGATCCTATGACCATTTCCTCAGAAGCAAGCTTGACTAAATTCAGTGGTGTTTATTCCACAAATGCACACACACAGAATTGAAAACTCAGCTCCTATAGATGGTGATGTATTATTGAAAATTCCAAAGTGCAATATCCAAATATAATCGTACTTCTTTATTATGTAAGAGATACTTATTTTCTGAGCCTTCTAAAATAGGAGCTCCTTTTGCTACATTATGTTGCTGAGAGTTCTAAGCCAGCATAATAAAGCCTCTATATGATTACTATATGACCAATGGTTTCTAATCAACAGTTTTCATTTTATTCCTGGTTTCCCAATTGAAAAAAACTAGAATGTACTCTCATGCCTGAGGATGCAGCTGTTTTATTGCCCTGGACATATTTGTAATGTTCAGTTTTTTAAAAAGTAAAGCATTCATACTTTTAAAATGTCATAAATATACCACACAGTATATTATTATGTGCCAAGTATAAGTGTAATAAATCTCATATTTTAATTTCCCTAAATTTCCTATTTATTCCTAAAAAGGCAGTACTGTTCCACAGCTTCAAAATTTCTAGAAATTTTCCACTAGAAACCCATAGCATTTGTCAAAGTTCAAAAAGACAGGGAGATCTCCTAGTCCTTGTTCTCAGGACCAAACTACATGCTGTATCTACTACATGGTCATTACTGGAACTTGCAGCAAGACATTGCAATTTGGATGGGGACTATAGTGTGGGGGTGGGGCAGAAGGGGTTCCTGCCTTCCCCTTGCACCATTTCCCCCACCCAAAATGGCCCTCAGAACAATATTTACCCTGTTGGGGGCTGCATGTGCAAGAATCAGCAAGGTGTAGTGGTTATATTGTCAGCTTTGGATCTGGGAGACCCAGGTTTAAACTCCCACTCTGCCATGGAAGCTTGCTGAGTAACCTTAGGCTGGCCATACAAACTCAGCCTAATCTGCCTCATAGGGTTGTTGTGAGGATAAAATGGAAGAGAGGAGAGTGATGTAAGCTGCTTCTGCTCCCCCCTGGGGAGCAAGGCTGTGTATAAATGAGGTAAATAAACAAGCATTCAGTGCACGTACAACTCCCTGATGAGGCAAATAACACCACTCTATGGACATTTCAGGTCAGGAATACAAGACAGGGTGGGGCAGGAGCAGCAACCCCTCATGGAAGCATACAAGATAGAGAATTCAACGAGATCTGAACATACTGGAAAAGTGGACAGATGTGAACAAGATGTAATTCAGCAAGGATAAGTGCAGAGTTCTAAATCTGGGTAACAAAAATGAGAAGCACACATACTGGATGGGGGACACACTTCAGGGCAGCAGTGTATGTGAACAAGATGTTGGGGTATAGGTGGACAGTAAGCTAAATATGAGCAGTCAGCATGAACCAGTAGCAAAAAAAGGCTAATGTGGGTCTTGGAGTGTACTAACAGAGGTATAACAGCCAAATCGCCAGATGTCATAGTCCTGCTGTACACCACGTTGGTCAGGCCACTTGTGGAGTACTGTATGCAGTTCTGAAGGCCTCACTTCAAAAAGGATCTGGACAGAATGGAGTGGGTACACAAGAGAGCGACAAGGATCAGAGGCCTGGAGACCAAGCCCTGTGAGGAAAGGCTGAGGGTTTCGGGAATGTTCAGGCTAGAGAAGAAGTGGTGTGTGGGGGGGGAACAAGACATGATTGCTCTCTCTTTGAATCCTGAAGAGCAGAACAGCAGTATTTTTATTTTATTAGCAGCAGGTATTATCTCTGCCAGAAGACTGAGAGAGAGTAAATAGATCCAGTTTCCTCCATATTAACTGAGAACCTGCAATACAGAAAGGTAACAACTGGTATATGTGACTCGGCCCCCTCCTATTTAAAGTACCATTAGATGAGCTGATTATCTACAGCAAAAGTTATGGAAGACACTGTAGCTTATGACAACTGTACCAACGCATCTGATGATTGGTAAAAGCAGCAGAATAATATCTGTTATCCATACTTCCAAATTTCAAGACAAGTAGCAAAACTACTCCATTCCCATTAGAAGGGCCAATTAAAGGCCGTCAGTTCTATGCATAAATAATGAGGATTTTGATAACTGTTTTCCTACAAATTTGTCACATTAAAAAAAAACCCTGAAACCTAATGCTCCAAAATAAACTTTTTGGATGGACACTTACAAGTTACAGGGCATTTTTTAAAATAAAAATTATGACAAAATGCTATCCTCAGTGCACACAGCTGCAGGAAGTAGAACACAAGAGAATTAGCTTGATTGAGTCAAAGAAGGTCATGCTTTATTATGTATACAGTCACTCAATCCAACTTTAATAAGAATTGGCAATATGCTCTTATTTGGAGCTTGCCTAGATTCAAATTAATCTTCGCCCTGTGGGGCTCCAAAAGAATGTGAAAGATTCTGACCAGAATTCTTCTGAGTGTGGGAAGAACAGTTGAAGGTGAAAACGTCCACAACACACAGGTTCAAATTATACAGTATATTTTGCAAGAAAAAGCAATGGAAAAGGGCACTATTACTGATCTGTTCTTCTCCAGTATGCCTAAAGATATGATCCATGTATTTCTGCCTATGTCCAATTTTAACAGCAAAACACCATTTTCTAGTTCAGACATCCATGAATCAAAACTCCCACATGCACACAAGTATACTACTAGTTCTAGGAAAGTAATAGCACCAGATGTTTAGCTGAAGGCAGTTCACCTGCAAGCAACACAAATGCACTTGGCCCCTCCCCAACCCCAAGGATTCTCAGTTTGCATCATCATATTTCCAATCTGATTTATTAGAACACCATGTTCTTGGCCAACTAAAACATTTTCTGTTACAAGCCAGAAGTGAACAGATTCTACAGTAGCAGTAAGGTGGTTACCAAGAACACACTATTGATCAGAACTCATAACAGAGTTCAAGTAGCTCAAGGTAGGACAAAGCAGTCCCTGAACCCTCAGGAACTCTGACTAGGCCAAAGGAAAGGCTCCTTTTAAAGAGCTTGGTGGGATTTAAAAGAGGGTTATTTGGCACTTGCTTGTTGCACGATTAAAGGTTAACTTGTGATGTTATTCCTTCCTTCAAGACATTCCCCTCACCTTCAGAGATTTTGTCAGTCTAGAAAAGTATGTTGAACTGCACCCTATGGAAAAAGCAGTTAAATTGTACAATAAGAACATTTAAAGCAGTTTCTGACTAAAATTACTCACAGTGAAAACTCAACTTTAACAAAGGAAAGGACAGTCAAAGATTGAACATTCAATGCTGGTAAACCCTAAAGGTCATTAGGTAGCTATAAATTTACCACGTGACATTCCATTTTCTAACAGACATTTACCACATTACAAAACAAATGCAGACATTTGCAGATCAAGGAACACAAGTAACTCTGTGAAGATTTCATCGAATGACGCAGTCTTGGCAATAACTTCACATAAGTTGCTTGCTCACAGGTTTTTACTAGATTTCTTGTTCATACATCTTCATTTGTGGCATTTTTGATAGCCCAAGTAGGGGGAGGGAAGCAACACTCATACAAGATACAAAAGCATGCTAAATATGTAGATGGTACAGCAAAGCCAATGTAAGGGATCTCAGTAATAAGGCACTATTATGCATAACAAGAAAGGGGACCCGCGATACTTGCAGGGGGGTGGGGAGAAGAGCTCCACAGAGCAGGAGGAGGAGGAAGCAGCAGCAACAGCAGGTAAGCCTCCCCCCCCCCGTCCCCAGACACCAGTGGCACGGCCTGAGTGGCTACCACCACCAACCCCGGCTCCGACTCTGCCCACCAATCTCCTTCTCCCCCCCCAACTCCGGCGGTCTCCTCCTCTGCTGCCGCCACCAATCTCCTCTTCCCCCCAGCTCCGGCGATCTCCTCCCCCCGGCTCCAATGATCTCCTCCACCGCTCCTGTCACCGCCGATCTCCTCTCCCCCCGCTCCTGTGTCGAGGCCTGAGTGACTTCCAACTGCCAGCCCACCACAGAGTTCCCAGAGCGTTATCTGCGCATGCGCAGTGAATGCTCTTACTTTTGGGGGGGATTTAAATATCCCCCCTATATTTTTTCCAAGTTTTCAGATTTTTCTGCACACCTGGGGACTGCCCCAAGTGTGCAGGAAAATCTCCCTGCCCCCCAGGTGCCCCCGATGTGCAGATTTAGATATCCACACGCAGGGGGCAACTTGGGAATTAGATATATAGATGTATCCAACAATGTCATGTCACATTTCAGTTCTTCCTCCAGTCAGTGATTATTCAGGATATGATTCTGGTGTACCCACAAGGGAGTACCGGAATGATAAGGTTCAGACGTTCGTATGCAGCTCAAACTACACTCAAAATAAAGTAGAAATCAGAAGAGAGAGTAGGACTGAAAGTTTACGAAGACTAGATACCAACACAGAGAACTACTGGGAATCCAAAGGAAGCACTACAACCAGTTTTATAATACAAGTCACTCTTTCATTTTCTGCCACCCCAGTACATTGTTATAAGGCTTCATTTAATATAACTAATTTCCCACTGTGTTATTAGGATGTGAAAACAGTACAGTCATGTAAACTACAATATTTATACTGATATGCACATAATCATTTCATCAACAACTGGGACAATTCTAATGAGACTCTTGGGAAACCTGTCAGGTTGTTCCATACAGCCAAGCTTAACAAACACCGCATTATACACCGAGGAGTGTCCCTGTGCCCTGGCTTTACCATCTTTACCTTCATCTCCAGCCTGTGCCCTAACCTACCATTGTTGTCTCTAGCCTGAGCTCACCGCATAATAAGTGAGCGAACTGAGCTGGTATGAAAGTTATAGGAATCATACGGTCACCTAAGCCATATTAGAAATAATTTTTGCTCTTGTTTTATCTGATAAGGTTCCAGCGTTTTAACTGTGTTTTAATTGATTTTTATTTATATTATATGTTTATATAGGTTTTAATTGTATTTTTATGAAATGTTGTGTAAGCCGCCCTGAGCCTACCTTCACAAGGAGAGCAGGGTATAAACTGAATAAATAAATAAATGATCCCCCAACCTACCAGTAACTTCTGAACAGCAAAGGAGAGCTATTATCAGTTCTAGTGTTTAGAAAAATCTACACATATTTAAACTTCTATGCTTAAAAAAAAAAATCTATCTACCCACATCCTGAACTGCTTCGTTTGCCTAAGAAGAGGGTGTATCATCAGGAAGCAATCCTGAATGTGTACATGGAAGCATTACAGAATTGGGGGAGGGAATGGGATATACAAGAACCAATGAAGCTCAAAGGAAGCAAATGTAATGGTTGCTGGAAAGGCACAAAAAGTAATGGTTAAAGCAGGGGTGTCGAACTCATTTGTTATGAGGGCCGGATCCAACATAAATAAGACCTGGTTGGGCCGGACCATGTGTGTCATAAAATGTAATGCCAGGTAGCAGAGATATAAACTTTATAAAGGACACAAACACAATAAAAGATTTTAAAATTTTTAAATAAAACATGCTTAAAACACTAGCACTCTTGCCATATTCTGTTTAACAGTCTCTGATAACTGACATCTCTGCTCTGAATTTTTGCATCAAAATGTCTGTGCAGTAGCGATCCTGAGTATGCTGTTCAGGTGTATCTGTACGCTGCAAACCTACTTTTGATTTATTGACATTTATTACAAAAATCTCATGCTCAGTGTTCCTAGCCTAGGACCCAGGGAAAAACATGAACTGGCTGGGCATTGCAACCTTTTGTACAAAAGTTGCTTCATGTGCTGGTGAAAAACATGAGAAGGCATCCTAACACAGACTGAGGGCCATGTGTTTGTCTACAAAACTATACTCTTCCCCAGAGAAATAACTACAATTTCCTACAAAGAGGGTGAACTTGGTCTGGACACACACTCTCAGTCTAATCCACTTCACTGGCTTGTGTTATTCCTCCTCTAAAATAGTTCACATTGCTTTCTTACTGAGAAAGACTGGATCATGAGGGCATGAATACAGTAAAAAAGGGGAGGCAGCCCAGTTGCACCCAGGAAATCACTGGCATAAAAAGCCCAACAAAACACACACACACTGTAGTAAGGCACAGAAAAGCTCATACCCTGAACAAAACTTTGTTGGTCTTAAAGGTGCTTGGTATTTCATGCAATTGAGGCAGCCCAGCAAAGCAAACTCTCCCTCATTCCCTCCCTCCCTTCAAGGAGGAGCCTCAGCCAGTGGAAGGAAAGAAAGGCTTCCTTTCCTTTTCTCCTGCAGCCTGGCCAGGAAGCAAGCTCTGGATGTTCCCTCCCTCCCCCTGGGAGGAGGTGGAGGAGCTCCAGCCAGTTCTTTACCAGACTCTCTCAATCGCACAGGAGAGCCTTGCCTATCTATCTCTCCTGTGCAACTGAGACTAGTAAAGCAAGCTATAACATGGCAGCAGCAGCAGAACTACAAATGGAAGTAGGAATCATACTGGGCCTTGCGGGCCTGATTGGGGCCCTCCGAGGGCCTGATCTGGCCCATGGGCCACATGTTTGACACCCCCAGAGTTAGAGAATAGGATTCCAGCTCTTGCATACTTTTTTACATATTGCCATTGGAGAAGATCCTATATTGCGGGAGTATATCACTCTGCTGACACTGAGACTTGGTCCCTAGTAAAAAACAGGGTCCATCTGTAAGAAAGCTACACATTTTTAAAACATGCACTGTCTCTTCCATAATTTCACTCTGGCTAAATATTATACACTTGTAAGTCAGCCAAACACAGTTCTTGCTTTTGAGAAAAGTTAAACCTTTATACAGCAGTTGGCTATGATGGAAGTATGAGCCAGAAAGAGACCTAAGAACCACTTACAACTATCTGAAAGGTTTATAAGGTTTCAGAGGGAAAGAAGCAATATATATTAAAGAAAATTGCAGGAATCAGAACAAACTAAATAAGTATACTAGTATACATGAAGATGTAAGAGAACAATAATCCTGTACTTTGAATGGAGTACAAGAGCAAAATATGTCCTGGCCATTTCAATCTCTACTTTCTATGACCAATTACAAGGACGAATACAGAGACATGCCCAAATCCATCAAAACATCTAGGATCCTATATTCTGCAGAGGAAGCAAGTTTGAGGGGCCTCTGTAGCATCAATAGCAACACAAAAAATTGTTTCATAGGGGAGGAGAGACATTCTACAACAAATTTACACTAGGAAGGAATTAGTTGCACATGTCCCCTGAGAATGGAGTCCTGACTGAATCAAGGCCAGCAAGTCAGAGTCTTGTGCTTACAAGAGCAGCTTTTCCCAGCTAGAACAGAATCCTACATCTTTTATGGGCAAAGCTTGCCTTTCTAGAACCATTTATTTGAGGTTCACTGAACTATCCTTCCCTCTCTGTTTGCCATAGCAAAGTCTGATTCCTATTTGCAAAATTACAGTAGTACATTCTCCACAGCATCTTGAATGTACCACTTCAGCAGGATTCTGCCAAAGCCACAGGGCATATTAGGAGAAAAACCAGAATTAGCAGAACAAAACCAGACTAATGCAAGTGGTTCTGTGTGGGGGACGGGAAGTGCTACTATTCTCTCATAAGGTAGAGAGGGTTTTGACAAGGTGAAATATCAATGAGAGGTGGTATTTTGTCACCTTTTGGTGTAGTGGTTAAGTGCGAGGACTCTAATCTGGGAGAACTGGGTTTAATTAACCACTCCTCCACTTGCACCTGGCTGGATGACCTTGGGCAAGCCATAGCTCTGATAAGAGCTTTTCTTGAAAAAGAGCAGTTGCTGTCAGAGCTCTCTCAGCCCCATCTACCTCACAGGGTGTTTGTTGTGGGGTGGGGAAGGGAAAGGAGTTTGTAAGCTGCTCTGAGACACCTTTGGGTAGTGAAGGGCAGGGTATAAATCCAATCTCTTCTTCTTTTCACATTTCAGTTTTTTTCATGTGAACCAGTGCCGTTCACTAGATTGTACCAATAAAAAACCACTTTTCTGCAGTTCAGAGAGTCCAGCTTCTCAAATGAAGCCAATAAAAGAATGTTGCAACAACCCAATGCCATGCCACAACTCTGATTTTCTGTTGATTCCACACTAATGAGGGCTCTCCATAGCCATCATACCACTGCACTTGCTACTCAGTAGTTTAGCTGCAGCAAGCACCCATCTCAAAACCATGTTTCTAAAAGTGTGTTATGCTGAGTATGAACAGTGTTATTTTTACCATGTGCGATACATATATGCTCAACATATAGAGGTAGCACACCTGAGGGTTCTAGTCTTCCAATATTCCATAAATCAAAGCACTGCATACCTGCTCATTGGATGCTAGTTAAATCATAAGGAATCTGACAAATCTTAAAAGATACCCAGCAGAAGACATGTTCTCATTTGACCCCCTCCCCATAAGGGCTTAGGAGAAGGGACATATTTCAGTTCTTTTCTTAAATATAGACTGGATTCCTATTCTGTGTACAGCAAAAGTCCAAAGAAGACATTGCAAGTAATTATTTGACAATTAGATACTGTGGGGGAAAAATCCTTTTTTAAAGGAATTTACTCAATTCTGGAGGGTCCAGGCTAGCCCAATCTCATCAGATCTTGGAAGCTAAGCAGGGTCAGCCCTGGTCAATATTTGGATGGGAGACCACCAAGGAAGTCCAGGGTTGTGATACAGAGGCAGGATATGGCAAACCACCTCTGAACATCTCTTACTTAGAAAAACCTATGAGGTCCCTGTAAGTTGGCTGCAACTTGAAGGCAAAAACCAAAAACCAATTCAGGCTTCATTAACAGAGAGCCTGGTATTCACTTGCAAGCAGAAATAGTCCCGAGCGATCAGTCAGAGGCCCTGATCAGCTGCACACTCCCCAACAGCCTTTAAAACAAAACTGGGGGGGGGATTGAATTTGCCTTGATAAGCTGAGTGAATTCTCAGTTACTCAGTAAATACTTTCAGCTCCAGAATTCTCCTGCAAAGTCTTTTGGCAATGAACTCTGCTGTATCTATCCTTTTTGCCCCAATACTTTGCAGGATCCAGTAAATTAAGATAAAAAAATCTTAAGGGCCTAAACAGATGAAAAATTATTTCAGTGGCACCCCTAGGGAGCCATGGTTGATGGCAACATCCTGCTGGCAAGGCACTATGCCACTATCTGCCCCATGTACCGTCTGCTATGACTGCTCAGGTGTGGCCATGGCCCCTGGCTGGGAGAGGGGCCTGAAGTGTGGGAGAATAACTTAAGAGTTTTTGTTGGCCATAAAATGCTAATAGCAGGTTTGCGCTGCCACAATTGTCTCAGGTCCATATAGGAAAAGGGATTTATAATACTTTAACCTGTATTCCACTTTTGTGATCTAAAAACAGCTCCCCTGACTGTGCTATTAGCATCAGGGATGGGCACAAACAGGTTTACGAACTGAAATTCAGCCCTAACTTGGACTGGTTTGGAGTTTGCAAACTGATGTTCAGGGAAGGCACCTTCCGTGAACATTTACTGGACTTGTGGCCAGTTCAGCTGTTCGAGGCTAGCCATTTAAACCTGACAGCTGAGCGACATAGGGTCTGCCAGTAAGCTGTTAGGTTTAAATGGCTGGCTGTGAGCCATTAAACCTCTTGGTTTCACTCCCCCCTTCAAAACAAGGGGGGAAACAAAACCAACTGGTTAACTGACTGCCAGCCATTTAAACCTAACAGCTGGCTGGTGGACCTGGTCAGCTGCTAGGTTTAAATGACTGTGAGCCATTAAACCTCTCAGCTTTGCTCCCTCTCTCAAAAGGGGGGAAGCAAAACCAACAGGTTAAATGGCTGCCAGCCATTAAACCTCTTGGTTTTGCTCCCCCTGCTTCAAAGTGGGTGCGAAGCAAAACTGACTGGTCAAATGGCTGGCAGCCCTTTAACTGTTCCCGGGCATCCCCACCCTTCTTCTGGACCTGGCAAGCTGCAGCTGGAACAAAGGTGGAAGGAAAGTCCATTCCAGGGCAGTCCCTACCCCCTTTCTCCCGGTGGTGGCTTGCTGCGGCCAGGAGAAAGGGGGAACTGAACTCACCTCCCAAACTGCTTTTTAGGGAGTTGTGCCCAACCCTAATTAGCATTTTAAAGGAGTGGTCTTTTCTTTAACTTTTTTCCCTTGCCCTGAGTCAGAGAAAGACATGAAGGGCTCTACTTGCGAGTTTGCATCTGCAGAAGCTTGCACTACATGTCTGTTTTAAGAAGTGCTTTCTGTACAGAGCCTATTTGAGGGTATGCAAAATTGCTGATGGTTATTCCAACAGTAAAGAGGCATTTTACTAAAGCTCAAAGAACATCATGATTTAAAACATTCTTGGGCTGAGTCCTAGCAGCAACTTACTTCTGACCTAAGTTATAGCAAACTCTGCCTCAAATTCAAGCAGAAGGGGGAGAAGAGAGTAGAGAAGTACCATTTCACCATTTCACCTACAAAGCTCCACACAATTTTGGTTTAAACAGGTGTCAATCTGGGCAAAATATAATGTGTCTTTCAGTTAGAATCTCTGAAGGAAAACTAGCAAGTCTTCCCATGACTTATCTATGTGCCTGTGAGACAGAAGAAATATATGCTACAGCTTAATGGCTATGATCTACAACCTTCTTAGTTCAGAGCAGCCCTATTACTTCAAGAGAACTATTAAGAAGTACACAGATGACAACAGTCGGTGCTTAAATAGTGCCTTCTTTGGACTTAAACTTGCAACTGATCATATTGTAACCTGTTGAATAATGCTGTTTCACTTTTCAGCCTTTACTATTCATGTAAACACATAAACTTGCCTTACACTGAATCAGATCACTCGTCCATCAAGGTCAGTATTGCCTACTCCAGCTACCAGAGGCTCTCCAGGGTCTTAGCTAGAGGTGTTTCACATAACCTACTTTATCCTTTTTAACTGAAGTACTTCTTCACCCAAAGAGTGATTAACACATGGAATTCACTGCCACAGGAAGTGGTGGCGGCTACAAGCATGGACGGCTTCAAAAGGGAATTAGATAAGCATATAGAGCAGAGGTCCATCAGTGGCTATTAGCCACAAGGTATAGATAGGGGCTTTGGGGCAAGTGATGCTCTGTCTTCTTGGTGCTTGGGGGGGTCAACAGTGGGAGGGCTTCTAATGTCCTGGCCCCACTGGTGGACCTCCTGATGGCACCTGGTATTTCTGGCCACTGTGTGACACAGAGTGTTGGACTGGATGGGCCTTTGGCCTGATCCAACATTGGCGTCTCTTATGTTCTTATTAACTGGAGATCCCAGGGAGTGAACCTGGGATCTTCTGTATGTGAAGTAGATGCCTTACAACTGAGCCACAGCCCCTCCCCAATCATGTTGAGGGGAAACGTGAGACAAATAAGAACTGAATTACTCAATTACATCCTTTTTAATAAATCAAATAAAGAGCCGTCTCTCAACTGACCACTCAACTAATGTCAGACTAACCTGCTTGCTAGCAACTTGTTCCAGTTGGAGAAAATCATACTGGAAACTTTCTGTATGATGCAATTATTCCTGTCAATTTTTAAGGCATGCAAACCTTGGAAATCCTATATTTTTATTATTATTATTATTATTATTATTATAGCATTATTATTATCATTATTATCATTATTATTATTATTTTGTATTTGTATCCCACCCATCCCACAAACGGGCTCAGGGCAGGTAACATCATTTGTAATAAATACAATCAGAGTTAAAAATTTAAAACGCAAAGCAATATAAAACATTAAAATTAGTAGTTACAACTAAAACAGAAATGCAGCTGGCTATGAGGATTCTGGCCCGTTGCTATGGATGGAATGATGGCCAGCTATCAGTGGGTAGATGACAGCAACCTCAGGAAGGCCATGTATGGGCGCCCGCTGCCTCAGCCAAAGGCCTGGCAGAACAGCTCTGTCTTGCAGACCCTGCGGAACTGAAGAAGATCCCGCAGGGCCCTGATCTCAGTAGGGAGCTTGTTCCACCAGGCTGGGGGGGCAGGGCAGAGAAAGCCCTGGCCCTGGTTCAAGGCAAGACGGATGTCCCTCGGGCCAGGGACCACCAGGAGGTATTGAACTTTAGAGCGTAACGCTCTCTGGGGCATATATGGGAAGAGGCGGTCCCTTAGATATGTTGGTCCCAGGCCGTGTAAGGCTTTGAAGGTCATGACCAACACCTTGAAGTGAATCCAGTACTCAACCGGCAGCCAATGCAGTTGGCAGAGCACAAGCCAAATGTGAGCCCACACAGGCATCGACCATCAGCAAGCGACCACAAAAAAGCATAGTTGAGTTTAAACCATCTGTTTTATAAGGAACATATACTTAATTCAAGATTCAAAATACAATGAAGATTTACAACATAATACCCACTAAAGGTATTTCTTCCTTCACAATCACATTTTCAATCTTTATTATATAGTAGTCTTCAAATAGATAAACCCTACCTCTGTATGAACTTGGAACAATTATCTTGCAGCCTAAATTACCTCATAGGGTTGCTGTGAGGCTAAAATGGGTGGGACAGCTATGTATGTCACCCTGAGCTCCTTGGAGGAAAGGCAGAATAAAAATGTAATAATACAAGTGTGTATAGCTCATTAATTTGGAAAAAGCTTTGTTTGCTTCATTTTTCCATAAATGGGGTCCTAAAGCAGCTTCTTTCTGTTATCGCACTCTTACGGTACATATTTAAGAGCAGAAATTGTCAAAGCTAAAAAAAACCCAAGTGTTCAAGTTTTAGTGTTTGATTGAGGTCAGTTTTAACAGTCAGCTCTGACTGTTTAATAGCAGATTCAGACAGAGTTTACATTTTTAGTAAGAAAGTATGGGTATAGCCTCTGAGAACTTGCTTGGTAGGGAGGTTTACTCTCCAATCCATTTGAGTTTTACACCAAACTGATTAAATCAATTATGCAGAAAATGATCACAGCTTTTCAATTAACCCTTTTGAAGGCCTAGGCAGAAGGGAAGTTTCAAATGTGTTTTTAAAGAAAGGCAGTCTTAGCAAGTGTAATCCTAACTTTACTCCAGCTATCAACAGAAAAGTTATCATTCACCTACGAAAAGCAGCACTTTGGCTGGAGCTGTTGCCCTATACTTTGTTCAGGTATTATCCCAGAACCATGTATCATAGGCCTAAAGAGAACAGAATGTTCTATTGCACTGTTTATTGCATGTCTTATTGTCTGATTTTTTTTATATTTTGTAATCCTCCCTCCTTGAGTTTTAGAGATAAATGCAAGTTACACATTAAGTAAATAAAGTTCAGCACAACATATCTAAGTGGAAAATTTGGCTATATTTATGTACTAAGAATTATGAGGTGCTGTTCCACTAACAGCAACAGTTATTATGAAGGGTTATAGAAGGTTTTCTTTTTAAAAACATACTAAATTAGGCAAAAGCACAGAATAAAAGCCATGACCTGCATACTGTGATCTCCCCAATCAGGTATTTTCAGAGGATAGTTGTGTTGGTCTGCAGTAAAATAGCTAGATTGGTATCAGACAAGGGGAGCTTGACTCATGAAATCTTGTTGGGCTCTAAGGTGCTACCAGACTCAGATCAGGTATGGCTCAGTGAAGTGTTAAAAGCTAAACAAGAGTATATTCCAGTTAGCAAAGAACCTCACACCTTTATCTGAACAAGAAGATCATAAAAAGATAAAATGAAAAAGATCTGGACTACATTAAGTTTACAAACTAGAACTGAACAGAGAGGCAACCAGAAGGGGAAGGGATAGTGCAAGAGTACAAGGCTCACTTACATAATCCCAACCCATGGATTTAGTATTGTATCGGAACTCATTATAATGGAACACATTCCTCATAAGGACAGTACGATATCCATACAAATACTGACTGCTACACATGTGAAGAGTCAGGGTGGGTGAAGGGACTGAAAAGTAAGAGGCAATGTTATCTACCTTCAACCTGCAGGAGTTCTTTACACTGGAAAAATTGTAAACAAGTCTAATTTTGATCCTCTCATAGTTTTGTGTCTAAATAAGAGAAAAGTCTTAACCAAGCAACCCTGAAAAAGATTAGATGTGGGCTAATATTTTTTTTAATCAATCTCCATGGATTGTTTTGTAGAAGTACAGTATCAGTGGTATCTAATCCCATAATGTTTGTCAAGAGAGTAAACCTGCCTTAATGCATATTTTTGGAATTGTTCTCAAATTCAAACTTTCTAGCACATGATTATTCTATGGTATGATGAGATGTTCGCTGTGTTTCGACCCTGAGATTGTTATGCTACCAAAAACGGTTAGTTGTGAAATCAGCTATGGATTCTTCATATATTTACAGCAACAAATCTTTGAAATGACTGCAATCAGAAAAAAAGTCAACACACCTTTAATTATGGATTGGTATCAGAAAATCCGGGAAACTGTGCTAATGACAAAACTAACAAGTGAGATTTAAGAATATGTTTAGTAATATAATTAGTTTGTGGAGAAATGGTCTGTGTTTATCATGCTCTAGAATAACACATTCCAACATATAATTGTGAGGTGTATATTATAAAAAACTACAAAAATAATACTCCCCAAAATTTAAAATTGTGCTACAGATGTTTTTAAGCTTGTTTATTCTGTTTAGAAGGAAGGGGGTGTCATGAAATGCAAACAAGCTACAACAGCAAAGCCCAAAAGGCTGGGAATTATTGCACTAAGATTGGAAAACACAACAGTGGCCACAGGATTGGAAAAGGTCAGTATACATTCCAATCCCAAAGAAGGGCAATGCAAAGGAATGTTCAAACTATCGCACAATTGCACTCATATCACACGCTAGCAAGGTCATGCTCAAGATCCTACAAGCTAGGCTTCAACAGTGCGTGGATAGAGAACTGCCAGAAGTACAAGCTGGGTTTCGAAGAGGTAGAGGAACTAGAGATCAAATTGCCAACATTCGCTGGATTATGGAGAAAGCAAGAGAGTACCAGAAAAACATCTACTTCTGCTTCATTGACTATGCTAAAGCCTTTGACTGTGTGGATCACAACAAACTATGGCAGGTCCTTAAAGAGATGGGAGTACCAGACCACCCCACATGTCTCTTGAGAAACCTGTATAAGGGCCAAGAAGCGACAGTTAGAACCGGATACGGAACAACTGATTGGTTCAGCATAGGAAAAGGAGTACGACAAGGATGTATACTGTCACCTTGCTTATTTAATATATATGCAGAGTACATCATGCGAAATGCTGGCCTGGATGAATCACAAGCGGGAATTAAGATTGCTGGGGAAAAGATCAACAACCTCAGATATGCAGACGATACCACTCTAATGGCAGAAAGTGAAGAGGACCTAAAGAGCCTCTTGCTCAGGGTAAAAGAGGAGAGCGCAAAAGTGGGCTTGAAGCTCAACATCAAAAAAACTAAGATCATGGCATCCGGCCCCATCACTCCTTGGCAAATAGAAGGGGAAGTCGTGGAAGTAGTGACAGACTTCACGTTCCTGGGATCCCAGATCACCGCAGACTGTGACTGCAGCCATGAAATTAAAAGACGCCTGCTCCTTGGGAGGAAAGCGATGGCGAACCTAAACAGCATGATAAAAAGTAGAGACATCACCCTGCCAACAAAAGTCCGCATGGTCAAAGCAATGGTATTCCCAGTAGTCATGTATGGCTGCGAGAGTTGGACTATAAGGAAGGCCGAGCGCCGAAGAATAGATTCTTTTGAACTATGGTGCTGGAGAAGACTCTTGAGAGTCCCTTGGACTGCAAGAAGAACAAATCAGTCAATCCTCAAAGAAATCAACCCTGACTGTTCCCTGGAAGGCCAGATAATGAAACTGAAGCTCAAATACTTTGGCCACCAAATGAGAAGGGAGCACTCACTGGAGAAGACCCTGATGCTGGGAAAGATTGAAGGTCAAAGAAGACGGGGACGGCAAAGGATGAGATGGTTAGACAGTGTCA
>NW_015163095.1:341235-376570 GCF_001447785.1 Gekko japonicus | reverse complement strand
AGCCGCCGCGCTTCAACAGGGGGCGGGGCCGGGCAACCGCATGCGTCACCACGCACACTCCCTGTGCGCACGGACGCAGAAACCGGGCACTAGAAGCCACCCATAAGGTCCTGGCGGTGACGTCATCACGCTAGCTTGAGTAAGGGGCGGTAGGGCGCCGCCGAGGAAGCGATTGTCAAGCAGAAAGTTTAAGAAGGACATGGTAGTGACCGTGGGTGCGGATGAGAATAGGACGGAGGATTTCGTTTGAGCCTTGTCTAAGAGCTGGCCTACATATGCGGCAAAATTAGGTGGTAGAACAGACAAATTAAAGGGGGAGGCCAGATTTTTAATGTTGTTGTTGTTGTTCAGTCGCGCAGTCGAGTCCGACTCTTCGCGACCCCGTGGACCAGCTCCCGCCAGGCCCTCCTGTCTTCCGTCGTGCTCCGGAGTTTGCTTAATTTCATGTTCGTTGCCTCGATAACACTGTCCAGCCATCTCATCCTTTGCCGTCCCCTTCTTCTTTGACCTTCAGTCTTTCCCAGCATCAGGGTCTTCTCCAGTGAGTGCTCCCTTCTCATTTGGTGGCTGAAGTATTTGAGCTTCAGTTTCATTATCTGTTAGGATTGACTGATTTGATCTCCTGGCAGTCCAAGGGACTCTCAAGAGTCTTCTCCAGCACCATAATTTGAAAGAATCTATTCTTCAGCGCTCGGCCTTCCTTATAAGTCCAACTCTCACAACCATACAGTACTACTGGGAATGCCATTGCTTTGGCCATATGGACTTTTGTTGGCAAGGTAATGTCTCTACTTTTTATTATGCTGTCTAGGTTTCCTTCCAAGGAGCAGGCGTCTTTTAATTTCATGGCTGCAGTCATCTTCTGCAGTGATCTTGGATCCCAGAAACATGAAGTCTGTCACTGCTTCCATGACTTCTCCTTCTATTTCTCAAGGAGTGATGCAGCCGGATGCCATGATCTTGGGTTTTTTGATGTTGAATTTCAAGCCAACCTTTGCACTATCCTCTTTTACCCCTAGCAAGAGACTCTTTAGATTTCTAATGACCCTCATATAAAGTCTGCCTGTAATTTAAAAAAACAAACAAACAAGGGCAAGAGTTCTGCTTTTAGCAGATGGATGCTGTGCTATTCCCCCCCTCCTCCACACTTAAGCAACTTTGAAAAATGCAATCCCTAACCTTCAGGCCAAAGTGATAACATTCCATTCCGGAGCCGGAAAGGACGCAGCTGAAACCGGAAGGAGACGGGAGTCGCGTGCCTCGAGAGAGGAAGGTTGCCGCCAGACGCCGAGGAGGGCCCCCCGCCTGAGGAACCGCTGGAACCAACAGGACCAACTACCAACCACCACCATAGGGGTGCCGGTAGGTTTCCCTGCCCCTTACAAATATATGTGGCCATAGTTAGGGTAGTAAAATGGTGACTAGCACCGAATTGTAAGCCGCTCAGAGACCCCCTGACAAGGGGTTCGAGCGGGATATAAAGTTGAATGTATAAATAAATAAATAAATACTGTCTCAGCTTCTACTTTACTTCCTCATTTTCACCTCTGTGTATAGAGCAAGACTTAAATTAGCACAAACCTTATGGAAAGCATAACATGGCATGTAAATAGTGCTTAGCCACGTCGCCTAAACCAGGATTAGCAAGCAACAAGGCCTTAAGGTCACATACCATAATTTCAGGCACTCTTGATTCCCCCTCCCCTTTATCTTGATATTGGTTTTATTGCTTTTAGGAACTGAGCATCTCCAAAACATTCCTGAGGAAGGAGAATAGAAATCTATTAAATAAACAAAATTTTAGTTTAGAACAGAGGTGTCAAACATAAAGCCCAGGTGCTGGAACCAGCCCGTCCAGAGCTCTTGTGCGGCTCGCAAACAACTAGTGCAAGGGAGGGAAAAGGAGACTGTTGGGGGGGGGCTTCAGCATGGTGGAACAACCTCATCAGCAGAGGTCAAGCAGTCCACCCATATGAGTTTTTCTTTGCACCCCCCCTCCTGGCCCATGAGGCCTTGCAGTGAGGACACACCAACTCGAAGCTTACCATCTGCTGTCCTTTATACAGTTTATATCTCTGGGACCTGACGTTACATTTTATGGCACACATGGCCCGGGCCAACAAAGTGACATTTATGTCAGATTTGGCCCTTGTGACAAATGAGTTTGACACCTCTGGATTAGAAGTTAAGCAATGCTCAAACAAGAAGTGCAGGGTTGAAACCCCGCTTCCTTGCCCTAAAAGTGGAACATGTATGGGCTGGTTTTTGTCACTTCATGACAGCTCTATAACTGCCTGAACCAGAGCAGCAGAGACATTTAGGACAGGTCCAAAACCAACTTTGGATAGTGTAATATTTGTACCTAGTGGGGGCCCAAAGTGGCTTACAACATTCTTGTCTCCGCCGAGGACCCCACAACAACCCCGTGAAGAAAGTGAGGCGGAGAGTGTGTGACTGGCCCAAGATCATCCACTACGTTTTCATGGGTCTCCCGGATCCTAATCCAACAACATAACCAGTACACAGTATATCTGAAGTCTGTATCTGAAGAAGTGTGGGTGCACACAAAAACTTATACCTTGAATTAAAATTTCTTGGTCTTAAAGGTGCCACAGGACTCGCATTTTGTTCTGTTGCTTCAGACCAATATGGCGACCCACCTGAACCAGTACACAGTGTGAAAGCTTTCAAATTTGTCAGAACTCCATCAGGCTGGGTGGTTGGAGGGGAAAAGAGAAAAATGTTATTTCAGGCCATTATGTTTAAGGCTACATGGCTACATCTTGACCAGGATGTGCTGCAGACTAAATTAGATTAGGTGGAGCTGATTTCAAATTGCACCTAAACTTCGGGGGAAGAGGAAGGAAAAATTACAGTCTCTGTTTGAGGATATAAATGCCACCACTTAAGTCAGATGTCTCTCTAGTACCAAACAGAACATAGAGGTTCCTTAGAAGATCAAAAACTGAGGGTTGTTTTTTTTTAAAAAAAAAAAGAATCCAGCCTGATTAAGAGCTGAAGAGAATTTGAAGGCTTGGACACTGTTTGTTGGTATTTTGGTTAGTCCTAATGGATAAGATACATACATGTATGGATGAGATACTTGTATGGATAAGATACTTGTATCCATACTTGTATGGATAAGATACATACATTTCAGAATAGAACCAAAGCAGACAGAAGTTTTGAGAAAGGATAATAAAAATCTTTTTGAAAACTCAGACAGATAATACAATTCAATTGAGTACATTGCAGGAAAATTATGAGCTGTTAGATTTTAGAGCAGACAACTTAATTTGAAACTAAGGGGTTAAACAAGGATCGGGGGGACAATTTAATAGATTGGGGGTGCATTTTCATCTGTTTTGGCTTCAGACTTTACTGAGAATATTTTCATTGAGTATGAGTAAATACTAAATTTGCAGGTCAGCCAAATTTCATTTACAACACATTAGTGGAATTTCAGAGCATATATGTTAAAAGGACAATCACTAAAAGCCATATGAGACCAACCTAAAATATTAATAGAAAATTAGGAGGTTTGGCCTTGACCTGGATAGCCCAGGCAAGCCCAATCTTGTCAGATCTCAGAAGCTAAGTGGGCCGACTTGGCAAGTATTTGGATGGGAGACATCCAAAGAATACCAGGGCCAGGAGACCAAAGGCAGGCTATCAAGCCTCTAAATCAGTGGTTCTCAACCTTCCTAATGCCACAACCCTTTAATACAGTTCCTCATGTTGTGGTGACCCCCAACCATAAAATTATTTTCGTTGCTACTTCATAACTGTAATTTTGCTACTGTTATGAATCACACACAAATACAATACCTTTATTGGCATAAATACTGTTATGAATCGTAATGTAAATATCTGATATGCAGGATGTATTTTCATTGTTACAAATTGAACATAAAGCATAGTGATTAATCACAAAAACAATGTGTGTTTTCCGATGGTCTTAGGCGACCCCTGTGAAAGGGTCGTTCGACCCCCAAAGGGGTCACGACCCACAGGTTGAGAACCGTTGCACTAAATGTTCACTGTGCCCCAAAGGGGTCGCGATCCACAGGTTGAGAACTGCTGCTCTAAATGTTCCCTGTGCCCCAGTAGGAGTTGCCAGACATAGCTATGACTTCCAGGCACGGGCATACACACACAAATGCAAAAATAGCAAAAAAGAAAATTAGGGGGTTTGGTTTTTGAAAAGTACTGGGTTCGCCGCATGGAAGACTCGGACGACAACATGCAGTTGCACACGTTTATTGAGTACTAAACATAAGAACGCACAACGGCCCTGCAAGGCCAACTATATACACTCCCATCCCCGGGCCTCCCACTCCATTGGAGGGTTTGAATTTCCCGCCAAGGAGCCCATTGGTCAGCTAGGGGGGGACTAGGATCCTAGGTCCCATTGTCTTTCTGGAGCCAAGCTCCTGTCTTTCTTGTGGCCACCGTGTGGCGGCTGCATACATAACAGTTTTTACCTGATATACCCACTTCAGTCTTACAGAATTGGAGAGATTTAAAAATTTTAGCCCCCAAATTTTCATCAAATACAGTACAGGTGGGTATTCCATTCAAATTAATGCTGAACCTGAATAGTCAGTGATACACTATAAGAAATAAGAAGCAGAAGAATTGCTTTAAAAATTAATTTTCAGAAAACAGGTCCATCAGGAAATTAAGAAATCATACCAGTATATAGCCTTATATATTTTCTTTTAATGCCATTTTTGTTGTTGTTGTCTCTAGAAAAACATTCAAGGAAGTCTCATTCCGTGGAGCTCACTGCTCTTGCCCAAGGTGAGCTTGTCAAACAGGTACTCCCCTATGCTATTCTGGGGCACCCCCAGGCGCTTCAGATTGATGATATGGTCTCCCAACCTCTTGATGGCCTTCACTTGCTCCTCCAGCTATTTGGACTCCAAGAAGTCACACAGATGGGGGTCTCTCCGTTGCCAGCTTGTGCAGGTCCAGCAGAGCTTGGTTCACCTGCTTCTCCAGCTGCAAGGCTTTCTGAAGGGCTTCCAAGCTGCTGCTCCACTCCTGATCTGGCTTCTTGAAGTCCTTCAGTACAATACAGCCTCCTTGCTTGTTCTGGTATCTCAGGAACTTGTTGGCATGCTCCCTGTCTTCCTGGAACTGCTCCCTGAAGAACTGGGCCACATGGCTCAAAGCGACATCATCACAGTCACAGTGACTGGCCATAGAAACATACACATAGCTAGCACAGAGCTCCAAGTTGACCAACTGGTTCACAGCAGCCTCGCACTCCGGATGGAAGTTTTGGCTCACCTGGGATGTCATCTCTGCACTCTAAACTAAAGGAACTCTCAAGAGTAATTCAAGAGCTCTTCAGCTAATAAGCAATTAAACTCAAGAGCTCTTCAGCTATTGAGCAAGTGAAGGCCATCAAGAGGCTGGGAGACCATATCATCAACCTGAAGTGCCTGGGGTGTCCCAGAACAGTATGGGGGAGTACCTGTTTGACAAGCTCATCTTGAGTGAGAGCAGTGAGGTCCACAGGATGAGACTTCCTTGAATGCTTTTTTAGAGACAAAAATAGTATTATGTAGTGATATTAATGTTATAATATTCTATAGTAATGCTTCAGGAAATCCATATAAAGCAATCTCAAAATCACTGGCAAGCTGAATTATATAAATCTTCAGCAACAGAAAAAAATGAGTAGCAGCTATATTTATACTTCAAAAATCAACTATCAGGTCAGGTAACACCTTTAAAGAAAGATGTTGATGGGCAACATATAATGATTAAAGAAGAACAAAAGAATTGCTGTCTGCATTTATGCTCCATGTTTGGTGGTGAAGCAATTTTATACATCTTTGCTTGATGATATGCAGTGGTTTGCTGACAGGGAAATATTTTTGGCAGATGTTTTAATGAAATTCTTGATTTAGATTTAGACAGAAGCAAAACAGATAGGAAACTATGTAAGATTTTACCAAAAATTTTGGTGTGGAAATTGAATCTCTCTGATTAACTGATGCTTGGAGACATTTTAATCCAAATGGTAAAGAGTACAAGTTCCTTTTTAATCCTCATATATTTGAGAATAGATTTGTGTTTTATATCTCAAGATCCAATTTCATTAGCACATGAAATTCAGATAGGTTCAATAATTTTTCTGATTACACTCAAATCTCTGATCTATAAACTTAAAACAACATCAAGGCACATTTCCCCCCTGGAAGTTAAACAACAATTAATCCATCTGAGAAGCAAACTTGAAGAATTCTTTGCTAAACAGCATGGCTTAAAACAATATTTTTCTCCCTCTCTCTCCAACCCTGATGAAGAGTTCTAGCAAAATTGAAAGCTCACACACTGTATACTGGATTAGGACCTGGGAGATCCAGGTTCAAGTTCTCAGGCTGTCATGGAAGCCTGCTGGGTGACCTTGGGCCAGTCACACACATTCAACGTAACCTACTTTACAGGGTTCTTGTGTGGATAAAATGGAGAAGAAGAAACTGGTGTAAGAAATTTGTTTTTAAAATTACATTATATTGTGGCATATTGAACAGTGCTGTTTTATGGAAAAACAATATTTAATTGAGCGGTGGCTCAAGTGGTTAAGACGCTGAACTGCAGGCTGTGGAAGGTCAGTAGTTCAGCGGTTCAAGACCCAGGTGCCGCATGATGGAGTGAGCTCCCATCTCTAGTTCCAGCTCTTGCCAACCTAGCAGTTCAAAAGCAAGAAATTGCAAGTAGATAAATAGGTACCACTTCGGTGGGAAGGTAACAGCGTTCCGTGCGCCTTGGTGTTTAGTCATGCCGGCCACATGACCACGGAAACGTCTTCGGACAGCGCTGGCTCTTCAGCTTTGAAACGGAGATGAGCACCACAATCCTAGAGTCGAACTCGACCGGCTTTCGAGCAAGGGAACCTTTACCTTTACGCAAATGTACCAAATGAGTTGGTAAAGGGTGAAATAAACATAATGATCAAGTATGGTTTAGAGGCTTAGCAGCTTAATTATTTCTTAAAATATTAAAATGTATTTTTATGATATATTAATTCAAATATTGTATGTTTGATGGTATATTTATAATTTTGAAAATTAAAAATAAGATGTGTTACATGACATTTGCTTTTAGATTGTTCTTTGGCTCACCACCTGCCTCACTTATGAAGGCAGAGGCTGCGTGAGTAGGATCAGAAGCAGATCTTATGGCAGGCCAGTTCGCATGGGAATAGACAGTCTGTTAGGTCCCCTAGTTCCAGGCCACTGATACCTTCATAGGTCAAAAGCAGCAGTTTGAATTATGCCTGAAAGGATATCAGAAACCGTGAAGATCCTTTAACACAGGGCAAATGTTGCTTATCATAGCATGTCCTAGTTAACCATCTAGCTGTCATATTTTGAATAGATGTTTAAGGCTCCATATATAACGCTCTGCAGTGTCAAGGTTATCATCAGTTTAAACCAATTAAAAGTGCCACTTTGTAATCCACTGAACTGTACATCAACAGTACCCCCAGCTTTGTCTGGACATCATTTCAGTTTATTAACCCAAATCTAGTCCATTCCCAATTCCAGGCTTCTACTTCAGGAAGTTCTATTCAGGACTGCCACTGTCTCCCTTAACTCTGACATGAAGGGAGAAAAGGCTTGATGTCACCAGGCCTCTGTCCCTGCCAAAGCACAACGGAGCACCGCTCCGTCAGTCAGGAGCCCAGGAGGCGGGCACATAAGCCCCGCCCCCTGCTCCCACCAGAAATCAATTGGGCATCCGTGGGGGGGGGGCAAATGTTTCCACGCCTCCCTGAGCCCCGGGGTAGTGGCCTTGGACTCGTAGGGGCAGGGGTCATTTGGGGGGGGACGCGGGGGGACGCCATCCCCCCGGGTGAGGTGCGGGAGGGCGGGGCCTGGAGCTCCCTGCTGGTGCCCGCTGGAGGTCGCCGCCGGCTGTGGGGAGGACACACTTCCGGTGATGTCAGGGGGTGTGGCATATGCTAATGAGTTATGCTAATGAGTCCCCCTAGCTCTTTTTCTACGAAATGACCCCTGTTCTGGGGGATCCCCAGGTGTCACCTGGAAGCTGGTATCCCTAGTTCCAAGGGAGAGAAGGATGAGGAGAAAGTGACTCATCAAATGTGGAAAGGTCATAAATCTTTACTAATAGGCAGAACTACACACAGATCTTCTTGCAAAAAAAAAAAGGTAGTGCTGATAGCTTACTCTTCTGTTCTCTCTCAGGCTGCACTGGGTAGCCATAGGTGTAAATGTTTTGCTTCTACACATGGACGTACAGGCAGGCCGTGCTGTAGGCAGGGGATGGGGAGGCAAATGCCACACTTGCCTTTTCTGCTGGTGCTAAGTGGTATGTATGTTTTATTACCTTAATGTGTATGTACTGCAATTGGTAATGCACCACGTGGACCTCACCAAACCAGCTGATCGGGGTGGGGGGAAATCCAAGATATTGCAATGTCTTTAATTTCATCTAAAAACAGTGCATGCTCTCTCTCACACACACACACAAACACAGATACTATTAGCTCCAGGGAAACTTTGGTTTACCAGTGAAAAATGCAAGAAATGGAGGGAGATCTGCTTTTAAAGAATAATGCAGTGGGCATATGAGGAGAGATAAACCTTGCTCCTTTTGAGCATTATATAACTACACTGTTTATTTCAGCATTATTTCCTCCAAGTTAGGCTAATGAATCCTCTACCCCTATTTTAGATATGAACTGGCATACTCAAACAAGACAATCCTATAATAAAGAAGAATTTAACGAAAATTAAAATGAAAATATGCCTTTTGTGCATTTTTGTACCTGAGGCTACTTGCTGCCAGATAATTACAAAACTCAGACTTGTTTCCTTTGCTGGCAGAATCCAAACTGTTTCTCTGCAGTGCCCATCCAGCAGTTGGGGCATGAAGCAACCAATTCTCTTTTGTGTAAGCATTTTCTAGCCATTGGTACCCACTGTGGAAACATCGGTGCCTATTAACTATTTGAAATACAAGAGAAAAGGTCATCTCACTGGATTATACTGTTATTCTGTATATGTTATTTGTTCCATGTTGAGATTGCTGACAGCTAACATGACGATATGCATAAAGTGTGCATACTGACATCTCTCTTTGTTCTCGAGAGGTAAATTGAGTCTTGCCTTGCTGAACAAGGCTGACTTCTCTGTGTCCTGTCTTTTCTATTATGTGAGGCTTTCCACTCCTATGGTTATTCCCTTCAGGCTCTCTATCTCTTCCAACAGTTTATTTTCATTTTCCAAACCTTTGCTGAGCTCCTGCACCATCCATGAACATTTTAATGGATGAGATCAAAGGGCCATCTAGTCTAGCATTCTCTTGCCTCTATTCTTTCTTTCTGGAACTAATATAATTTGGAATACAGGAGATCTCTTTTGTATGAAATTTAATTGACAGTATTGAGAGATCTCAGAAATCTCATCCTCAGTGATCTCACAAAGAGAAATCCTCTCCCATCACATATTTTTCACATCTAATTTGTTTTAGCACTGCCTGTTGTTTTGGTGGGTGAGATAATTTGCCATTATGCTCCAAGCATTCTGCCTGCCTTCCAGAGTGTAGAAGCAAAATGTTGTTCCTCCTTTCACACCAGGTATGCTGCTTATCACAGCAGGGGAGGGGAATGTAGCATGGCTAGTCGGTACCTCTATTCCTCACTCTGCAGTATCGGTCTTTACAGCTCACCCCTTCTTTTCACTGTTATTCCAGCTACTTTCAAGTGTGAAAACCAGGATGACCTGAATAATGGTAATCTTCAAAGATTTATAGAGATAGTCAAATGTAACTATTTATCAGGTCAGTTATAGAGGAGGCTTGTGTCAGATTATATTGGGTTAATTTATAGAAGCCAATTCCTACAAACTCTTTTCCCCTGTAATTTCATCTGAGTACTAAGGGACAAACTAAATGTTGCTTTTTAAAAAGTACTCTGTACATGTGGAGCAGCCAAAAGGGGGGGATAGCAAAAAAGGGGAAAGAATAGCACAGAGGGGAAGGCAAGAGGCCATTCTCCCCCACATTGCAGTTTCCAGCTAAATTGGGCTCTCCTTTATTTTTACACAGACAATTGCCATAGCTACTGTGGGGAGACAGAGTTGAGTCCGGGCCCCAAGCTTGGCTCTGAGTTCCAGATTTACTTTCAAATATGGCTTTAATTGAAATTTGTTGGTTGTTCTAACATTTGGTAATTCTTTTCCTTGCTTCATCGTTATAGTCAGCAAACAATACAAACACTGGCACAAGAATTCATCCAAATCAAAGCTTAGTTTCCATTTTTTTCCTAAACAAATACAGGAACTATACAATTGTAAATGGTATGGATAGAGTGGATTTATTTTTCCCCCTTTCATAACTTTAGAAGTTGGGATAACCCAATTAATTGATTGTCAATCGTTTTAGGACAGGCAAATCAAGGCTGTCATATGACACAATTAAATTATGGAATTCATTAGAGCAAAATATGGTGGCTGCTAATATAGATGGGCTTAAAAATGAATTAACCAATTGTACTGTCAACAGTTGTTAGCCAATTCCATGCTTAATGTTGATTAGTAATGCATGAACCAGTGAATTTCCAGTTCTTTAGTTCTTCTATTCAACAAGCCCTTTATCTATGCATTAGTTACCCCCCTCCCCCAATGTGGGTTCAGTACTTTGGGGCCAGGAAGCAATTTTTCTCCAGGCCAGTTTGGCCCCCAGTGATCCTGGAGGGGTTTTTTAAATCATATTCTGGGCGTGGAACAGGGGTCACTGGGGTGTGTAGGGGGTATTGGTGAATTTCCTGCATTGTGCAGGGGGTTGGACTAGATTACCCTGGAGGTCCCTTCCCACTCTATGAGTCTATGATTCTATCATTCACCCAGGCTGACTGTGGGCACGGCAGCACCTCTGTCAGGCAAAAGCACCTGAGATCTTCCCCCTCCCCTTTTCCTTCGCCCGACTTGGAGGCGAAGGGAAGGGAGAGGGGGGAAAGAATGAATCCCAGGTGCTTCTGCCTGTCAGAGGGGCTGGTGCACACTTCCGGTGATGTCAGGGTGTGTGTCATATGCTAATAAATTATTCTAACGAGCTCCTGCAGCTCTTTTTCTACAAAATGACCCCTGGATGTCATTGTAATTTTAATGACACCTTACTTCAAAATTCTCCTGATGTTGAACAGAATAGACCTCTGTGGAATCCTGTAGCACATGTGCCATGAAACCAAAGTGCAATCCCCCCAACACCATCTTTACTTCTGGTAGCATTCCACCAGGTAATAGAGGAACATGGAGCCTCCAATCTCTATCTAGTCCAGAAGAATACAATGCTCAATAGGTTGAAAAGCTGCTAAAAAGTTCTGGAAAGCTATAAAGTACTTTCTCTGTCTTTCTCTCCAAGCAGGTCATCTTCCATGGCAACCAAGGCAAACTCCATATCAAGCACAAGCTAAAAGACAGTGTGAAATTGTTCTAGGCAATCCAAACTGTAACCAGGAACATCAGCAAACATCCAGTAGGCATCCAGGCCTCTCAACCACAGTGTCTATGGCAAGCACCATAGCAATGGAGAAGGATCTACCATTTTCTCCAGGTATTCTGTATTACACATTGAATTTTGGAAGCAAAGTCTTAAAGGAAAATGTATAGGCTTCACACAGTAAATGAGAAGAAAGTGCATTTATTGCATTAAATGATTCTGCAAAATAGGCCTACATTAAATTATTAAAAGGTAACAGAGAAAACAGGGATTGGCAAATGAGCTGGGGGGCAGGGCAGAGTGACGTGTGGGGGAGATGGAGAATCAGAACCTTGTTGAGTAGGAAGGAGAAGAAACAGATAAGCAAATGAGTTTCAAAGGACAAGAGATGGGCCTTCCGCTTCTGACCTGAAGGTGGCAATGTTGCATCAGTTTGCACCACTTCTGCCTTCTGCCTAGGAGCCTCGGAAATGAAAGTGAAGGCAGACAAACAGTGAGAAAGGGTAGCCCTGTTAATCTGTTGCAGGGGTGGCCAAACTGTGGTTCAGGAGCCACATGTGGCTCTTTCACACATATTGTGCAGCTCCCGCTACAGTGGCTGGGGAAGCAAAGGGGAGGCATGCCTCCCCAATTGGTCTTCCCTTCCCCAGCCAGTGCAGAGAAAGAAAGCAACTTGAACTTTAAATGCATTCTCAAAGCCCTCCCCCCAGCTAGCTTGGAGAAAGCATTTGTCTCTTTAAATCTCTTCTCCAAGCCAAGCTAGCCAGTGTGGGGGCCGGGTGGGGCTTGGAGGACTCATTTAACATTAAAATTGCTTTTTTTTCTACCTCTCCCTCCCCCATCTATTTGCTTTCTTTCCACTTTCTTTCTCTCCACCTTTCTTTCTCTCTCTCTTTCTCCCCTCCCTCCCTATCTAAAGTTATCTATTTAATATTAGTAAAAGCAAATTTGCATATTTTTCAATAAAATGTAATATTTGTTCACATCTTGCGGCTCTCAAATATCTGACGTTTAGTGGTTAAGTGCACGGACTCTAATCTGGGAGAACCGGGTTTGATTCCCCACTCCTCCACTTGCACCTGGCTGGACGACCTTGGGCAAGCCATAGTTCTGATAAGAGCTGTCCTTGAAAAAGAGCAGTTTCTGTCAAGAGCTCTCTCAGCCCCACCTACCTTACAGGGTGTCTGTTGTGGGGAGGGGAAGGGAAAGGAGTTTGTCAGCCACTCTGAGACACCTTTGGGTAGTGAAGGGTGGGGTATAAATCCAATCTCTTCTTCTTCTCCTCCTCCTCCTCCTCCTCCTCTTACGTTAAGCAAGTTTGGCCACACCTGATCTGTTGTATCAAGAAGTCTTCTAGCACCCTAAAAGATCAGCAGATTTTATTGTGGCATAAAATTATTGTTGAATATAGTATAAATATAAATATAATAAATATAAATGGGGAATTGAAGTGTAGCCTTGCTGGTTAGGGGAAAAAATCCAAAAGCAATAGCAGCATAACATTTTTATTAGGACCAAAGAAGGAAGCAGGTAAGTTCCTGACATGAACATTTGCTCATTTCTTTGTGATATGTTAGTTGGCCTTAATAAAAGGGAATCTGAATGGCACTCTTTTAAGAGTTTGATTTGTTGAAACCCCCGCATGCGGGGAGGGCGGGGTATTTGTTGAAACCCCCGCATGCGGGGAGGGCGGGGTATTTGTTGAAACCCCCGCATGCGAGGAGGGCGGGGTATAAATGAAATAAAATAAAATAAATAAAATAAATAAATGTGAATTCAGGAAGACCCAAACACCCTGTGTTTATATCCTATGTTGGTATTCGTTTAAGTTTAACAGAGTTTACAGAAAGTAATAGAGAAAGGTACAGATTGTCTGTCTGTTTCTGTCTTTAAGAAGGATGAATCATTCCACTGGGTTCAGGACCACCTGATCTTGGGGTCAATGCAACACATTCCTGGGGCACTGGCCCCTTAGGGGAATGCTAAGAATGTCTTTATCTTCACTTCCCAGAAACCTGCCAAAGAGAAGCTGATGGAGAATTAGGCCGTAAGGTAATAAATGAGGGAAGGGGAGGAGTGGGGGTTTAAAGGTTGCACCATGGGAAGATACATTCAGAGTGGGCTGTGGAATTGAAGTTGTTCATGTACGGAAACCATACAGTAAGTGCAGTGGATTCGGATCTGCAGCATCCAGGTTCGAATTCCCACTCTGCCATGGAAACTCACTGGATGACTTTGGGCCAATCACATTTACTCAACCTAACCAACCTCACAGGGTTCTCGTGAGGATAAAACAGTGGAGAGGAGAACAATGGAAGCCACTTTGGGTCCTCACTGGGGAGAAAGGCTGGGTATAAATGAAGTAAGTAAATAAATAATCTATCAATGCATCTGCAGGGCTATGAGATGTTTTCCTTTGCACCCAAACCAGGTCCTGTCACCTTGCCTTGAAGCACTGAAAGCACATTCTGTTTCTGTAATTAATGTGTAAAGCCACCAGGACTCCGGAGGAAACCACAAAGCTGTGTTCTTGGAAATCTAACATAACCTACTTACCATAGGACCATTGGTATGAAATGCAGAAATCAGAAAAGGCTACAGATCTGGCTGTAGCACATCAGACTTCCTTCTAACCTGTTTGCCTCCTCAAGGCCCCCTAAATTGCCCTAGGGATCACATGTCATAACCAGTCAATACTGAGGCAGGTTACAATGTAACTGACATGAAATGGACTGCTTCCCTTCTATTTCGTCAATGGGAGGGGAGAGCCATCTTCTGTCCACATGGAAATCAATGCTAGTACTGAGGAGTCTCCACTATGCTACACCAACTCTCTTCCCTCTTCTACACAATTATTAAAGAAACAGGATCTCTAATGTTGACAAATTGGCCATCCCCAACCTAGAGTTATCATTTGGTTATATTGTGCCATTCTGGATTGTGGAACAGCCATTCCAGATATCACAGGAGGAAAAGGGGTGGGAATGTCTCTCCAAGGGTCCTGAAAATGAACCAAATTCAATGGTTTATTCTCAGATGATCTGTACTCTTGCTATACATGTCAGTATCAGGTCTGCTTTGCAAACACCCATTATGGGCAGCGAAGCCAGCTTGCTTTAACTTTTTTGGCAGATCTGGGGCTTGAACCAACCATGTGACTGATGAGATCCAGGTACCACATCCTGGGGAATCATCATGTATCACTACTTGGACACAAGTCTGAGTGTTCTGAAGGCTAGCTCAGTATTCCACAAGGCCACATGGATTGGCTTCACCAGATAATCTGAACCAGTGTTCCCTCTAACCTGAGTTAGTGTGAGCTAGCTCACAATTTTTTAGCCCCCAGCTCACACATTTGTGTCTTAGCTCAGGAAGGATGGCTCCAGAGCAAACTAAGTTATGCAGAAGCCATATCGCTCGCTTACAACTTTAATGCCAGAAGCTCACAAAGCAGAATTTTTGCTCACAACACTCCACAGCTTAGAGGGAGCACTGATCTGAACCAGAGATGGTGGGGGGGGGGTTATTGAGGCTACATGCAGCACTGCTGCAGGTAACAATTTCTCCACCTATAGTTCTGCACACACCACTATCCATCTAGCTGTGTGCCATATTTTTCTCTCACCTGTGCTCCAAGAAGCTTGGGGTTCTCTCCTCCATTTTGCCTTCACATCAACCCTATGAAGGAGGTTAGGCTGAGAGAGATTGACTGGCCAAAGTCACCCAGTCAGCTTTACAGTACAGCAGTGGGGAGTTTTGAACATGTATCTCCCAGGTTCTAGTGCCACACTGCAACCACTACGCTGTATCACATTGCATCAGGCTGAGTGAAAGCAAGACATAGTTGAGTTTGCTACCACTGTTGGTAGGCCTAAAAAGCACCATAGTCAAAAAGTGATGGTATCACTTCTGCTTCTTTTTTCTGGAAACTGTTTGACAGCAGCTCACATGAATCAAATACAGCCTTGCAAATAGGTCCACAGAAGTTACTAGCCCTGCACAAATTTTTACAAGCCATACCTCTGTTGGATATCAGTGGTATAGAAAGGGGGACCCTGGCTGCATGAAGATGATTTTTTACCATCATACAGAGAGTGATAAGCTCTCCTTCCCTAATGATACAAAAAAGATAAGAAAATAATTTCAAATTATAGTCTTTTTATTATCATGATCTGTGGTGCTGTTTGACTGTTCAGAGTTTGGAAGTGCTGAACAAGACCACTGTATCTATGATGACCGCATATATTAGATCTAAAAGGTCCTCTCCAGTTTGGTGTAGTGGTTAAGTGCGTGGACTCTAATCTGGGAGAACTGGGTTTGATTCCCCACTCCTCCACTTGCACCTGGCTGCATGACCTTGGGCAAGCCATAGGTCTGATAAGAGCTGTTCTTGAAAAAGAGCAGTTTCTGTCAAGAGTTCTCACAGCCCCACCTACCTCACAGGGTGTCTGTTGTGGGGAGGGGAAGGGAAAGGAGTTTGTAAGCCGCTCTGAGACACCTTTGGGTAGTGAAAGGCGGGGTATAAATCCAATCTCTTCTTCTTCTTCTTCTTCTCCCACTAATGCAGGAAACTTCCTACAGTGCAAGGAGAATTCTGCTAACACAAAAAGCCTTGCTCCAGTGGAAGAGTGTGTCCTGCCTTATATTGGTTGAAAACAGAACATTTTGATCCAAATTGTAATCATTATTCTGGACTGTGTATACATGTGTATTAAAAATTAACATAATATGAGATCTGATATTATACTGTAAGTTTTATATATTAAAATATTTCTATCCCACTTTTTGGCATGAATGCCCACAAAGTGGGCATTTACTATGACCAGTAGTAAACACAACATCATATTAAAAGCACAGGGATAAAATATATGAAGTAGCAATTTGACAGGAATAATAGTAGCATAAACAGTTAAGTTTTCAATGCCTCCTAAAGGCCACAAGAGAGTGGGTCAATTGTAACTAACCAAGCAGAAGCATTCCATAATTTTGGTGCCACTACCCAAAAGACCCTGTTACGTGTTGCCAGCCGGACTTCCAATGGTAATAGGAAACCAGATGACTTCAGTGTCCACATAGGTTCATTTTGGAGATTATCTTGCCGACCACGTTATAATTTCCAGTAAGACTGATTCCTTTCCTGGGGAGAATCCATTGTAATTTGTATATGGACATATAGACACCAAGTTTTTAAAAGTTGGGGAACAAAGATTTTAGGTTAGTTTTAAGCTGATTGTTAATGAGACATAGCTTTATACTACAGTCCATGCTTCACATGTATGAAAATCTAGGTTCCTTTTAGGGGTGTTGTTGTATACTAACTAAGGACCGCGCACATGGTCGGGCTCGCACGTGGTCAAGTGAAGAAGCAAAGCTTCACGACCTGAAACAATAGACTCAGAGGATCCTAGAACGGGCCAATCGGTCAGTCCGGATCCTAATAGGGACCAATGGTTATGGGTGCACTGTAAATAAACCTATCACGGGTGTTGGGTGTGTTTGTGGGTGTGGCATGTGCCGGCATTTAAGCAGGCCACCGGGTCTGGCTGGTTGTCTCAGTTTTCTCCTACCTTAAATAAACTATGAGCTGATTCACAAATAATGCGTCTGGACCCAGTACATTATACTGGCGATGAAGGTGGGATCCCGATGAGCATGCCTGACCAAGCATCTGACCCGGCGACTCCTGAGTCCGCAATTGGCAATGCACTGTGCACCGAGAACCCGCTCACCGCACCCCGCATTGTTTCTCTGGTCATAGCTGCTGCTCCGGGACGAGACCGCCCAGCTTCATCCACACACCACGCGGCAACCACACCTGCCTCCAATGCATCGGACAAGGACGACGTCCTCCAGGTATGCCATCCCGACTGCAGAGGGCCACGGCTGCCATCTTCATCCACACCGCAAGCCACGAGGACAAATGCTCAACCGACATGCACCAGCTGCGGGGATTTGCATGAATGCTGCTCCTGCCGTTTCCGGGATGCAACCTGCCAGTCCTGTGGCAAGATGAGACACATCGTCCGGGTTTGCCGTTCCCACAGAACCAAATGCCAACCAATGACACATCAGGAATCAACAGATCTACACACCACAACAACCAACCAACAACATCAGGTACTGAACTTGCCCCAGGATGTCCCTAACAAAATACATGTGACTGTATTAATAGAAGGGTCACCTTGTGAGATGGAGTTAGATACAGGTTCCTCCTTCTCCATCATCTCAGCCGAGACCCTCAACAAGCTCTGTCCACAGGGGGACATCGTCTTAAAAAACCAATGGGCCTCACCCTGTGGGACTTCTAGAAAAACCCGGTGGCCATCAAGGGGTGGGGCAAGTTCAGGGTGAAATACAAGGACTTTAACAGACTGCTAGATTTGTTGTTGGTGGAAGGGAGGCTCACCAGCCTACTAGGGCTATCATGGTTTGGGCCTCTGGGGTTCAGGGTAACCGGAGTGAACCCAGTGCGAACCCAGGACTTTAATACTGTTTGTGACAAGTTTCCAGCTGTGTTCAATGGGATGCTCGGCCATTACACCGGCCCTCCAGTTTCCCTTGACCTAGACCCTGCGGTACGGCCCATCCGCATGAAGGCCAGGTGCCCCCCATTTGCCCTATGTCCAAAAATAGATGAGGAGTTAGATTGCCTGGTGGATCAAGGCATCCTAGAACCAGTGCCGCATGCCCTATGGGAAACCCCCATCGTGACACCGGTGAAACCTAATGGGGATGTCCAGATATGCGCAGACTATAAATGTACTATTAATAAAGCCCTCCAGGATCACGCCTATCCAGTCCCTGTCGTCAGCCATGTCCTTGCCTCCCTCGCCGGTGTCAAAATATTTGGCAAACTGGATTTGGCGCAGGCATATCAGCAGCTCCTGGTGGACGATGCCACTGCCAAAGCACAAACTATAGTAGTCCACAGGGGGGCGTTCAGGGTTCAGCGGCTGCAATTTGGGGTGTCACCCCAGGGATTTTCCAAAACATAATGGACTGTTTGCTTAAAGGTATCCAGCCATTCTTCAATGATGTTTTAATCGCAGCCCACGACACTGAGACCTTTCCTGTGTGACTGTGGACTGTCCTCCAATGATTCAACGATGCCAGCCTCAAAGCGAAGCATGAGAAATGCTTGTTGGGGGTACTGCAGGTAGGATTCCTGGGGTTTGCGGTCGAAACGCAGGGCATCCACCCCACAGAGGACAAGATTCAGGTGATCGTACAAGTGCCTACCCCCTCCTCCAAGGCCGAGCTTCAGACTTTCCTCGGCCTCTTGAACTTCTACCACTCCTTCCTGCCCCACAAGGCCGCTGTCACGGAGCCCTTACACCATCTCCTGGACAATCACGTGCCTTGGGCCTGGGGCCCTTGCCACACCACCGCGTTCTGGGCAGTGAAGGAACTGTTAACATCCAATGTGGTCCTTGCACTCTTTGATGAATCCCTTCCTGTGATTCTGGCATGCAACGCTTCATCGTACAGAGTGGGTGCAGTCCTGCGGCACCGGCTCGTGGACGGGTGAAAGGTTCCTGTTGCTTACTATTCCCACACCCTGTCCACTGCTGAGTGCAACTACACACAAATAGAGGAGGAGGCCCTGGCAATCATAGCTGGAGTTAAAAAATTCCACGATTACCTGTATGGCTGGGCCTTCACGATAGTCACAGATCACAAGCCTCTCTTGGGGTTGCTTGCCCCGGACCACCAGACCCCACAGATGCTATCCCTTCAGGTGCTCCGCTGGTCCATATTCCTGGCCGGGTACCAGTATGTGCTCGTTCACCACCCCAGCAAAGCGATGAGCCACACCGATGCCCTCAGCTGCCTTCCGCTGCCATCCTGTGACCCCGACCCGGCTCCGGCGCACCACATCGCCTTGCTGGAAGACCTTCCTGACCACCCAGTCCAGGTAGTGGATGTCCCTCGTCACACCGCTCGGGATTGCATCCTTTCCCGGGTCTTGGACTGGGTGGGGAGGGGCTGGCCCACCAGCACGGTGGAGCCAGAACTTGATGCCTTCTCATCTTGGCGAGACAAGCTACCTGCTCTGGGGTAGTCGGGTGGTGGTGCCCGCTCCACTGTGCAAGTGGGTGCTCAAAGCGCTGCATGAAACACACCCAGGAATAGTGCGCATGAAAGCCCTGGCCCAGAGTTATGTGTGGTGGCCGGGGTTGGACGGAAAAATCGAGGATAAGGTGAAGTGCTGCCAGACGTGCCAGGAATTGTGGCCTGAGTCACCCAGGGCCCCGGTACGACCATGGGAGTCATCCTACAAGCCGTGGGCTAAGCTCCATTTGGGCTCTGTGGGCCCATTCCAGGGACAAGTCTTCTTCATCTTGGTTGACGCTTACACCAAGTGGTTGGAAGTGGTCCCGGTGCCATCCACTTCGTCTTGACCTGCCATACGTGCCATGTGGTGAATTTTCAGTACGCATGGCATCCCAGGCTCCCTAGTGACGGACAACGGGTCGGCCTTCACCTCAGCGGAGTTCCAGGAGTTCATGCAGTACTATGGAATTAGGCACATCCACTCCGCACCATTCCACTCCGCGACCAACGGCCAGACTGAGCGCATGGTCCAAACAACGAAGGAGTCCCTGCACAGAATGGACCCGGGGGACTGGGAATACAAGCTAGCCACCTTCCTATTCGGACAGTGAATAACACCCCACTCCACTACCGGATGGAGCCCTGCCGAGCTGCTCATGGGTTGGCACCCCACAACTCGGCTAGACCGCCTGCACCCAGATCGAGCACCTGAGCACAGCGCAGTTACAGAGGACCAGGTAATTCCATGGGGGTTCTTCCCAGGGGATCCAGTGTACACCAGGAAATATGCCTGTGACCCAGCGTGGATCCCAGCCAGGGTGATCAGGGTAATGGGGCCCCTGTCCTATGAGGTCTCAGGAAAGGATGGCCAACTGTTGAGGCAACACATCGACCAGCTATACCTCCTCCTCCTCCCTGCCATCCCCGACGCGCCAGGGGACAGCGAGGACAAACGCCCGAGCCGCGAGACAAGTGAGACGGGAGAACCCGATGTGTCCTTGAAAGCCCAGCTATGGCCAAGTGCTTCACTCAAAGCAGTCACTGGCAGCGACTCTGAGCTGGCCCACAGTCAGGAACCCAGCAACGCACTGACCCCGGCCGAGCTCCCAGAAGCCCCGGCTGAACAGACGGTGACCGTACCAGAGCAGTTGGCCCCGGCCCCCAAAGTCCGCCGCTCAACCGTGGAATGGCAGAGGCCAACCTACCTCAAGGACTTTGTTAGGGGGAGTGCAAACTGTGGGGGGAGGGGTGTTGTATACTAACTAAGGGCCACGCACGCGGTCAGGCTCACACGTGGTCAAGCGAACAAGCAAAGCTTTGCGACCTGAAACAATAGACTCAGAGGATCCTAGAACAGGCCAATCGGTCAGTCCGGATCCTAATAGGGACCAATGGTTATGGGTGTTGGATGTGTTTCTGGGTGTGGCATGGACCGGCATTTAAGCAGGCCCCTGGGCCCGGCTGGTTGTCTCAGTTTTCTCCTACCTTAAATAAACTATGAGCTGATTCACAAATAACGTGTCTGGACCCAGTACATTATAGGTGTCCAACTAAATCCCACTGGATATTGTGGCTAAAAAAAGACATCTCCCAGCCATTTTGGAGGCCTGATGAGCCATTGGTTTGGCTTAGCATGCATGATGCAGGCAGCCTTTTGACATTAATTTCCTATTTAGGTCTCAGAAGCCATCATTATTTCCATATCTGGTTTATTCTGTATTGTCAGTTCCCAAGGTTCCAATACAAGAGGTAGGGAGAATTGTATTATCTGTTGTACCTATGCAGTTAGGAATGGTGTGGTACTGATAGCTCCATGACACCACCACTTCTGATACAATGCAGACATCAGCATCAGACTTGCACACATGTGCAGTGAAGAATGTACATGCAAATCCTACTCAAGTGGGTAATCTGAACATTAATGTAAAATGAACATGCAAATGTACACAAGGTCAGGCATTGTCCAACAATCATTCTCTGAAAGAGAAGCAAGTCTTACATTTCCATGCCTCATGTTTAGACTTAAGTTTTAACAAGGTTTTTTGTTTTAATGTTTTTGGTATTCTTAAGAACATGCTCAGAGGCTTTCAGGCATTATAAAACATTTTAGAAACATAAATTATTCAGTCACAAGCCTTTCTTACGCACAGGGTATTGTTTTTTGTTCAGAACATTCATTTTATGTTTGCTTCAGCACCAGCTTCTACATTATCAGGCCTTTCTGTTTCATGTGGTTGTGTGGTAGGCAAAGGCTAATAACACCTGCCAAACGTGAGAAAACCAGTTCCTCCCATTCCGCCAGCATGATCTCAGAATGACCTAAGCAAAGAATCCAAAGGACAACTAGGTCCCCTGATAAATTAAAGTCTATAAAATGCTGCATTAAAAATACAAAGAAAGCAGGATAATGCAGTATCTACATTAATGAATGATTCAAACTGCAGCAACGAGAATGAAGCTGGAAAATGTTTCCCCTTCCAAACATTAATATTGTCACATGATTATGGTAAAGATTGTAGAGATCAGTGAAATTCCTAGAGCATCACTATCAGCACTATTCCCCCCCCCTCCTGTTCCTCAAATTATCAAGGGACTGAGGGCCGGAGATTTGCCCATGGACAGGCAAATGGCAAACCTCATCTGAGTGCAGGGAGACCAGGAATGAGTAGCAAGAGCAAGCAGTTAGCTGGTTAGGTAAACCTGGAAAGAAAGGAACAGAACTGGGGACACAAAGTACACAATGCGTATGGTATCAAACCCCTGGAACTGGGGGGGGGGACTTACCAGGGGAAGGAGAAAGGCCTAGTCCACAGTACCGGGATTGCACAGGAAGTTCTTATGTTCTTATTGTGATATGAGAACAATCTGAGCTGCCTCTGTGCTTAATCAGCAACTAGTTGTTTAGAAACACACACACAAAAAAACCCTGCTTTCTGGAAGATCCAGGGCAACTTAACTTGGTGCAATCAAATAAAACTTACCTGGGTTTATTCTTGAGGATACTTCAGTTCTTGAAATGATTGTAGAAACTCACTGCCTGAAAGTAAAGTGTTTTTTTTGCTGACTTATAGTGTTGCAGAACTACTGACATTATATTGGCATGAAGCATTCTGTCATAAAACATAACCATAAAATATAAGCAAAGAGTTTGGGGGTTTTTTTGTCTTAATTTGTGTTTATTGATAACCTGCCTCATTTCTGTTTTGTCTTTCTAACAAACAACACAAGACAGGTTAAAGTAAAACATCCTCCTGATAAATCTAAAACATACAAACTAGAATTAAAACTGACTAATGATAACATATTAAGACCATTGTAAGTGCAAAAACTTTGAGAATTTACTCATGTTGGCTCTATTTGCAAATTAACAAATTACTCTTTATGTAAAGAAAACAGACTTATAAAGGCAACCAATTAAAACCATTAATACTTAAGGTATCAGTAAACATATAAGCGAGAACAGCGAGCCCTGCCACCTGGGTGCCAGTAGGTAGCCCCGACCCCTGTAAACATGTGGCCTTAGTTAGGGATAATTCGGAACTGTGTAAACCGCTCAGAGACCCTCCGGGGTTTGGAGCGGTATAGAAATCTAAACTATAAATAAAAATAAAAACATCAGCAAAGATCAAAACACTTAGAAGCCAAGGTGTGCCTTTCCACCCTAAAATTACTGGTTTAAGATTAGCTATTTTCAGCAAGGTTTGACTCCACTGCTCCTCTTGGATGAACATCAATCTGTATGGCTTAAGACAGTGATTTGCCGTAATAAGAGGGATTTGTACAATCCATCGGAAAAATTGTCACTTTTTTTAGAGAGAAAAGATCTCTTGATATAAAATTAAAATGCAGTTAACATTCTTTTCATAGTCAAAGATCGGTACTTAGTCAGCTCAGTCCTTTTCTTTGAATTGCCTCCCGATACAAAATATCTATGTAATTAGCACTACTCAACTAAATAGTATAAGGGCACATTAATAAGTATTATTGAACTGGGTTTTTTTTAGAATGCTTTTCTTACTGTAGCTCACCAAGTTGACAATGTTTGTATTGCTCTGTTAAACATTTCAAAATTTTAATAAAAATAATTTTAAAAAAGGACAGTGATTTGCAAACATGAGCCTAGGATTTTCTTCTTCCATGATTTTAACCATGGGCCTTGACCAGGCAAAACAGGTAATAAAACAAAGGATATTGGACACTGAACACCAGCTTGATTTAGGGAGGGTCCCTACTTTCTTGTCTCCCATAAACATGAGATATATAGTCAAGCCAGCTGCCTATCTGTCCCTCTTGGAGATGCATAGTCACAGGAGGGCCTTTACACTTGCAAGGTGTGCCGCACTCCCCTCTGCTGTTTTAGAGGGGTGGTTTGATAGAATCCCCTATGGGGAAAGGCTTTGCTCCTGCAATGAAGGAGAAATTGAGACTGTAGATCACATTCCTCTACGTTGCCCCTTCTATCAAGATGCTTGTATTCAGACTCCTTTGATCAATAGAATACCTGGAAGAACGAGCTTGGGATACGTTAGGTTACTTCTAGAAGACGGAAATCCAACAACTACAGTCTCAGCTGCAAAATTTTGTGCAACAGCCTATAAAATCCACCAGTTGCTTTTGTTATCGGGGTTTATGTAAATACCACCATTTATATTACTGTCTATTTATATTGTTGTTTATTTTAATTTGTGTTATTTTTTACCACTATCAATTTTAACTTTGTGGATTTTTTTGGGTAGTATTTTATCTATGCTGGTCTTTGCCCGTACAATAAAAAAAAAATTAACATCAAAACACCTATGCAACAGGAATGATGTTTGGAACACTCCAAGTCCATTAATCATCTGTGCTTGTGAAAGGCTCTCAGAACTAAAAGTAAAACCCATTGGCAGAGTCTGTAGAAAGAGCTTGGCAGATCTCCCTGGGCGGGGCATTCTAGAGTGCAGCTGTCATGACAGAAAAAGCTATCCTATACACATTATTCTGTACCTAAGGATCAGTAACATACAAAACAGCCCTCATCTCAAACACCTGATGTGAGGATAAAAGAGATTAACAATTACAAAAATACTTTGTATGCAGATCAAAAGTATGGCATATCTCCCTTGCTTGTGCTATCTGGATTTCCTATTACTAAATTTTTATCTTTACCTCTGGGATGGTGCACCTGATTTCTTGGAGCTTGGTCATCTGAATGTTGATAGGTTAAGCTGTTGAGTGCTGCTAATATTTTGTCCCAGTGATTTGAACTACACAACCTTCCCACTCTACAGCACTCTAATTACATGAAATGGGCAACAGCTAATGATATAGTCTTATTTATTATTATTTTATTTTATTTATATCCTGCCCTCCCCTAGGAGGGTAGTTACATCATTGAATAAAACAGTCAATTTATAAAACTTAATTCAATAATAACATTCCTCAATGATAACCAACAAATCATAACATTCCAAGATGAAAATTCGAATTTCAGCCTGCAGTGTCCAAGGTAGGTGACGTGAGATGGAATGAGATGGAATGAGATAAGGCAGGATGAGGCAGGGGAGGCTGGTACAATTGGACACCCACTGCCTCAGCCAGAAGCCTGGTGGAACATCTCTGTTTTACAGACCCTGCGGAATTGAAACAAGTCCCGCAGGGCCCTGACCTCACCTGGGAGAATATTTATTTATTTTTACATACCACGCCCTTCCTGCCAAAGCAGGCTCAGGGTGGCTTACATAAAATGCCGTGGCTAAAAGAACAATATAGGTAAAAATTTAAAAACACAACATAAGTTGCTAGTGAACAATTTAAATGGCAATGGCGAAAGCAGAGTAGCATCAACATTCTAGTAAATGTAGTCGGTATTTGATGTTAAAGTCGGCGAGGCTCAGGCTGTCGGTGGTGGTATTGGGCCCAGGGCCTTAGTATGTTGGGCGCAGCTCCTTAACTAAAGGTAGGCTTGCCAAGTCCCCGCCGGTGGCGGATTGGGCCCTGGGGGGAACCCCACCCCCAAAGCACCCGACGTGCACGTCACCCGGAAGTGACACGACCACGCCGGGCATGCTGGTGGCGGGGCCACAGTCATCTGAGGGGAAACTCTATGGTTTTCCCTCGGATGGTCATGGCCCCGCCCCCAGCATGCCCGGCATGGTCGCGTCACTTCCGGGTGATGTGGTCGCGGCGTGCATGCTTTGCGCACACGTGCGCACTCCAGGAAGAAGCCGGGAGTCCCCCACTCCGACAGCAGGTAAGACTTGGCAACCCTAACTAAAGGCCTGGTGGAAGAGCTCCATCTTGCAGGCCCTGTGGAACTGTAAAAGGTCCCACAGGGCCCTGAAGTCTTTGTTCCACCAGGCCAGGCTCTGGTTGAGGCTAAGCAGATGTCCTTTGGATTGGGGATCACCAGCAGATGTTGATAACGCAAAGCTCTCAAGGGGACATATTGGAAGAGATGGTCCTGCAGATATGTTAGTCACAGACCACATAGGGCTTTAAAGGTTAATACCATAATCTTGTACTTCATTCAGTATCTAACTGGGAGCTGGTTGTATATGTGCTCTGACAGGTATCTCTATCAGAACACGTGCAGCTATGTTTTGGGCCAGCTGAGGTTTCCAGATCAACCTCAAGGGTGGCCCTATGTAGAGCACATTACAGTAATCCAGCCTGGAGGTGACCATTGCATGGATCACTGTGGCCAGGTCATAGGGGGAGAGGCAGGGGACCAGTTGCCTGACCAGATGCAGATGGTAAAAAGCTGTTCTGGCAACAGCTGTGACTTGGGCCTCCATTGAGAGACAGAGGCATCCAAAATCATGCCTAAGCTCTTCACCATTGGCACTGGTGTTCAAGGTGCTCTGCCAAGAGATGGGAGCTGGATCCCCAACCCCAGACTCTCACGACCCAGGCTCAGGACCTCTGTTTGTACTGGATTTGATTTCAATCAACTCTGCCTCAACCATCCAGCCATGGTCTCCAATACCTGGTCCAGGGCACAGTCTGTCTGTCCATCAACAGATATAGCTGGGTGTCATCAGCATCCTGGTGATGACCCTGCCCAAACCTCTGGATCAACTGAGCAAGGGGGTACATATAGATGTTAAATAACATAGGGGAGAGGATCGCCCCCTGAGGGACACCACATACCAAAGGGTAATGTGTTGAAACTCTCTCCACCAGCGCCACCCATTGTCCCCTACCATGGAGAAATGAGACAAACCATTGTAAGGCAGTCCACTGAATCACCATGTCAGCAAGGTGGTGGTCCATGTCAAACACTGCTGTTAGACCTAATAGCAACATCAGCACTGACCCACTTCAGTTGAGGTGTCTTCGGAGGTCATTTGTGAGGGCAACCAGAGCCGTCTCCATCTCAAAGCCAGGGCAGAAGCCAGACTGAAATGGATCCAGGACAGAGGTATCATACAGGAACACCTGGAGCTGTTCTGTTACTGCTCTCTCAACTACCTTACCCAGGAATGGAAGGTTTGACACTGGGCAATAGTTGGCCAGATCCAAAGGATCTAAAAATGGTTTTTTCAAGAGTGGTCTCACCACTGCCTCCTTTAACAATCCTGGGAAGGTCCCTGAAGTTAGGGACAAGTTGACAATATTTCCTATGGGGACCCATATTCCATCACCAGCAGTCTTCACTAGCCATGATGGACACGGGTCAAGGAGGCACATGGTGGGCTTCACAGCAGCCAGGGTCCCATCAACCTTTTCCTGGGAGACTCAACTGAAATGGTCCCATATAGAATCTGAAGACAGCCAAGGGGCCTCCAGTTCACATACTGTACCAACCGTAGATGGCAGGTCATGGCAGAGTGATACCGGAACTCCTCTAAGGACGGTTCCGAATGCCCAACTCAGACTTATGTACGACAGTGGGCATGGCGTGAGTAATTTTCCTGTGTATACAGAGGGCGGATTGGCCAACGAACGCTCCTATTTCCCAGGAAGTGAGACAACACGCTAGGTTTAATGAATAAATGTTGCCTTTTACTAAGCAGTTTTCAAGCACATGAAAAACAGCGGATTCACACAAGTTCCTTAGTTACAATAGTATATAGAAAGCAATCAGCATGGAAAAATAACAAATTCAACAGACAAGGGGGATAACACAGCAGGATATCGCTTATACTTATCTGAGATCCAGGCTGAGAAGAAATCTCCTCGTAGAAGGAAGGGGCAGCCTAAGTATCAGCGGGTGGATTCTAAAAACACATGGACTGGTCCGGCCAAGCCACGTGCGGGTTCTCGGGTCGCGACTCCCGTGAACGCAGTAAGAATCACCTGCAGCACTTAAGTTGCAAGGTAAGGGAGGGGTGGGTTAACCGGAGAAACAAAGGCTGTGTTTCTCTTTTTAAAAGCTTGTTTTTGGGCTTGGCTTAAGGCCAATAAACCCCTAGGAGACCGTCCCCTTCTCTATGCTATAGGTTAAGGGTTGTGACGTCCTAGTTGAGGGGAAGGGGGCGATATTCAAATGCTCTATCCTAACTTCAAAGAGAGCCATGTGGCCAGGTGTGAAACCGTTGTTTCCATTGGCAACCTTTGACTTGCAGAGATGCGCCTGGTCCAGAGGCAATAAAGGATGTGTTCTTTGTGATGCCAAAACCAGATAGGAAGCCGGGTTACGTGGTTTCCCACAGATCAGCAATGGTGGGGAAACCTGTTGTTCTGCCAAGTTTCCAACTGAGCAGTAATGGCGTTTGTCTTCTTTGTCCAGAGGTATGCTGGGAATATGCAGGGAGGCACGTGTTCTGTAGTCCAGGCAGTTCAAACCTTGCTCATGCAGAGGCATGAGATACAGGACAGTCCAGTCAAACACACAGCAACCCCTTATCCCAAATGCACAGATGTACAGACAATTGACAGACATAGCATCAGCACAGTACAGACAATGCAGTTACAAGCACACATGGTTACAAGAGTGACAAGATTTTATCCATGAAATAGCTTGAAAAGGCCTCACAGCTAATAGCCAATTCTCTATCTTTTTGGTTTCCCTGTGGAAGGGTAGTTAATTATTTAATTATTCTAAGTCATTGAGCTGGGTGAGAGCTGGCAGGTGCAATGGAAGACACATAGAATTCCTTCTTTGCAGCTTTCACTGCCATCTCATAGGCTTTCATTAACATCCTATACTGCTGCTCCATCGCAAGACTACCATCACACACATTCTAGCCATCCTAGCTCCTGCTTCATCCTTTGTAGCTCCTTGGAATACCACAGGGCTAATTTGGTGTGGGGGCTAAGAGGGCGTTGGGGGGGGCAACTGTGTCAATGGCTTCGGAGAGTCAGCAGTGCCAATCCTCCACCCTCTCATCTAATGAAGCTGTCATGATCTGGGCTGTGCCACCAGAGGTCTACTAGGCCCAGAGAGCCTGGCTAGCAGTGGGAGGAGGCTGGGCCTACAAATCCCATAAGGCCTTGAAAAGTTTTGGTGCCGATTTTGACCGATAGGGAAGAAGAGGACTGGGGAATATAGAAACTGGTACAAGAGGGAAAGCTGTTCTTCTTCCCAGGGAACAGGGCCAGAGAGGCTGCTGTAGGGAAGAAGCCCTCATCCTGAGGGAAGGGTGAGTAGTTTAAGGCCACTTGAGATAGTGAGCTAGGGACAGTATATATTTAGCTGCATTAGAGCATTTGATTTCTTTTCTTTTCACCCACTTACTGTTATTATTCTGCACCTTGTTTGTTTCACCTCCTTTAAAATATACTGTTTTCATTGTTCACTCTGCCTGGTCCTCACGCATATTATTCAACCTAAAGGGAGGTCTAAAGGCCTGGGAGGGTGCTCTGGGCCTTCTCAGAGGAGCCTGGAATCCAGAGTGGTGGTAGTGTCAGGTGACACCCCACCGGCGCCGTGACAGAAGCACTGGGGCATCAGATCCTGCAGAGCATTCTGGAAGCCAATTGGATCCATTAGTCTCCACAGGTGAGCATAATTCTGCTTGCTGCCTAAATAAGGAGGAGTTGGGATACTCAAACGAGCCTTCAGGACAAAGTGGGCTGACCAGGGCACTGCTTCAATAGCATCTATAGATCCACATTTATTATCCCCATCCCAAAAATCAAATCCAGTGTGTGACCCACTTGATGCATGGGGGCTGTAAGAAACTAAGAGAGTCCCAGTGCCACCATGGGAGACATTAGGTCTGCAGCCTGTGAGGAGGCAGCATCAACTCTTATTAATTGCTGTAAACTGTTACAGTATCAATTAAAGTATCAATTTAAAAACCTTTCTAGCTTGCCAGAGTGCGGCAGTACTGTTTCAGACATAAAACCAAAGTCAGCCAACTTCATGTTCCAAGATCAAGAAGCCAAATATTTGCTAGGCACAATGACAAAGACTTCATTGTTTTCAGGTTGTATTGCTTCTGTAACCAATGAGGCAGCACAGTTTCTATCGGCTACATATTAATCTGTGCTCTAAAGCCTTCCTCTGTCACAGCAAAATAGAATCCTAGGGTGAAATCCTGCTCTTGTTGAAGTCACTATTAAAATGTCTGCTGGTTTCAGTGGATTAAGATTGCAAACTAAACTTTAGATGTTGTAAATAGTGTTTTTGCCTTAGTGAAGTAAGAAGAGCTTTACATGCTCACACTAGCTACAGATCTGCCCAACTACTGAGGGAGCAATTAAAGGAGATCTATGATTGAATCTCATGGCTTGTTATATTTCAATTAATAACACTTATAGGGCCCCCCAGATTGGCTTAGGAATGTAGTTCTGTGGGAGGGGGGGGCTCCATTTCATTTTCCCAGAGAAAAATGCCCCTCCTGGGTTTCTTTTTGCTTCAGCAGGGAAACACATGAATTCATATTTACAAACAACCTTGATTTCTAGGAAGGGTTGGCATGCCAGTCAATTGAATAGTCAAATATTGTCAACTGTCTAGTCTGTGGATCACCTGTAATTCACCAGCTATTCCATGGAGCCAAGAATGTCATTATGTAGACAGCAGTTTATCTTTTTTTTATTTCTGTATGGTAACAGTTCTTAGCCTCCTAGCTCGCAGAAGTCAAGGGTAGACTTTGCACTATGGTGGAACTCCCTCTCTGGGTCACCTGCTAATATTGTAGGTTTCTCCAAACAGAAATACAGACAGTGACAAGGCCAAGGTTACTGCTTTGATTGCTCATGAGACTATCTTGCTTGCTGCAAAAACCAGGGGGTATCCCCATCATGGAAGCTGAGCAGTCTATCCCATAAAACTCTTGTAAGGGACTGACTCAGATCTAGCAGAATTGGTTGGCTGCCTGGACAGCAAACTCTCTTTTAAAATAGCCTTGCATTAACAGTTGCTCTTATTTTGTTTTATTTATAATATGTTTCAAATTGTGAAATGTTTGGATAATCTTGACGTCTCAGGATGAAAGCCAAAGAGAACTGTTCAGTGACTTCTTCACATTTATAAAAACTCAAGTTAGTTTTGCTAAAAGTTATAACTCATTACACTTTAATATAACAGTTAATTCGTTTTTGTAATCAGCATAAGTATCAACGTGATGTTTAAAGGTACCTTTTGTTGTTCTAATAAATGCTTTAAAATAAGTGGTCAATTTGACTGGACCAGATCTCTTAGTAGTCAAATGATTGCCCCAATGTCTACAACTCGCTAAGTGAGAACTTCTTCGCTAAGTGAGTGACTTCTTCACATTTATAAAAACTCAAGTTAGTTTTGCTAAAAGTTATAACTCATTACACTTTAATATAACAGTTAATTCGTTTTTGTAATCAGCATAAGTATCAACGTGATGTTTAAAGGTACCTTTTGTTGTTCTAATAAATGCTTTAAAATAAGTGGTCAATTTGACTGGACCAGATCTCTTAGTAGTCAAATGATTGCCCCAATGTCTACAACTCGCTAAGTGAGAACAGGATGAATTCAACATAACATTCACATTTGAATCTCTGGCAAGCCATCAGCTTTATGATACAATGCATTGCTACATTATCTTCAGCAGTGATACTCAGTGATTCAAGAGTTAGATGTGACTCTTTGACATGCTACCTGTGGCTCTTCTAAGCACCATTCTCAATGTGGCGACGGCTCCATGTTTTAGGTAAGTAAGCCCAGTGAGGCCTATAGTTAGCCTTTGGTTTCCACCTTGAAACAGCCACCAACAGATGTGGTTGCTGTTTCAAGCTATGACCCTCTTGAGGTGAAGGCATCATTTCAAGGCCAAGGATGGAAGTAAATGTGGCTCTTTTGATTGAATGTGGCTCTCTGTGACTCACCAAATTGATTACACTAATTTACAGCAATTCAGAGGTGAGACTGGTTGGGTATGTAAGACCAAGAATGGGAAGTCTAAATGTGAGGCTTATTCCAGATAATCAAAAGCCTCATATTTTATCACAAAGGCAATCCATGTCAGTAACCAAAGCTGCAAGCTGCATAGTTTATTTATGGTATTTATTTATGTTATTTTAAAAAAAAGTTTTAAATGTTTATTAAGAGGAAGTATAACATATCAAAACATATAATGGAAGTAAATGTGGCTCTTTTGATTGAATGTGGCTCTCTGTGACTCACCAAATTGATTACACTAATTTACAGCAATTCAGAGGTGAGACTGGTTGGGTATGTAAGACCAAGAATGGGAAGTCTAAATGTGAGGCTTATTCCAGATAATCATAGCAACATCTTATCTCTTAAATCACCTCATACATATATATCTATATGCTACTTTTCCCACCATATGGTCACCTAATATTTTGCAAAACAGTCCCCCAGATCCCCAGATACTGTGGATCAATTCTTCATTATAGCCTATGGGGCTCACTGACTATAATGGTCCCCATAGGCTATAATGGAGCAGGGAAAAATTATTTCCCCCCCTGCACACCTATTATACTTTTCAGTATGATTAGTAAACTGCCTTGAGTCACAGGAAAAGTGGATTATAAATATTGGAATAAATAAGTACTTTGGGCAGGTTGATAACATTTAAGTAACTTCCTGTTTGTTAGGTTAGGAAGGTTTCTGACACTGATAATGCCCCTTTGTATAGTTCACTAAAAAAACCCAACAAAAAAACAAACAAAACCAAAGTATATTGCAAAAGGCCCCCCCCCCCCCAAGTACTGGTATGTTTTCTAAGGCTCAGCGCAGGGTGACAGTCCGAGGCCAGGTCTACCAATATAGTAGGCTAGGGCAGGTAGACCTGTTCTCTGGAGGCCAGGTCTGCCAATATAGTGGAAAGAGGAGGGTAGACCTGTTCTCTGGAGGCCTGGTCTATCCCCATAGAGGACAACATTTTCTATAATGAAATTTGACTTGATTCTGTTTTCTCTTATAACGTTTGACTTATTCTTAAAATATAGTTTAAAAGAATTCATTCTGGAATTTTGTAAATAATTGCTTTCCCTTTCCCCCTTGTCTTTAACATCCATTTGCCAAAGAAGTACCTCTTAACTTCACCTAAAGTAAACAAAGTTTGAATCGGGGGGTGGCCATGTTGGTCCAAAGCAACAGAACACAGTTTGAGTCCAGTGGCACCTTTAAGACCAACAAAGTTTAATTCTCAGTATAAGCTTTCATGTGCAGGCACACTTCACTATGAAGCAGCACCTAGGAAGTAACTGAAGTACTTCAGAGTTAATTAAGTCTCAAAATGCTTCCTCAAATACCCATACTCTCACAAAAGTCACCTTAAGAACACTTTCTAGGGAGTAAACCCCATTAACTGAATTAGGATTAACTTCTGAGTAGACCTGTTTAAGAGTACTCCAAAGAAATTGATCTATGAATCTGGAAATCCCTGGTTCAACTCATGCTTCTGCCATGTACTTAGCTATATCCAAGCCATTCTCTCTCAGCATCCACCTCACCCCTCCCTCCCTCCCTCTGCAATAGGAGGCTAATACTACATAGCTACCTGATAAGACTGTCAGTAAGGATTGCAACAAGCAGGGGTCATTTCCTGCAGGAGCGCACAGGAGCGGAGCTCCGGCATTAAAGAGCTCAGGGGGCGGGCACATGCCACAAGCCCCCCACCCCCTGCTCCCAGTAGCTCCAGGCCACGGGGGCAAGAAGCCTCTTTCTTTCCCTCTTCTTTCTTTTTCTTTCTTTCCTTCCTTCCTTCCTTCCTTCCTTCCTTCCTTCCTTCCTCCTTTCTTCCTTCCTTCCTTCCTTCCTTCCTTCCTTCCTTCCTTCCTTCCTTCTCTCCCTCTTTCTTTCCCTCCTTCTTTCCTTCTCCTTCTTTCCTTCTCTTTTTCCCCTCCTTCCTTCCTTCCTGCACAGATCTCCACATTCCCCCACCCCCAGCTAGCAATCCAAAACAGTCCAGTGGAGCCTGAGCGGTGGGTGTTGCCTTCTGACACACTTCCGGTGATACCAGGGGGTGTGGCATATGCAAATAAGTTATGCTAATGAGTTATGCTAATGAGCTCCTGCACCTCTTTTTCTACGAAATGACCCCTGGCAACAAGATAAGATTTGTGTTCTCTTACTTGGTTGTCTCTGTGGAAATATTAAGCACTGTATGATGGCAGAAGACTCATCCCTGAACATGGAGACTTCTATTGTGAAATGAATTTACCAGAGCACAGTTCTGGTGTGTGTGGGGGGAGGACACCCTTCCTGTTCTCTAACACATGCACATGTCCATTCAAAGCAGGTATATGACTACTATCAGAGATGGAAGCTTATTTATTATTTACATTTATAGTGCAGGAATTATGCAGGAAAAAAACACATAACACATGCATACACCATTTAAAAGGGGTAACAGTATTAACATCAGAAGAGGTGATCTCACCTGGATGCATGCAAGAAGAGGGAATCCCTCATCTGAGGTGGCCATTGCTATATGGGATACGATTGATGATCTAGGAAGCATTTAAGGGGGTGACAGCCCTAGTCATATTTTATATCCAAGACAGGCACCTTTGAACACACACTGAATGATTGTCCCTGACCATACCATCCACCGCCACAGCTGGCACTAAGGGCCAGGGCTCCTTCCTCACAGTCCCAGGACTTCTCTTTTTAGAAATAAGTTCTCCCCTCACTTCCCTTAGCATGCTTCTGTGAGTGTAAGTCAAAGTGATTTTTACATTGATAAAGCATGCACTGGTAGTCTAATACCAGCAGTGAAAGTGACACCAATGCTCTGGGCCTACCCATTTTTCTCCTCTGAATGGGCACCTGCAAGTCCCCATAAAGAGAATAATGTTACAATGATCTCTGTATGCTATGTCCTGCTTTTAACAAAGCACGAAGAGTGTTTAAAATGGCAAATGCTCATTGGGGGATTAGGAGCTCTGCTTGCCAGTGTCTGTAATAAAGAATTATCTACCCAGACTTCATTCAATAGCTTTCTCACCTGGTTCTCAGGGAACGTGTTTGCTCCCTTGAGGCCAAGGTGGCTGACCTGGAGAAGCAGAGAAAGTCAGTTAGGCACACAGAAAAGACTCTCGGGGACTTGTTAGATATGTCCCACTCTGGATCTGGCAGCTCTGCCCCTGTCAGGGAGCATGAGGGTCAAGGAGAAACAAAGCACCGTGCTGAGGATAAGGGGAATGTGCCCTCAGAAGGGACCTCTTCCCCAGCTGGTGAGCGGGTATCCTTTTGCACCAAGGAACCATCCGTGGGCAGGGTGGGTGGGGGGCTCTTGGTAGTTGGTGATTCAATCCTTAGGCAGGTAGACAGCTGGGTGGCGAACCCACGTACTGACCGTATGGTGACTTGCCTTCCTGGTGCGAAGGTAGCGGACATTACGCGTGTTTTAGATAGGCTGGTAGATAGTGCTTGGGAGGAGCCAGTGGTCGTGGTGCATGTCGGCACCAACGATGTGGGGAA
>NW_015163095.1:276897-338500 GCF_001447785.1 Gekko japonicus | reverse complement strand
GGGAAAGAGGTACTTTTCTCCCTTTCTCACAATATAAGAACTCGTGGGCACTCCATGAAATTGCTGAGCGGTCGGGATAGAACGGATAAAAGGAAGTACTTCTTCACCCAAAGAGGTATTAACACATGGAATTCACTGCCACAGGAAGTGGTGGCAGCTACAAGCATGGAGGACTTCAAAAGTGAATTAGATAAGCATATGGAGCAGAGGTCCATCAGTGGCTATTAGCCACAAGGTATAGATAGGGGCTCTGGGGCAAGTGATGCTCTGTCTTCTTGGTGCTTGGGGGGGTCAACAGTGGGAGGGCTTCTAATGTCCTGGGCCCACTGGTGGACCTCCTGATGGCACCTGGTATTTCTGGCCACTGTGTGACACAGCGTGTTGGACTGGATGGGCCTTTGGCCTGATCCAACATTGGCGTCTCTTATGTTCTTAATGTAGGCTTCAACCTGAAACAAGTAAGAGGAGGCATCCCACAAAGGAAACAGAACAGTTGAATGGGGTGACTTAATCACAACCACATCTGTCTTTCTGAGCAGCTTGCAACAGAAGCTAAATCTATAGAAGCCTTCCTAAACTGAGCTGAGGAAAGAAAGAAAACAGAAAAGACAATCATCCTCAGGCAGGTCCATATGGTTATCCATTCCAGAACACAGTAGGAGGGAGCATCAAGAAAAGCATAACAGAAGAACATTCTCCAGAACTTTGAGAGGCGATAGAACTATAGAATGAAAGCAGACTGTGAAAATCCTGCCACTTCTGGTTTCATCTCTGATTCCTGCATTGCTAAAAGATGGTCATATATTTCCCACATCTAGAAAAAAATGAACATCTCCACAGCTAGTACATTGGAATGGTCTAATTAAAAAAGCCCAGTTCATAATCTTAGCCTTACAACCGTGGAAGCTGATTAGAGTTTTGCCAGAACTCAAACAAACACCAGATTTATAACCATGAGGCACTATGGGGTTGCTAGAGTTACCCATCTCCAGGTAAGGCTTGAAGTTCTCCCAGAATAACAACTGATCACCAGTCTACAGAGATCAGTTCCCCTGGATGAAATGACAGTGCTGGAGGAGGGCAGACTCTATGGGACCCCACCTACGCTGATCTCTCTCCCGCCCCCAAACTCTGCCATCCCCAGGCACTTGCCCTCAGATTTCCAGGAATTTCCCAAGGTGGCTTTGGCAACCGTAGGTGTTGCAGAGAGTTTTCATTCCGTGTGGCAGGGGAACACAGTTAATCTAGGACTCTGCAGGTGTAGCATCCACACTAAATCTTGGATTAACATCAAAAATAGGCAAAAGCAGTAGTGTGCTGGGTGGCTGCATGGCCTGTTCCTGATATGCAAGGCTGCAATGATATCTGCACTCTGAACAGATACACACATCAGCACCTGTTCCTTTAAACCACTTGTTTGTTGATTTTTCTCCCTTGAAAATATACAATTTAAGCTCAAAATATGGGGGATTTTTTTCATATTTGTGAATTAATTTTGACTGTATGCTGTGTGTCACAGCACATTAAAGAATAGTCACAGAGATATTAATGTGTGCTCAGGGTTCTTTTAAAACCAAATATCATCAGCCCCCAGATTATTTTAGAGAAGTATTGTGAATAAAAAGAAGATAACTGTTTTCTTTTCAGAACTAGTTCTTCTTTCTGCTAGAGTTGGATTTGGACCAGGTTAAATTCTTACCTCATGGGTAGAGGAAAGGAATATCCTGAGGCTCCATCTCTGTATAAGGATAATTGCACCTTAGGGTGTTTTTTTCTGATGAAAGATAGCAGCTGTAAAGCAATCTGCAGGTTTAAAAAAGATGAGATGGGGGAGAGGGAGCAGTTTCCTTGGACAGGGTCTGTGGTTCTTCCATCTGTGGCTCTTCCTCCCTCAAGACCAGATGTCATTTCTTCAGCAACTTTACCTATGACTGACTCAACAGAAGATGGAAACCACTGTTCTCAAACTAACCCAGCCACGCCTTATTTCAGAGGAAACAGTTGTATGTTTATAGGCTCCTGATTTGACTTCTTAATTGTTTTAGTTTTTAAAAGGCCTAATGTGCTTTTATTGCCTGCTGGGTGAATTTGTTCTAGAGCAAAGCCAGGACGTGCAGTGCAGTTCTAAGCAGAGTTAACACCCTGCTAAGCCGGTTGACTTGAATAAACTTGGAAGAGTATAACTGTGCTTAGAATTGCGCTGTCAATCCTAACAAGAGCAAATCCAAAGAACTCAAGGAATGTCATGACTGAACCCGGCCTTATCAGGCTTCATATCTCAGTACTGCTGCCAGATCCAAAGTGCTACGCTTCAGGGAATGCGGGTGCTGCCACTATCATTTCCCAGAGTTCATCAGTTTTTCTGAGTTCCAGGAATTCATCTGGAGAAACCTGACCTACTGGCTTGGCTTTTTTTTTTTAAAGCCTTTGCATTATATTCATTGAACATATCTATGCCTATAGTCAGCAAGAGACCTTCCCAGGTGATCACATTGTTCTTTTTGCTCTAATAATTCCTACTTGTCAAGAAGGCACAAGTGAGTTCAGACTTTTGGCTGCCGTCATGTTAACAATAGTTTGATTCATCTGCTTATGATGGTGATTCATCTGCCTTGGTGATGGAGGAAGGGTTGCAGTTATTTCCTCTTGACAAACATACTTAAGGAGAATCTGCACATTCCATACCTTACCTGAATCAGAAAATACAAATTCCTAATATAGCTAGCATCTCAGCAACTTCAGCAGTTCACCTCTCTGGTATATACTGGCTAAATGTCAGTTTATGACTAATGGAGTAGCAGACCCTGATATTGCGGTGCCCCCAACAGGGTACAATATCTGAGACATTATTAATTAATTAATTTATTTATTTATTTATCGTATGGCAGAGTTACATACAGGAAGTATATAATGATATAAAATATGTAACCAAGTTGATACAACAGGTATGCAGACCGATTGGGCAATCCCCCTAAATACTAATATCTAGATTTTCAATCCATTCAGTTGCAGCTGGGGAGAGTTCAAAGAGCTCCATCACATCTCCCTGGAAAGCATGACACTCACATTCCTGTGACAGTTGATGGGCTGCACCACAATAACATTCAGGTCCTGATATTTTGCCCCATTTAAACAACAGGTCAGCACAACTGCCAAACCCTGTTCATATTTAGTTAGCTGTCTTCCATACTTTACATGGCAAGTCAAATCCTGTGGGCCTCTCGTTGGTGTTTATCAGGTTATGGATACCAGGTGGAACTGATTGTATCCATGGTCTGAGACACATTGCCCTCTTCTGCCCATCCACTGAAGTACCTTCAGTTTGAAACACAATCCAGTAGTTCAAGTGACCTTCCCTGCAGCAGCCAACCCTCCCAGTGTCTTCTAGTTAAAGCAGCCACTGCCAGCTGTCCTGGCAGATACTCAAACCAGAGAACCACAAGAGCCTTTCCAGACAATTATTTTGTTGCAACAAAGTTCTTAATTGTCAGGTGGGGGAGGGAATATAGAATACTCATTTCTTTTCCCAACTAGCATGTCTACTGCAGGGAAATCATATTCTCCAGAAGACCAATCCTAAGCAGGTCTACTCAGAATCCTACTCAGGTCCCTTCAACGTGGCTAACTCCCAGGAGACTGTGGCTAACCCCCACCTAATAGCTCATGATTAAATACAGTAGCTGCAGTAGACTTGACACCTGCAAAATAAGCTACCTGTGTGGAACAGTACACCCGAGTCACCGGGAGAGTCTACAGCCTCCAACCTGGGAAGGCGAACCCCAACACTGTCCAGTAATGTTGTGCTATGAGCACTGAAGCAGGGCTTTCCACTTCCAAAGATTTTGGCTTTGAACCATCATGTAGAATTCAATGACTGGAATGGACAGTACAGCTTGTGGGTCTCCGGTGACCCACAAGCTGTACTGGGCCAGAAATCAAGACCAGCCTGAGTACACCAGCTTGCGGGACCATCCTGACCCAGAAGAAAGAATAACATTGATAAAATTAAGTTCCCTACCAGCCCCGACTGAGCTTTTAGACATTACTCATGTGCAATTTTATCTGTGTAGTTTGTGCTGTCCCAGAGGCTATGCAATAGCTTTATTATTCTGAATTCAATAGGTTATCAAGACTTTATAGGTTGGATTATTATATTATGTGAATTGTGTTTTTATTGTGAACTGTCTGCCTATATGCTCTATTGTACTATTGTACTTGTTGTGTCTGTAGCCTCCTCCAGAGCCCCCCACTTTGCCCACGCACCAACAGCAACTCGACGGATGGACAAAATTTTGATGGAGACAGAGATTCTCAAGTCTCCCATACACACTAGCAAGGTCATGCTCAAGATGCCACAAGCTAGACTTTACCAGTATGTAGACAGAGAACTGCCAGAAGTACAAGATGAGTTTCAAAGAGGTGGAGGAACTAGAGATCAAATTGCCAACATTTGCTGGATTATGGAGAAAGCAAAGGAGTACCAGAAAAACATCTGCTTCTGCCTTTGATTGTGTGGATGACAACAAACTATGGCAAGTCCTTAAAGAGATGGCATACCAGACCACCTCACATGTCTCCTGAGAAACCTGTATAAGGGTCAAGAAGCGACAGTTAGAACTGGATATGGAAAAACTGGTTTACCGTAGGAAAGGAGTACAACAAGGATGTATATTGTCACCCTGTTTGTTTAATTTATATGCAGAGAAAATCATGCAAAATGCTGGCCTGGATGAATCACAAGCGGGAATTAAGATTGCTAGGAAAAATATCAGCAACCTCAGATATGCAGATGATACCACTCTAATGGCAGAAAGTGAAGAGGACCTCAAGAGCCTCTTGCTCAGGGTGAAAGAGGAGAGTGCAAAAGTTGGCTTGAAACTCAACATCCAAAAAACCAAGATTATGGCATCTGGCCCCATCACTCCTTGGCAAATAGAAGGAGAAATCATGGAAACAGTGAAAGACTTCATATTCCTGGGATCCAAGATCATTGCAGACAGTGACTGCAGACCTGAAATTAAAAGATGCCTGCTCCTTGCGAGGAAAGCTATGGCAAACCCAGATAGCAGAAGTCCATACGGTCAAAGCGATGGTATTCCCAGTAGTAATGTATGGCTGCGAGTGTTGGACCATAAGGAAGGCTGAGCGACGAAGAATAGATGCTTTCAAATTATGGTGCTGGAGAAGTCTCTTGAGAGTCTCTTGAACTGCAAGGAGATAATATCAGTCAATCCTAAAGGAAATCAACCCTGACAGTGTCGGGCGTCCCGTCTCCAGTCGGGTGGTAGCCGCCTGTCACCGTGCTGCCCGCAGTACCCAGCTGTGTCCAGTAGAGAGGTCTCTACACCACTTCCGGGTGGAGGGAGCCGAGAGAGGAATTCTCCAAGGAGGGAGTTGGCCTCAGTTGACGGGCAAGTCAGAGGGTTTCCTCACCCTCCTGGTCCGTCCTGGGTTTCTGGCTCTCGGCCCCTTAGGACATGCAGCTATTCCCAGACTTTCCTTTCTCTCTCTCTCTCTCTCTCTCTCTCTCACGGCGTGGAGGCTAGATCAGCAACCAGCCCAAGTCCTCCTCATTGGCTATCTCCTCTCCTTCTTTTATTACCCCTTCGGCCCCCGGCTCCACCTTCGGCCTGACCCCGCCCCCTTGTAAAGGGATCGACGCCGAAGATCTCCGTGCCACTCCTCCTCTCACTTCCGTGTCCGGTGCCCACTGCACCGCCTGCTCGCCTCTCTCTCTGCGGGCTGCGGGTGTGTGTTCTCCTGTCCCCTGAGCCTCAGACTCTCGGGCTGGAGGCCGTGGGTTGGCCCGAGCGCATCCCGCGCCCCCACTCCCTCGCCGCGGCTCCACTGCCGCGACCTCTGGCTCCCTGTCGGCATCTGCCATCCCCGCCGCATGGCAAGTTCCCTGGACCTCCATCTCGGCCCCTTGGGTGAGTGCAGTTGGCGGAATGGGGTGGGGGCGTTCGGATGAGCCTGATGCCGCTCCTTCTCTGGGTGGGCCCGGGAGATCCAGGTCGTGACCCGGACAGACTGTTCCCTGGAAGGCCAGATACTGAAGCTGAAGCTGAAATACTTTGGCCACCAAATGAGAAGGGAGCACTTACCGGAGAAGACCCTGATGCTGGGAAAGATTGAAGGTAAAAGAAGAAGGGGATGGCAAAGGATGAGATGGTTAGACAGTGATCGATGCAATGAACATGAAATTCAGCAAATTCCAGAGGACAGCGGGAGGGCCTGGCGTGATGTGGTTCATGGGGTCGCGAAGAGTTGGACTCGATTATGCAACTGAACAACAACAACAACATTTTAGTCACACTACAGTCTCAGATAAAAGTGGTAGTATTTTTAATGGACAGATTCTCAGCAGAGTCAGTGATCCCCATCAAGTGTACCCTGAACTTCAGACACGGCCCTATCCAAACCAGCTCCTACATCCTCTGGTAAACTACCTCCCTAGCCCCCCTTCCCCCTATAAAACAATACAACTGGCCAGGGAAGAGGGAACCCACATAAATGCCATTCTTCACATATAATTGCTGGCAGAGCACAGAGAAGTAGCTGGTCATAAGCACAGATGAGTGTGCACAAACATTCTGCTCTACTAAAAATGTTTGTTATTAAACACCATGATAAATCTGCTAGTGTGTTCTTTTTCTCTCTCTCTAGCTGCTACGGTGATCTTCTAAATCTGAACACAATGAATGGCATACTACTGCAATTCAAAACCCCTGCAGTCCCTTATTCCCAGTCTGGCCGTCTTCTCTTGCTAAGTGGCTGCCACCATGACCAACTATGTGACAAATGATCCATGAACTGCCTCACCAATTCTTCCCAGTCATCAGATACAAATGCCAGAGAACAAAGCAATTTAGTTAACATGGCAACAGGCACATTTAAATCAGGCTTGTAATACCAAGTTTAGGCTACAAAGGGAGAACAAAGACTGCCAAAATCACCATCTAGTCCAAAGCTCCAAAGGGGGGGGGGGGGGGGGGACTGTGGCATAATTTTGGTTTAGATGGAGACATGATAATTTCTGTTCCTCTCAATATACTCTCTAAAAATGCTAAGGCCTATATTCTAGCAAGAATGGACTCTGGTTCAATCTCAGAAATCATTGCACCTCAGCTCAGCCTGCGTCTCTATGTCCAGGAAAGCTGTGACCTCCACATTGTTTGCATCCCCTAAAACATACAGTGCCATCTTGTTCTATAAACTTCCATAGATTAAGGACAGTGCTTATCTGACCTGTCAGATAACCCAAGGTTGGGAACACAGGGTGTGATGTTTTTGGTGGGCAGGGTCTTCCTGTGTTCACATGCATCTCCTTTTTCTTTGACACCCACCTTGGAGACGCATAGCAAAAGCGGTATAAATATGGATACAATTTGGGGCTCGGGGTTGCCTTTTCTGACTGCCAGTTGGGCTCTCTGTTTTGGCATCCAAGAAATCTCTTTATTATTGATAAATATGTGTACACTGTTTGACATGTACTTGGTATTTAGCTAAATAAAGTAGAACATACTGCAAACTTTTGTCTTTGTCTTCTGCCCACTGGGCTGGTTTCCTGCTGTCCATATCCGGCCTAGAAACCAGGGATTTCCCCCGCAGAACAATTTCCCAGCAAGCACCTCTTCTGCATTAGTGCATGAGTGAAGCTGTGTAGGTATAATGAACACCAACTGAACAATATTTGTGATGTTACTGTGGCAAATTATACCACCCTCTCCCCCTTACCACCTAAGCCATTTTTTTTTGGGGGGGGGGACTGCATTAAAAATCCATTTCAAGCTCTTTTCTAGATTCAGAGAACCACCATACCACCTGCCCCCCTCCCCATCTGGATAAAGCTTATTTTTTTTAAGGAGATAGCCTTCTCCCTCTCCAATGCTGGGGTGCAAATCAAAAACTATGGATTGCTCATCTTGCATTGTTTGGATCCCCAGCTGCAAAAAGCAGCTCCAGAGCTTGCGTTATGAACTGAAGTTGCAGCTTTGGGGAAGGGGAAATCTTCTTACCTGCACCTTCCCCCCCCCCACCAAGAAATACCCTTCTCTGTCTCCTTTAAGCCCTGGGAAGGAAAAAGACAGACAAATACTGACAGAGATGCTATCAAATTTTGGAATCTTTTGGCAAAGACATCAAAGGAGATGACAATTGGGATGGAAGCTCAAGTTATGCCAGAACAGTAGGAAAGTGCTTTCCAACAAGCTCTTAATATTGAAAGAGACCAAATTTATATTTTCTAATAAAATCCCCAGCTGTGTCTGGGTCTGATTCCAACCAAATCAAAAATCTTCATGTGGGGGAAACACACCCACCCCAGCAAGCCAAGCTAATTTATCCTTAGAGACTTTCCTAGTAATATTCATTGGCAAGCTTGTTTTAGCAAAGCTGTTCACATTTATTATAAAACAGCTCCTCTGGGTTGGAAGATTATTATAACTGGACCAACACCTAAGTGAGAACAACAGCTAGACTTTAAACATTATCACCCAATTTGCTTGTTAGATGTTACTTTTAAACGTATTGGAGATATCAAAGGGTTTTTTGTTACAAAGGGCTAGATTTAGGAAAGAAAAGCACAATGGATCCTCGCTATGTCCTTAATAATCTGATTATAAAAAATACACACAGCTCAAAGAAGCAATTATATACAGTCTTTGTTGACTGGCCCACTGTTTCTGACAGGGTCAACAGTTGGTCAGAATTATGACATGAACCAACAGCAAGCTGGCCTGGCTGAGCAGGAAACTATACTAAAATCACAACTACAGTGTCGAGTGGGAATTGGGGGTCCTCACTCTATGAAAATTCCCATCACAAATGGGTGTTTTAGTTCCATTTGTGTGTGAATCTTTTGTTCATGTTTCCTGATGCAAACTATTACTGGTTCTGATGGCATGTGTCTTATGCTGGGTTCCAAAAATAGATTGGGTATCCTGCTCATATACTATCCACCTAGCTTCCAGAAGGATCCCTATATGAGCTAGTGGAGGTGCTGTTTGGGTTGGTGCTGGAAATCCATAGAGTAGAATCCCCAAAACAGTCAGCATTCATATGGTTGCCTCCTCATTTGGTTGTGCTTAAGACTCTGTGCCTGTCATGACTGTCATAGTCTGTCCCATGGAGACAGATCAAGATAGGTAGCCGTGTTAGCCTGTCTGTAGCAGCAGAAAAGAGCAAAAATCCAGGAGCACCTTGAAGACTAACAAAATATGAGGCAGGGTAGGAGCTTTCATGAGTCACAGAAGTAGTGAGTCTGAAGAAGTGACTGGTAGCAGATAGATCAGTAAGTAGCAGATCAGTTAAGTTAGGCCATCCTAAGAGGCTGATGTTATGATAAAGGAGATGCAGGGAGGCCCTGATCTTAGGGAAAACATTCTTTCTTGACCAATGAAACAGTAAAACTCCTCATATCATATCCTGCTCATATACTATCCACCTAGCTGAGTGGAGTTTCCTTTTTGGAGTCAAACAGGCTGGACAGAGAAAACCATCTAGCAGGAAGAGGCAAGACTGATTCCTATTTACCAATTCCAAGTTGGGCCATGATATTTTTGGGAGATGTGTGATAATCTGATTGAAGAAAGGGTGCAGAGCAGTACAAGTGGACCCACTCTAAATTTCATGATAGGGCAAAGCGAAACCCTCCCAGTGGGGACAGGAAGGGTTAAAAGGTCTAAGCCAGTTTGGTGTAGTGGTTAAGTGTGCGTACTCTAATCTGGGAGAACCAGGTTTGATTCCCCACTCCTCCACTTGCACCTGCTGATGTGACCTTGGGTCAGTCACAAGCTCTGGCACAGCTGTCCTTGAAAAAGAGCAGTTTGTGTCAGAGTTCTCTCAGCCCCACCCACCTCACAGGGTGTCTGTTGTGGGGAGGGGAAGGGAAAGGAGTTTGTAAGCCGCTCTGAGACTCCAAGTGAAGGGCGGGCTATAAATCCAATCTCCTCCTCCTCCTCCTCTCCTAAACACCCTGTCAGAAGCATGCAAGCCAAGGAGCAGGAGAACAATAGAGTGAAGTTGGCCTTGACCAGCCTCTATTTTCAAAAGCTTGCGCCCATTCCAGCAAGAGAATGCCAAGGTAATACCACTGACTGTACAACTTAGTCTCTTGTTTGATTTCTTCTCTTAGTTCTGTAACACCTGTAGTGTTTCATATAGTTTTCCAATACCCTGATAGTTTAATGAAATGAGATTGTCTTTTAGTAAATAAAGATCTTTACCTTAAGTATCATTGGCAGAAAATTGTGTTATAAGTTCACTGGAACACTTACAAGGTGATAAGAGAAGCATCACTTCCAGCCATCCTCAGGACTGAAAGAGTGACTGCTGGAACAGTCCCAACACCCACCACTCTCTAAACACCCCCCACCCCACCCCGTTGCAGTCATCCTCAAGAGTTAGAGAGAGTGGCAGCTATTGAGACCCTCTCAGCAGCCACACTTTAACCCTTGAGGATGGCTGCAGAACACAGAAGGAAAGTCACATCACACAAACACTTCCCATCAGTTTTCACCATCCTGAGAAGGAAAATGCAGTTCCTTTCATCCACTAGCCCTCTCTCCCCTCCTGCACTCTCCCCCCAATCACCTGATATCTTGGTTTATTTCTCCCCATCCCCTATCAGCCTGTTTAGTCTCTCCCCCCCCCCCTTGCTGCTTTCCCTCTACTCTTCTCACTAGTAGGCACCATTCTTGACTGCTCTGATAGCTTGGAATACCACCCAAAGTTTTTCCTGAATACATACAGAAGATGCTTTTAATGTTTGCAGGGAGAAGGAATAGGGAGGTTCAGCACCACAGCTTTTCAGGCTTCACAAACCTGGGACCAAGTTCCAGATTAGGGCTCCCCTTAAAGACAATCATGAAGATCTTCATATCTTACCAAAGCTAGATATGCTTTAGATAGTTACTGCTGACCTGCTGTTTCATTGTGTCAGATCTGGAGAAAACAGTCACAGGTGATGAACAGTCACAGCTACAGCCACACAGTGGCTGAAGTTTCTCCAGAAGCATTTTGCAGATTGTAAGAATGAAAGCGGGAGAATAATTTACCTGTATAACCACTCACTTTTAGGAACTGCTTGAATTACTTATCTAGCTTCCATTCCCAATGTGAAAACCCTCAAAACACTTCCCTTTCTTTGCTCCAAGCATATTTTAGGCTGCAGACCTAGGCACACTTTATAGCAATTCCCACAGAACAAAATGGAATTTTGCTTCCCGGGTGCTCTGGAACCAGCTGCAAGTTGCTTTTCCATACCCTTTTTGACTCCAGGGCATCTCTGGGATGGACTAATCCAACCAGCACAGATTTATCTTTCAAGACTTGGAAAATAGACACCACTGGAAACAGTTAAAATTGTGCTTTGTTCCTAGTGCAGATAGAAATGTTTGCAGAGTGAAATTTATTCAGTTGTCATATCCTTTAGAACTTGGTCATTGGATATTAGTATATGCCAATTACAAATGTATCGTGTTCTTTTAAGAGTTGCAGCACAGCCACAAGTCTTATGTTACTCTGCGTAACAGTTTGTTTACCAAATCTTTTTTTAATTTGCTACCTCCACTGGAAAGTTAAATAAAAAAGGGATGAAACCTGAATCAGAACCAAGCTGAATTGTATGTGCTTCTCCTTCTCTCGCCCATTATGGATGGTGTTCAAAAATCCTCTCTTGCAGCAGACAGCTAAAGAGCCCGGAGATAGGTTGCCTTAGAAGGTTGCCTTAGAACTTTGCTCTATCACATCATGCAGTCTCTATGTAGCCAGGAGAATGAAGGCTGAAGCCAAGCCTGTCTGGCTCTACAATCCGCTTGAACAGGAGAACAGTGAGGCACATATGGAGTACTTCATGTCCCCATTTCCCCCTCGCCCACATCTATCCCTCTGTGTTATAAATGATGTCTGCACACAGGAGTTAAAAAGTGTTACACATTTTGTGTTTATTATTAAATACATCTTTTTTCTATTAAATAAGACACATAAAAGGTTTTTATATAAAATTCATTGTTTTGAAAATATATATATATGGCACACAAACATACATACACACAGTTTGAACCAGAACTGTATCTCCCTTTAAAGTACTTTCCAACTGGTTTCTCCTATATAAAGAGGTGGGGGAAGGGGGTAACCGTTGGCAAATGTAGGCATTAAAGAAGTGTATCCCAAGGACTGTTTTGCCAGCTAGTACAAACTCAGGATGGAGCATTAACAACTGCTGTACTGGCTCAGCATCACAAGCCCGGCCACCAGGTATGAGAGGATCAGTTCCTATCTATTCCACTCAGTGGATCAAGTGATTCAAAATAGGTTTAGGATCTTGCCCAACTCCTATCTCAGGTATGCTACAGTCAGTCTTTCTAGTCTGATCGAACTGAGATGCCCCCTTCCCAAGACCTGAATAAGTTAAGTGGGTCAAGCTCCAGTTGCACTTGGATTCCAATGCCTTCTCTGTAGCTGCACACCCTGATGCTCTTTGGACACAGCTCATTCTCAATGTAACAGCTTCCAGGTCATGGCTTCCTCTTGGCTCAGCAATATGTGAAACAAAGTCATCTGGCTGACCAAGCAAAGCAGTATCCATGCCATGTTTCTCCCTAACATCTGGCAGTCAAGATGTACTACTGTTAAACATGGGAGGTTCTTCTGGCTATCGTGGCTAGGTGCTCTGATGGGACTGTATAACATCATGATCCCACATGGCCTCTTTGCATAGCATCTTCTAAACCCATCTAGTCTACAGGAGCTGCAGAAAGGCCAGTGCAGTTCATTCCAGTATGCAGTAAGCAAAAAGAACCTCTTGAATGCCGGCAAACCTGCATGCAAAAGGAGCAGTGGAGGAGTTTTGGGAAGCTGTGCAGAATTAGCTCTGTACCATATGCAACAAATGCAGGAAAAAGTTACTCTTCCCTGCTAGGAAACAATTCCCCCTGTTTAACGAAGTATGGGACATGTGGAATCCAAGGCTCTCTGAAGCCACTAATGGCCTTAAAATCTGACCCTCCATTATCTTTGCTGTTATAGGAAAAGATCTTGCCAGGCTCTGACATGTACACAAGTTCTCTGCAAGTTACAGCAGAACAGCAGCAAGTGGATGTTTGAGGCTGATCTCTTTTCCTGCAAGACAAGCTAAAAAGAGCAAGCAAGCCTGCCACTTCTGCAGGAATGACTGGATTAGGTAAATGGAACACTAAAATGTATGATGCCAGACACATGGCAATATACCCTAGCAGTTCAGCATGTTGCACCCACACTGAAGCAGAATGCTTTACAGAATATAAACATTTGGATACACTTGAGAAGACAGGTCTTGAAACCTCGGGTAAACATGGGGCTTCCTTGCATCATTAATGCAAAACATACAAAGAATGACTAAGTGTCAATTCCTTACAGTGAGGTCAGTTACACCCACACCTTCCTCCTACAACAGTTTCTCTAGCACATTAAACCTCTAAATACAGAAAGGCGCATTTTGACCCCAAGACCAGCTCAGGGTCATTAGCCATTTGCTACAAACACTTCAAGAGAAAGCCAGCAAGGAAGAGGAAATGGATGGACCAAAATGAAGCAAACTCTGGCCCTGCCTCCTACCAATCCTGCCTGGATAGCCATGCTTCATGTACGCAACACATGCCGGTCACAGCCTGGATCCTGGATTCTAGACGCAAGACTGGAATGTTCTCTGAACACGGCAAACAAAACATTAAAGTAAACACAGTGCAACAGCTTTGCTTCATTTAAAAAATGGGCAGTGGCAACTCCAGTTGGCACTACAAATTAACTCTCCACTACAACATGGAAAGGGGGAGTGATGAGGTTCCTCTTGGATAAAGCCTCCTGTGTACTGAAGAAGAAGAAGAAGAAGAGATTGGATTTATACCCCGCCCTTCACTTGGAGTCTCAGAGCGGCTTACAAACTCCTTTCCCTCCCCCTCCCCACAACAGGCACCCTGTGAGGTGGGTGGGGCTGAGAGAACTCTTACTGGCTCCACAATCTGCCAAGACTAAACTTTAGGGAGCAGAACTACATGTTACAAGGCAAGCATACAGTTCCCAACCTTCACAATGCTTATGTGACAGTGGACCCTTGCTGCAGATAGCCAGGGGTATCTCTTGAGCTTATCAAGGCACTTAAACTATACAACTTCTAAGATGGCAGGCAGTTAACCATGCACAGTTTTTATAAGAGGTAGTTCCACCTCTACAAGAGAAAACAAATGCCTCTATGAATGCATTTCTGTATTTCTAAAATGAAGTACGCTTCTCTTTGGAAACATTGTCGTATGCAGTTTGCTGCAGATTTAATTGATTTTAATAAAAAGCTAATGGTGTGAACCCTAGTTAAAAATTAAAAGTGGCTACCATATTACCAATCATAATTAAAATGCTGCAGGTGCTATGATGGGAACTGTTGCAGGCCACTGGGACAGCCAATAGCAGCTCCGCTTAATGCCCTAGGCTATATGGGAATCTAAGAAAGCAAGGGGAGTAAGTCCAGCAGAGAGGAGGGAACTGGCCCAGAGAAAAAGTAAAACCCAAAAAGAGGGGGGGGGGGGGGGGGGAATAAGCAGGAACGCTCTTAGCAGCTACAAGTTGCCATGAGTAAGTTAGCTACAGAGGGTCTGACTTAAAAACAGCTAGATGGCTTGAGAGCCTGTTCCTTAAGAAAGCAACCAGAGTCTCTGGAAGAGTTGGCTGAACCGATTTTTTCCTCTTGCTTGCCCAGGCATGTGGCTGTTCACTCTCAACTATTCCCTGGAGGCACTCTGGAGTCGACGTCGCCCTTCGCACCAGCAAGCAATGGGTGCAGCAATTCCTAGAAACTCTTACCCCTCCATCAGATTAGGGATTTTAATATCCAAGTCCCCTTCCAGATAGTTGGCATCTTCTGGGTTTCTTCCTGCTTAGTTCAGCTTGTTGACCAACCGGCAGAACAAGAGCTTCACTGCAGCATGTGGCAATGCGGAAGCCAGCCTCAAGGGCCAAAGATAAAGTGTCCCTTTTCTCTCCAGCTTTTCCTATTGCCATGGAGAAAGACTCTCCCACAAGAAGAGATGGTAACTATTTCCCAGAATTCAGGTTGTAACTTCTTGCCAAAAGAAGGAGATTATGTCCAAGCCCCATGGGGTTTCTCATCTCACAGAAGGAAAAGCCCAGCTGAAAAGAAGAGAACCACCATCAGAACACAATATCCAGTGAGAAAGGTTGCCAACAGTGGCCAGCCAACAAACTTACCTGCCTCTTTGTATTGCAGGGTACAGATTTTCAAGCTAAAATGATCCCTGTCTCAAAGCAATCTAGCCAGCCATCAAGAAGACCTCTAGCTGGCTCACAAGGTTTTTTATTAAGAACCACTGGTGAGGCCCAGAAGTTGCACTGTCAGTTACTCCCTGTAGACATGTGGAAGAGATGATCCCAGAGACATCCATCTTCTATCATCTGTGGATAGTAGAAATCTCATGAATGGGCTCATTGTGTGTGCCCATTTCATGGGCTGTGCCTAGCAAGACAGCAGAACTGTCAGAACTACATGACAAAACTTAGGGAGAAGTGTGAAACCTGTCTTTAGGACAGCGGCTGAACACATTGCCTTCTGACAAAAGTGCTCCTCAAGCTGTCCACAAGTATTCATACATACCAATTCCATGTACAAAAGTAAATTGGATGTGCAATTCCCCCTCTAGTGTAGGCAGCTAAACTGAAGTGCTTACTTCACACGTCGTACACCAAGACACAGTACGAGAGCTTTCTGTGTTCCTAATCCAAAGGTGTTTATCAGCATTTTACTTTTTGCCATGACTTGGGCACTCTTTCATTGCTCCCACTCTGTGGCTTGAGCTACTTTGAATGTACACTGTTTCCTTGGACAAAGAGGCAGCATAATACTGGAGTACTTCCAGACAGATTATCATTAAACCCTATATTGGCAAAATCTGTATAGGACCAGTTCATATTGAACTGAATCTGCATGTAACTAAACTTCTTTCCAAAGCCAAAGGAGTGGAAGGGGAATGTTTAGCCAGAATACTGGGTTAGTGTCTGCCTTGCATAAGATGCATCTGGAACCATACAAGGATAAAGTAACTGGGGAAGGGATTTCCAGGAGAAATGAGCTAGCAGGAGAAAGTAAACATTCCCTTTCCCTCCTCACTTTCAAAGCACCCCCATGCCCAGAGGAGCTCTGGCAAAGAAGGGAGTCCTTTGTCAATACAACTGTCATTAACATGTAACCCCCCTCCCGTATCTCCTTGCCCAAGGCTGCCTAGTGAGGTTATGGCCAAGGCAAAGTATTGACTATGTGCCCTGCATACACTTAGCATAAGCCTTCTTGGCTCAGCTTGTACCAGCCCTTCTACCATATGTGGGGTGGGGGGGGTGATACCAAGGGAATGAAGTATCCAGGCTACATTCACTGAGACCACAGGAATGAAAGCCCAGATACAGGTATGTTCTGCAACCCCTCCTCATGAGCAGTTTTCCCCATGGAACTCTGTGGGCCATTTTGACTACAACTTGAGGGAAGGAAAGAGCTGTTTTGAGACTTTCCTTGTCAGACATTCACTTAAAACGCCTCTTCCCCAGCCCCTTTTGAATTCATTTAGTTTGACCTTCTGTGAAGCAGGGTGAGCTCCACCAAGAGTCCTGCACTTTGGTCTATGCAAAAGCTCCAACTTCTGCTCACATTGACTGGGGTCGTGCTCATGTACGACCTTCACAGAAAGGTTAGTCATGCAACAGTGGAGTTCTATGGTCTTTTCCCCAGACTAGGAATGTTCTGTAACTTGCAGAGACCCATATCTACTGCTGCCCTGGAGGAGAAACCCACATTCCACTGCACCTATTTGCTTTGACTGTAAAACCCTCCCAACATAGAAATGAGGTAGCAGGTTTCATGTGCCCAATAGCACTCAGCTGGCTATTAGGGACAATAGCTCTGGTTACTGGAATTCCTTAGCAGATCCTCCCAGGAGTGGCTCTGCGGGAGCAGATCAAGAGCCCATCGAATCCAGCAGCCTGAACAGTGGCCAGCCAAGTAGGCCACAAGCACAGAATAAAGGCAACAGCTTCTCAGCCTCCGGCAGCTGGTAGACAGAGGTCTGCTGCCAGCAAGCATGCTGTTTCATTACCACACAGACTGTGTGAAGACCTCAAGCCTATTCCTGTACCCAGAAGTTTTTGCCACAAGTTGAGACCACAACTTCTCTGATCTTACCTCATAGTTCCCCCTGCATCTGCAACTCCAAATGCTCATCCCCTCCTCTTAATGGGCTGCAAAAAAACCAAAAACACAAAAAAGAAATACTGAGTCCAAAAGGAAGAACAGAATGCATCACTGGAAAACACTGCCCTACTGTGAAGGATAGATAAATAACTGGGGAAGCAATGTTGAGCAGCTGTCAGCTCCAGCAGCCTTTACCCAGTGCACACAAACTCTTCCCCCTCAAAAAAAAATAAATAGGCCTGGCGTTCAAACATGGGAACTTGCACTGACTCACAGCCCCAGAGACTGAGGGTGTCATGAGCTACTGGTAGCCAATGCAAGGAGCAGCCAGACAAAGGTGGCTTAGTTTTACATTCACGTTGCAGCACCTCGTAGCGCCTTACCTTCCTTCTTGTTCTTCCATGTCACTCCCCATCCTCTGCTGTCGCCTCCTTGCTAGCATCTGTGGGAAAAAGAAGAAAGGCTGAGCACTAGAAAAGAGGTGTCAACACAGAACAAGTAAGGAGACTTCACTGCCCATCATGTTTGAGTGGATGAGAGCAGGAGGGGATCTCAAACAACTGCTTCTGCCTGGGATAGCCACAGCTGTGACTGGACCAGCTATACATTGCTCTAGCAAGTGCACTCATTGTGGAGATCTATTACTTGCCGGCATTCAAATCACTAACCAGGTACACTGATAATGAGCTGTTTTTGCTCTAAACAAAGTAGCTTGCTGCACATCTTTTGGTCTCTGTGTGTGTAGGGAGGAAAGCATCTCTGCAAGTAAAGGTATGCCACTAGTCTCCTGAGCCATTTTTAATGTCTTGACACACAAACACTTTCATTCTTTGAAATATCATCTCTTCAAGTGTTCAAGCATACTTGCATACTACTGCTTGGTTTCCCCTTCTAGTCCTACCTTACGTTATATGCCCGTCACTATACCACTACAGAACATTTGCAGTATTACAGTATTGGCAGTAACAACAATGTTCTGCTATGGGATGAGTATCCAGAATTTTTAGACTCCTAAGAATAAGTGTGCCAGACCCTTCTCCCCAGCAAACAAAAGGATCTAGCCTTTTGAGTACTGTGTGAGAGGCAGCTCCCCCTGAAAAGGTCAGAGATGCTCCTGCCTCTCTCTCTCTTCTTATACCCATAGAGGAAGAATGTTTATCTAAACCTTGAGGGGATGGGAGCTGTCAGCAAGATGAAGCACATGTCCACAGCATTACATTAATGTGCCAGAGGCTGACACACCACAAAAACCCATCCAGTTCCACCTGGGAAGAGGTATTAAGACTTAGCCGCCGCCACCACCCCAACTCAACCCCTGGCCTACAAAGACAAAGTCAAAGGCCCACGAAAGGTTACAGAATACCTCTCATGGGAGACTTGTCATAAGGAGAACATCCACCTTCGGGAAAGGGCGGGATATAAATATGAAAATAAATAAATTAAATAAAATAAATATTAAGTTGATTGGGGCACTGACTCTAGCACTATGCTTCTAACAACCTAGAAATGCTTTCAGACTTTAGGGTTTAGTTCCAGACTCTAGAAGGCCTGACTCTACTTCGAGGTTGTAGGACATGCTGATGTTTGCTATGCATGGACAATCCAAGATAAAGAGAAACGGGGAAATATGCACCAGGACAGATGCTCCTTCAAGGATCTAGCCAACTGGTCCTCTCCAGCATCCTGAGCAAGCAAGACATCTGGGGGATGGAAGGGGACCGATGAGCTCTGCCATGCACACGGAGAGCAGTGCTGGGATGGGGAGTACACTTTAGGATAGTTAAAGGCAGGGGTAGGGAAGTTCAAGGGCAGAATATTTTGTCAAGCCAGGACTGGACCTTACCCTGGATTTATGCAAGTAGAAGAGAAGGCCTCCCACTGCCAGCAGGATCCCCAGGACGCTGGGCACCAGCACATAAACCAGAGTCATCCTTTGGCTATCTCTGAGTTCTGGCTTCTTGCTGGACTTGTCTGTGTTCAGAGGAACGAAGCGGAGATCAAAGTTGGGTCCCGACAGGCTATCCTCAGGCTCCCTGTCCTTGGCCAGGCCCTCTTCTCCTCGTCCTGCTCGTCTCTCTCGGAGCTGGGTGCTCAGCTGTATTCTTGGGGCTTGGCCTCTGCTGCTCTGCTCCCCCCAGGAGTAGCTGTCTGGGGAGATCTGCCTTGGAGATGCTCTAAAAGACTGCCGGGTGGTGGAGAAAGGTTCTTCAGAGCCAAGGATGGGGAACAGTGCTGGGTCACTGGGTGGGAGAACTGCCCAACTGCCACTGGAGGGCACCCCTGAGCTGTCCAATGGCTCCAGAGTGGCAAAAGATTCCAGGCTTAGGCTAGACGTGCTGCTGCTATCAGTCCTATCTGAATCATAAGGAAGACCAGGAATGGCCTTGGCCACATCTCTTATCTGCTGAAGCCACCGATTACTGGGGGAGGCTTTGTCTAAGCCAGAAAGAGATAGATGCTGAGAGGGTAACGCCTTGGGCCATACCTGGATGCTGCCAGCTCCAGAACCAGGGAGAGCGGATTCAGTTCCCATGGATTTAGTTTGCTGCTGGCTGGCTGGAAAGGGGGGGATGTTACTGGGCCTTGGGGACCAAGGGAGTAAGGTTAAGGTCAGATCCTGGAAGGCTGCAGTATCCATGACCACAGGGTCAGGCCCCGGTGACATAGTTGCCAACACCAATTCTTCTGGTGCAGAGGACATGGCAGCATAAGCAGCAGCCTCAGCATCTAGGCTTGGGCCTTTGTAGGTGCTCCTAGACACCCTGGGCCTGGTACTACCCTCTGACTGGCCTTGGGTCTGCATGGTGCCAGGCAGCATGGATAACTGGAGAGTGCTGGCAGCTGTCTCCTTACTGTCCAGCTGGTCTGTAATGGAAGGAAGAGACTCAAAAGTCGGAAGGAAAGAAGTCACGAGTCCCCGAGTGATGGGGCTTGTGGCTGGACACTTGCAGTCTTGGTCAGTCACCACACCTGAAAGATCCAGAGACAGAAAGAGAGGCCATAGAGTAAACAGTCTCTAGGATGCAAGGGACAGAAGAGAGGCTTCAGGCTTGGCTCCATCCCTGCCCTCAAACCACCCGAGAAGACAGACTTCAATCTAGGCAGGCCACTGCCAGAACCAACAAGACAAGCCACAAGTATGAGTTGGCAGAGAGGGGAGGAGATGGTCCAGAAAGGGCTTTGAGACAGCTGCAAGATTACTAAGGGCAGCAGCGGCAGCGGCAGAGAAAGCTTAGAAAGCTTGGGTGGCTTCAGACAGAGCTGGATCCAGCTAGTTAATGAGGCAAAGCAAATGCATGCCCCAGAATGCAGAAGCTGGGACTACATGGCTGTGAGCAGAAAGATAAGTCATACATCACTGCGACAAGTAGCTGCTCAAGCAAGATCCAAAAAGCAGCACAGCAGGTTGGTCCTACTTTGCTCTATGCCCCAGGACCCATGAAACCATACAGACAGAACACAGGAACAGACAAAGGTGGCTGCATTCTCCATATCAATACTAAACAGCACCACCCAGAGGAAAGAACGCTCCACTGTGCCTACTGGCTGTCCAAGAGAACCAAGCTACTCATGGGACCATTTGGATAAGCTAAAGAGATGGATGGCAAGAAGGCAGCTCATGGGAGTCATGCTTGTCTGCTGACAGCTCCAAGGAGAATACAGACTGGTCTTCGGTCAGTGGCTCTCTTTAAATCATACAAGCAGCTTTCAAAGATGCAAGAGGCAGTTCAGCCAGAAAGACTCTCGTTAACACTGCCCCTGCCTATCTTGGCTCTTAAGAGAGAGGGGTAAGCAATCAAGAGTGTTGCAGCCCTCGGTTAGGATGAACTTAGCAGAGAGTTCATGTTTCTAACCCCAGGGCGATAATGGCAGACCAGGCTATTTCTGAATCCATCCAACTACGGACAGACAACAGGCAGGTTCTTTGTACATGAGAACTCATTGTGATTTTTGCATGAGCCTTTAATATTAAGAGGGATTTTATTTCCAGTGGAATAACTGTGTTTGTCTAAGGTGACATAACTCCTTTTCTGTGTCTGCTGCAACAAAGGTTGTTGGGGGGGGGGCTGTGTAGCACAAGCAGCTGTGGTTTACAGCCCGCTTCATTAGACGCATGAAGTGAAGCCTCAGGAAGGTTGTGCTTCAAAAGCCTTTATCCACATACTTTGAAGCTTCTCTGGAGCCATGGGGGTTCTGTATGTTCTTCACTAGATGTAAACTGACTAGTAAACTATTAGAATCCCAGGAAAATACACTAATCTTCATGGTAAAAAGCTATGCTTTGGGCCTTGGATATTGTTAGGCTGTTTCTACACATATTCTTGCTCCACCTTGGCTTCTTTACAGCAACTGTTTCCAGGAGCATCTAAATGACATCTTCTACAGTGTTGCTGTGTCTCAGCCCTGTAGCTAGGGAATTCTTTGGGAGGGGGCCTCGGGGCCACCGCCAGCTAATTAAATGAAAGTATAGTGCAGGTGGTAAGTTGGAGCACTTTGGGGGCAGCCCAGGAGGGAGGGGGCCCAGAAGAAACACTAGGGGGTCGGGCCCCATGGGCCCCATGTTACCTACAGGCCAGCTCCCCCCCCCCGACCTTCCTTCCCCATGATCCTTCCCAGCCCGGTTTGATATGACCTTCAAAACAGACTGCAGTCAAGCCACCTTTGGATTCCATGTGGGCAGGAAGGTGTTCATTTTTGTAAACCCTGCCCATGTTGTTGCCATTTCCTTGCTTCAGCACCTCCTCCACACACACTGGAGGATTTAAAAAAAAATGTATTTGCTAAATTGTTAATATTGTAACACTACAGCAATCCATAACTGATCTACTAGTTCCCAGCTTTCATTCCCCAAAGAACTTGGAACTAACAGATCATGTTAATAGATCGTTAGAACACTATAGCAATCTAACAATTCCCAATTTTATTTTCAAAAATGCTCCGGGGTGTGTGTGTGTGTATGTTAAATGCCATCCACTGGAAGGGGGCTGAGGCAAGGTATGTGTGGAGAAAACTGCTGAGCAGATGTCTCAGCTGCCCTGCATTTCCAGCAGCAAAAGTGGAAGCATCTGTAAAGCAGAGCCAGAGACGCATCTCTGTGGAAGCAGCCCTTGATTCGCTACATTTCCAAAACCTGACGTGTTCTAAATCATAGTGACCCCTGTCGAGGCAGGATGTAGATACCTCCGTAAGGTTGTTAGCAGTCATGTGTGTTGTTCATAAACAACCATAACACACAAGTTTTAGTAGACACAAAAGCATACTACAGAGATATGCACACAAAAATGCAAGCAGCAGACCAAACTTATCATAAACACATCCAACCTCCCCCTCACCCACAGAACCCACCCCACCATTTAGCTTATAAACATAACACATCAGCTGCTGTTTGCAGCTACAAATCCCAGCTTAGGCTCTAGCCATTTACCTGAAGAGACGGCAGCTTCGTTCTGTGAATCTGAACACTTCCGGAAGATTTTGCTGCAGTCTTGACTAAAGTCTTCCTCTTTAAAGATAAGCTCTGCGGCCAGATTAAAGTACCTACGCACCAGCTCTAGCATCTCCTCCGCTGACAGAGAGAACTTCTTGATGCAGTGTGCTGAGCTCTAAACCAAAATTAACCACAAGTGAGACACCGAGCCTCTGTCAAAAACCTCATCATTCAACCATCTCGAAAGGCGGATCACCCAGCAAGGGGCATGAAGTCTGAAGAAGCAGGCTGCTGCACCTCCAGCAATCAAGATTCTCTGGTATTCCTAGGGAAGAATTGGGAACTGCATATCTAATACCCAGCAAAGCAAGGAAGTGCTCAGCTAGTGAAAGATCTTTATTCTGTAACACTCAAAAAATGTTCAGGTGGCTAGCCATGGCGGTCTGAAGCAGCAGAGAAAAGTTTGAGTCCTGTGGCACCTTTAAGACCAACGAAGTTTTATTCTGGGTATGAGCTTTCAGATCAGAAGAAGTGTGCGTGCACACGAAAGCTTATACCCAGAATAAAACTCTGTTGGTCTTAAAGGTGTCACTGGACTCAAACTTTGTTCCACTCAGAATATATGTTTAGGATGTTACAAGATCTCTCAATGAGAGGCCTGAAACCCTTGCAGGAACACATTCTACACAGTACTTCAAACTGCAACAGATGTGCCTGCTAAAGAAGGGGTAAGCTACTGGGACACAGCTGCCTTTTGCTCCTTTTGTGGTCTTTTCAGATGCACCACCACTTAATTAGCATTTGCAAGAACTAGGACCCTGATTCAGTAGGAAGTACCTGGCTTTCATCGGCTTTAGTTTTAAAACATTCCTCATCAAGATTAACATGACTTTCGAGCAACATGTCTTGAATCCTGGAGTTTGCAGTATTTTCCTTGAATTTCATTTCATTGCGGAGAAGGTGTCCCAGTGGGCGGTATGCAGCTTTGAGAAAGCAAACAGGATGGTTCTGAAAGGAAACAGAGATAAGCATCAATCTTTGTCATGGAAATACTCCAGAATATACCAGAGAGAAAAAGAGTCAATTTTACAGAGGTCAAACTGAGGAACTATACATTATCTTGGAATCCCTTCCTGTAAGATTTACACCTAGACCTTCCACATCCAAGATTAGTAGCCTAATCGCAAACTCATTTGTAATGCATTTAATTCATTCTATATCAGTGGCTGTCTTACTGTCTTTCAGAAAACTCTGGGGTTCCTCAAGAGCTTACCAGTAATTCCACAGTGAAAAAACCAGCAACAGTGGACACATGATGGAAGACACTATTTACCACTAATCTTTACCTGCAACATACTATAGAAGATGGGGCTGGATTTATTCCAGGTAACACAATTTAAGAAGAGCACAGCAAGACAGTGCTTCACTTAATCCAAGACCCTGCTCTAGAATATGCCCTAGAATTCTCTGCAGTATACTTTCAACCATCAAGAGACTTACTGCAGCATCAACAATATAGTTCTGTAGCAGCCATGCAGAAACTCCTTGACTGGTAAACTGATACGGAAAGGGTAAAGATGTGACTGCAGAGTGCATATGTGAGGAAAATGGAGGAAACCTGTCCTCTCACCTGGGACTTCTCTACAGTTTTTATCCAGTGAAATCAGAAGTTTGGAGGAATATTAAAACAAGAAGTTCACAGATGGTATTTGCAAGGCACCACATGCTTTTAAAATTAAAACAATGCAACTCAAAGGGAACCCAGCGCTTTATATGCATGACAATAAACAGCATTCGTAGTTTGAGTACTCCTCCTTGGCACTAGGTGCTCTTCATTAGGTATAGCAGCCTCTTGTGGAGGAACTGCAAACAGATGTTCATCCAGCAGTACTTACCAGATCGCTCTCTTCCACATAATTAAAGGATATCTCACAGGAACTCTTCATCTGGGTATCAATCTGCAACAGAAGCACTAGAGTCAGGGCACATCCTTCAACAACTTCAGTTCTATTACCTTGGAATCACATTTATTGGTAAGATCTCTCTTCCAAGCTACATTAAGGGACTGATACAGGATTCTGGAAATCTAGGATGCCACCATGCTGCTTATTCTTATGGACTCCAGTCCTCAGCCACCTACTTTTTAAAACCATTGGAGATCAGGGACAGATGAGAAAGCACTGCTAGAGTAGACTCCAGTGAGGTAACTCAGGTTCGAAGCCCGGCTGCATTTCCATATATACAAGCACTGTTTAAGATGTTGCTTGGCTTCCAGCAAGCCATGTGGCCAGCCACTTGCATCCTCTGGCTAAGCAGCCATTGCCTCAGCTGTTGATCTAGCAAGATGCAGAAAGTTTACAGATTACCCAGACAATATACAGCATATGTATTACTTTCTCCATTGATAATGTGCATTTATCAAAACAGCAAGATACTCTTTATTCTGAACTTGTGAGTGTAATTGGAATTTTCAGCAAGAGCAAACATGATATAATAGCAGTCAGATTAAAGAATAAAGGAAAAGTGTAATCCTATTGCAGCTCTCCAGCTAGCTATAGGTGTTGCTCATTTGCTTCCAAACAAGACTTATCCTACGCCCTCCATTTTGAGTGCCAATTCCATCTTTCTAGCGACTAGCCATCAACTCTGCGCTCCAAATCATTTTGAGTCATCCTCTAAGTGGCTGACAAGAGATGGGACTGCCAGGAAGGCATGTCTAATTGGAAACAACTGCTCCATTGTCTGCCTTGAACCATCACCATCATTTGTTGGGTCACTGTGCAGGCGTGTCACAGCACAGAAGGCACGGTTTGGATTTCATCAGCTTTAGTTTTAAAACTAAAGACTTGAGAAAAGACAGACAGCAGGAGGAGTCTCACTTTTGGTTTCATTTTCACAAGTCAAAAAGAGATCCACTGTTTGTGAACTGAACTCTGCTTCCTGCAGAACCAAGAGCAGCTGCAGCAGCACAGACACAGCAAAAACCAGCTAAGTAACTTAATCCTTGGCAAATTGCACAATTTCCAATGTGCAGCTGGGCTTCTTCCATAGCACAACATTTAAAGGAGAAAGGGCATAATTTACTCCTACCAATTGCATAGTTTAGAGAGGCAGACAGATTACCTGTGAAATGTTCCAACACTTTAAATCCAAAGCACTATTCCCATCTCATTTGCAGCTCTACAATATACTTGCATCATTTGGGTTTCATAAATGAAGTTTATTTTCATTGAAAATAAATGAATTTTAAGGTTTTTTGCAAGTGAATCGGTGAAGTCATATGTGTATAATCTAAATTGATAAAGAACCGACTGAAGATCCAGATAAGACATCAGCCCCCTCTGCAAGAGGAAGCAGGATTTTACTCTTGAGTGAATCAGCTGCCCAAACTCTTCTACAAAGCCCATGGATGGACCATTAGATGTGCACCTGCAGTTTTGTGCCAGGAACACAGTGCCCAGGCATGTGGGGCCTCCGATTCAGATAAGCACTGCTGAGAGGAAGAGCTTAAACCCCCCCCCCCCCATGTTCTTCTGACTTGAAACAGCTGTCTTTTTTTGCTGGCAAGGCAAAGCTGACATAAAGCGACCCTGTAGGGCAGAGGTGTCAAATTCACTTGTTATGAGGGCTGCATCTGATATAAGTGTCATTTTGTTGGGCCAGGCCACATGTGCCATAAAATGTAATGCCAGGTATGGGAGATAGAAACTGCATAAAGGGCAGCAGCTGGTAAGCTCTAGGATGGTGTATCCTCGCTGCAAGGCCCCATGGGCTGGGAGGGGGGTGCAGAGGAAAACCCAAACAGGCGGACTCGAGAGGCAGCAGTGCAGCACTGGGCAGATGCTCCTACGATGCTTGACTGCTGCAGGTGAGGTTGTTCTGCCATGCTGAAGCCACAATGGACTGGCTCCCCCCACTCTCTCCCAGCACTCCCTCCCTTGCATCAGTTGCTCATGGGCCACGTGGCAGCCCTGGACGGGCCGGTTCCAGCCCCCAGGCCTTATGTTTGACACCTCTGCTATAGGGGTTTTAAGGCAAGAGACGTTCAGAGGTGGTTTGCCATTGCCTGCCTCTGTGCAGCGACCCTGGACTGCGTTCGTCATCTCCCATCCAAATACTAAACAGGGCCAGTTCTGCTTAGCCTCTGAGTTCTGATGGGACTGGGCTAGCCTGGGCAAAATAGCTCTGGGGAGCTGCTATCCCCCCCCCTCGCCCTGAGAAAACTAATGTGTACCTGCTGCTACATGTTAGCTCCCCAAACCTAGCAAGGAGTGGCTCCCCGGGATCATTCCATCCAGGACACAGTGCAGGAGGAGGCTTAAGCCCCTTCTTTCCCAGAACATCGATCTGACTGAGGTTCCAATGAGCCCAGGCATTAAGTTCCCAGCACAGAACTTCGGGCATGCACCTGATCAAAAGCCCTGGTGGTGACCATATGGATTTTAACATGCAAATTGGCCCTCAGCCTAGCCTAACTCACAGGACTGGTGTGAGGATGAAATGGGGCAGAGAAAACTGCACACACTATGCAGACATCTGTGGAAGAAGAGGGAACAGATGTGAGGTACTTCTATTTCTTAACGAAGGCTTTAAGAGACTCTTTCAAGAGCTGTGAACCACTCTTAACAAGTAGAGAAGTGACCAAGCTGAATTTACGGTGACAAGGTTGATCATCATTAAGCTTGAACCCAAAAAGCTAGATTTCTAAACAGGACTGGTTATGTGACGTTTTGGAAATTTTAGAGCTGGCTAAAATGACACTTAACTAAGTGGCTAGAGTTTATTTGCAGCAACCTTGGTTCTCTCTCCTTCTTATGCCTTTATAGCTTTAACTGTACAGATACAACACAGTTTTAGTCTCTTCTACATCAGCATTTCTCACACTGGTATTCAGGGTGCCTGCTGGTGTGTTCTAGGGGCCTGTCTCTGGAAAATGCACAGAGCTCTTAGCTTTCTAGGAACAGAGACCCTGCCTCCAGGAGACAGGGTGCACTGGCTCCCTATCAAAGGGAGAGAGCTCATGAAGCCACAGTCACCTAACTTCCAGATCACCTCTGAGTATCCAAAAGAAGATGTTATGCTTGGGGGCTGGGAACCAATCGCTCAGCCCTAGGCACTCTAGTTGGTCAAGTGGCACCAAGCAGGTATGGTTCAAATGCAGTCATCATAGTTACTTCAGGTATAAACTTGAATTGGTTTTCACTTTATTTTGCAATGCAAAGGATAGCATCTCGGAAAGATGCCAGTCTGCATCAACAGACAACAGCCACTGGCAGGTTTTCAGCTGAATACTGAAATTCAGTTTCTACAAGCAGTGGTCATTTTCCATGAGCAGATCTGAAAATTTCCAAGCTCTTTTCCCATCCCTGTTCAGCTGTCCTTTACCTAAACTGTGAAGTCTTGTGAGCAAAAATTCTACTTTGTGAGCTACTGGCATTAAAAGTTGTGAGCAAACAATTTGTCTACTGCATAAATTAATTTGCTCTGGAGCCATCCTTCCTGAGCTAAGACAAAAATGTGTGAGCTGAAGGCTAAAAAAAAAACCTGTGAGCAAACCCTATAGTATAAAGCACCTAACCTTGGAGGTCATATACATTTTTTCCCTTAAATTTTTTTAAATGTAGCTAACACCGGGCCTCACTGTATTGTTTGGATGACAGAAGCCTCTGTGGGACAAACACAGCATGCTGTGCATACTCCAAAAATGAAATTGCCTAGTGTAGCAACGTGAAGGCCTGGAAAAATATCAGTTTTTACAAACACCCACAAATATGCATCAGAATCCTCAGCACTGAAGGATTCTCCAATTAAACTATGCATGGGGAGCCCGAAGCAGCACAACAACTCCTGGCGTGGCAGGTGGCCTATGCTCTCTCAAGGAGGTGCAGGCCTGCCTGTATGGTCAAAAACTTTCTGGTATTTTGCCTGACCTGGATAGCCCAGGCAAGCCCAGTCTTGTCAGATCTCGAAAGCTAAGCAGGGTCAACCGTGACAAGCACTTGGATGGGAGACCTTCTTGAAATACCAGCAGTCAGGGAGGCGGGGGCAGGCTTTACTCCGCCACCTTTCTGAATATCCTCCAGGCCCCCAGTAGGGGGTCAGTCACCAGAGGTCACCATGACTTCCAAGTGTACACACACTCACATGCACACAAAAAACACAAAAAAAATTACAAAAAAACCTTTCTGGTACTTTAAAGCAGGCAGGACAGTAACCCATTATTTATATACTAGCAAGCATGCTAAAAGTTGACCTTTATAACCAAATCCTTCAGTACGTGAACACTGCCATAGAAGTGTGCTCTGGCTATGGAATAAATGAGCCACTGCATAATGTTAGAAAACAAGACTGTCAGTGGAAGGACCGAGAGGGCCTGGTAGAAGGCACCAAGTATCTACAATCCTGAGCTAATAGGCTCATGATAAGATAGCACACAGGAAGGACTCTATTACTGGAAGTGATGGAAGGTAACAGGACTTGATGCAGCCTACTGTCATAGAATCATAGAGTTGAAAGGGAACTCCAGGGTCATCTAGTCCAACCCCCTGTACAATGCAGGAAATGCCACTATTCCCCCCCCAAAAAAACCCCTATTTAACTGGCCACTGCCTTTTATTTATTCAGCCAGTTCCCTACTCATTACAAATCAGAAGCAACTCATTAAACTGTACAGAATTCTTTATAGGCTGGATCAGAGTGTGGATCTCTGCCAATTAATTGTGAGAGCTCTTCGATCATAAACCTCTCAGATCAAAGGCCAGGCCAAGTTCCCAGAAGATGCTACAGCTCTGGATCATCCTGACCTATTCCACCCATCAGAATTTTACATCATGGTTAGCCTGCAGCTGAACCTCTAGTTTGTCTTATGCATATGCTAAAACAAAAACAGAAGTCCAACAGCACCTTAAAGACAAGCAACATTTACTTCAGCATGAGCTTTTACTGAGTCCAAGCTCTCTTCTTCACATGGAACTGAAAAGATTTCCAAGGACCATGGGACTTTTGTTTTGCTACAACAGACTAGCACAGCTACTCCTCTGGAATTATGCATACATTGCCATTCTCCCTACTCCCTGCAGAAGACTAGGCTTCCTCTGATAACTGTATACACTCTGGAGTTCAGCTGCAAACTCATAGCTGTCAGAAAGGAGGTGGTGAAGGAAGGAGTTGTCAAGCTCCAAGCAGACACCACTCAAGTTCTTGCCTAAGCTAGTGACTCTGGATGAAGGAGGACAATGGTTTACCCCTCCCACACCCAGCTGGAAGGTGACACACAGAGAGAAGCAGCCAACTTGCTACAAGGTATTCTCTTCCACCTGGACAGGAAAATCTGAATGACTCTGGGGGGCTCCAGACTCTCCCCAGGCTAGATTATAAATTCTCTGAACACAAACAATCTCCCTCGGCTTCTGGCCAGGGAGGAACAAGCCATGAAGGAATAATTTTTCATTAGGGACTCCATCATGTCCATGTGGCAAGAACAATAGGAAAAGTCCCAACCATAAGAACTAAGGTTAACTCTGAACTTATCCTAAATGATGTATAAATAAGACAGGCTAGTCTAAGTACTGAATGTAGGAAAAGGGGGCTGCATATTTTCATGTTTTCTGTGTACCCTTCCTGAGTCTGAATAGTCCATGTGTATTCTTTTTATTCATTTTTTAAACTTGCTTTTATTTTGAATGCTCCAAGCCTGATCTCTGGAAACACATCATGCCTATTCAGTGTTGCTATCTGAAGTGCAGGAATGGGATGTGACAGCGGGTAAGATTGCACCCCTGGTGCATGACAGCTCAGTATTAAAGCCTTTATGAAATTGGCTCTATTTCATTCCATTCACTCCTTTTCATTTTCTGCAGTGTCTTGCTTCACTACCACTTCAAGTAAGCGTTGCCCTGCATATGCCCTCGGCATATGAGCACAGTTAACATTCCAGGAGACAAGGGTACCAGGCTTGAGTCTGAACACATAGACTATCAGTTTGTTAGGCTCCTTAGCCCTTTATCCTTGATGCAGAAGCTGTCTAGAGTCTTTTGACCTCATAGATCATAAACTAGTATTAGGGCAAAATTTATATGGCCAACACATGAAGGGGGTGTTTCTTGTCAAGTTTATCCCAAGTTTATCCCATTCCTAAGTGACATCTACACTTGATTCTATAGGTGGCAGAAAGGTATATATGGCTTGTGCTCTCATTGCTCTGGGCTGTATGCCATCGACTTCTGGTGATTCTGTGAGGGTCTTGGCAAATATATTGCAGGTTATCTATATTCAGAGCTCTATATCCTAGGTACTGTGATTTTCTTTGTACTGTATGTTATGCATTAAGATTGCTTCTTGGTTCTGAACCCAACTGTTTCTCTTCCTCTGTGGAAAAGGATTTTATCTCTAGCCAGTCTCCATCCAGCACATTGAACTCGGATGGGGTCTGAATTCCCAGGGAACACTCCCGGGCTCAGAAATTCCCCAACACTTAGTATGGGTCTAGCCTGCTGAAACAGGCAACTAAATACCAGAGATCATGTACACTTGCCATCAAGACCACATTTGTGGTATGTACCAGCACAGAAATCAGCTTTAGAAGCTGTTCTTACCCCTTGACCAAACCTACTTGTAATTACTCACATTTGCCATGGGATAAGAGGTATGGTCAGGCCCAGCCTCAGGATATCTTGAGGTGGGGCAGCTGCTGGGACCCACAGCTTCTGGGTGCTCCATCAGCTATTTCCCCAGCATTGATGGGAAAGTACATGCAGTAGGTACATGGCAGCAAGCACAACTGGTGGCTGCAGCAGCAATACTACCAGCTGCATGCAACAGCCAGTGCTGCTGGGGAAAGGGCATGGATGCAGCGCCAGTGGCTTACCCCCCTAACCCAACTACCAAAGCAAACGTTGTCCTGTATGACCAGTGTGAAAAAAGAAGTGTGTGATGCCTATCAAAGTCACACGACCCCCTGGAGGAACAGAGAGAATGGCAGACTGAAGTACCCTGCTCAGCAATCCCATGGCTAGCAAAACTGTGCAAATTAAGCACAAACATTCAGGTATAGATTTATACAGGTAGCAGAATACAGCTTCTTTTGATGCAGCAATTAGGTGCAAAGAATCCAGTTTCACCCAGCCATGGCCTCTCCTCCCAACTCATAAATTTATTTTCCTGGCACTTGACAGCTGGTGCAGCACAGCAACTGAAGCACAGCTACTTGCCACAGATTCATTTGGTGGCAGAGGCAAGCCACTGAGCCCCCCACCCCGGCTGCGGCTACCTATATCAGACTATTACAACCAGCTCACTAGATCTTGCTGCAATAACAATCTGATAGGAAGCAATCTGAACAATTAAAAGTGTCAAGTACTGCTACTTCAACCTTCTTGCAAAAGCTTTCTGCATGACTTGGCATCCTTGCCTACCATGGATAGCTGCACAAGGACAAGTTTCACTTTCAACAGCTACTATGTGAACCTCAAGGAACCAGGCATCCCAGTTACAGTACTGGGCTGGCCTCAAGGGTGCCACCAGACAAGGCAGTACTACATTCACGCACAGAGTCCAGGCACATCTAAACGCTTTTTGAATTAACTCACCAGATCAGATAGATTTTTCAGGTGATCTTTAGTGACAAGACGTTTGCAGTGTGGGCTCAGCTTAGCTACACAGCTGTTGCAGAGCACGAGGAGGAACAGAACCAAGGTGATGTGGGAGATCATGTTTATCTAAACAAGAAAGTGGAAAGGAAATGTCAGAATTATACTTTAAGGTGTTCTGCCTTCCCATGCATCCCCATAAACTAGGATCCTTCTCCATTTGAATTCACCAATATTAATTACACTTACTTATACGTATACCCAGCTAGTCTATTACATACATTGCATCTTCTTTTGGATTCTAAAAAGTAAAGGTAACATTGCAGAATTTACTTGGCTGTCCTAGAAGCCATTATTTCCGCCCTTGTACACATTGTGCTTCCAAGCCACAAGTGGATCACTTCCCTTCTTCTCAAACTACTTGCAATAACTTGCATCACATTTGTATTAGGGAGGGGGGGTCTGTGGCTCAGTGGTAGAGCATCTGCTTGGCATGCAGAAGGTCCCAGGTTCAATCCCCAGTATCTGCAGTTAAAAGATCTAGAAGTAGGTGATGTGAAAAGACCTCTGCCTGAGATCTTGGAGAGCCACTGCCAGTCTGAGTAGACAATACTGACTTTGATGATCCAGGGCCTGATACTTTGAGGTGGAGCAGCTGCCAGGGCACAGGGCTTTTGGGGGGTACTGTTGCTATACCCCCTACCCATGACCTTCCCCACCCACTGATTTGAAAGTGCTCCGTCACCCATTTCCTCAGAACTGATGGGGAAGTACATGTGGTCCACTCCATTACATTTCATTAAATTTAAAAATTATGTACAGTTTCCAGTACATTTTGTTGCTCCGTAAAGAAAGATTGGTGATGATGGGAAAACCTCTTTGTGAGCACTCAGTCTTGCTTCTGGCATTCAGATGCATGAGAGCAGTAATGCTGGCCCCTTCCGTTCCCAGAGGAGGGTGAGGCTGAATAAGTGTCAGTCAATTTGAAAAATGAAGGCACCCAAGTAATCCAACTCCAGGCCCTTAACTAGAGCGGGACAGGGTATAGAAGTATCACCGTTTTCTTATGCTTTTTAAGATGTATGGATGGCCTATTTCTAAGTCTTTAAATTTTCTGAATAGTTAAATATGATTTGTATCGAATTAGGTACGCGGAGGGGATGGATTAAGGGCGGATCAAACCGGCACGATCAGACGCTAACATCCGGCAAGCGTCGCACACCCGCCCCTAACCCGTCACACCCACTGATTTGAAAGTGCTCCGTCACCCATTTCCTCAGAACTGATGGGGAAGTACATGTGGTCAGTACATGGCAGCAGCACACCTGGCAGCCACAGGTGCAGCACTACCAGAAACATGTGACAGACAATGCTGTTGGGGAAAGGGCATGAATGCAGTGCAGGTGGCTGTAAATGCAGGCAGTGGGAGGAGGGAACGATGCAGTCAGGTGGGGGAGATGCAAGTGGGTGGTGCAGAGGGAGGCATGAGAGGGGCCTGGTGGGAGGCTCAGGACTGTCTGCACAGGGCCTGCCAAAACTTGGAATCAGCACTGGATACAGTTAACTATTATGGACATCTTTGACACAGCCTTAGTAAACTTAACTGAGTTTTAAGAGCCTCAATATTTCATAAGATTAGTTCCTTGCACTCCTACTGCCATCTCCATACGCCTTTCCACTGAATCCTTTTGTACCAGGAACACAGTCTATGAAGTACTTTATGTGTCTCCAATCGCAATTTGGTGCTGTTTTCCTGTCACCCTGCAGAAATTCCATTTGTCTGTTTATGAAGTATCACTTCGTGGACAGTGGCATGGCTGATGGGATGTTGGATTTCCCCAAATGAAATTCCGATTATAAGCAATCTTTGAAGCCAGATTTTGGAGAGTTAAAACCCTATTTGCAAGCCTTCTGTCACTGCCCGCCCCCAAATGTTCTTATTGGACAAGGTACCTCAGCATAGTCACCATGCTGGGAATTTCCAAATTCCTAGGACTCAGCTGGATTGCACATCTAGATGAAGATGGCTTTGCCAATGTAACAAACAGCATTTGCTCCCCCTGCCTGCACAGCAGAGAACAAAACCAAAACAGAGAATTGCTCTGGAAGATACATTTATGACCCAATCTACCAATTTGTTTCCTTTAAATCTTCTGCTCCTATGTTTTCCTTTCATTATAAGCCCTGCTCTTCTCTTCCATTCCCCTTTGACATCTCTCACCTAACTCTCCCATGCAGTCATCTTCCAGACAAGAACAAATTGCTCAGAAGTACTCAGACATCCTTACGGGTGCAATCCTAAGAACACTTGCCTGCAAGTAAGTTCCATTAATGAAATGGGACTTACTTGTGGGCAGACCTACTCTTTTAAGCCTTTCATCTTGGAATTTCATTTGTTATACTGCCACTCCATTAAATTTCAAAAACGCAACCAAGAATAAGCATCTATTCATGAATCATTAATTGCCATTGTGTGGTGTAGTAAATTAGAATGTTGAACACCCAAGTTTCAGTTTGTCACACACACACAAAAAAGGTTCACCGGGTAACCTTGGACCAGTCATCTTCTTAGCCTAGCCTACCTCAAATGGTTGTCGGGAAGATAACATCAGGAGGGGAGAACCATATCTGCCATCCTGGGCTCCTTGGAGGAAAAGTGGAATCAACCTCATCCGTTAGACAGATGAGATACCACTGATGCCATAATCCTGACAAACTAAAAATACTCCCAGGCAGAGAAAATGACTGTGAAATGCTTAATGAAGCAACAGAACCAAGTCCCTGAGTTTAAGCAAAACACAGCTGTTCAACAGAGACTTATGCATGCAAGAGAACGTGCAGTACATCTTTCTCTGAGATAGCGCATCCGTGACAGTGATGGGAAACTTAGCTGGATCAGAGTTTGCCTAAACTAACTATGGAGTCTGGCACTGAAGCTTATCTGCTGGAGTTCCTGCACGGTACTGAGCAACAGTACTAACCCACCGCAGCTTTGTCATTAGACTAGAACCACATCCAGCGGCCCCAAGAATCCCCTCAAGGCTATGCTGCAATGAAAGGGCCACTCTGACCTCCCACAGCCACATGATAGGAGGTCCATGGCAGGAAGAACAGATCAGTACATAAGGTGCCTTTTGCTGCATTTTCGTATTCCCCTGTTGTCTTAATAGTAGCCTTATTCACATGTTGAAGCGAACACATTGCATCTTGCATATTCAATGTCCATACGAAAGAGCCAACACTGTTCACTTTACAAATGAAACCAGAGACCAGTAGCTGGATAAAGGTGGGGTTTGAAGCACATGTTCGGTTGAATGTAACATGAGAACTACTCAACACATAGATAAAGAAAGTCAAGCATGCACTGTGCAGATTGCAGGCAAGCTCACTGTAACCTGTGAGCAGGGCTACTCTTATGGAGGAAAATACCCAAGCCCCCCCCCCCAGATCTATAATAAGTGATACCCCATCCAAAACCAGGTGCAGGTATTTTCAATCCATCAAAGGATTGAAGGTGGTGGTTCTGCATTACTCCATAGAATCCAGGCAACACCCAAGAAAGCCACTGCCACCCAAATATAACTGAATTCTGCACCAACCCTTGGGCCCATCCTTCCCTACGCATCACTTTCATTTGTTCCTCTGTCCTCCCCACTCCTTCCTTATACTAAATACATGCCTTTACATGTTCTCTCCTTTTCCTTGGCATCTTCCATTCTCCAGTTCATAAACCAGGCACTTCTCTAAACTCCTGATTTAACAAAAAACAAACACACACACACACACACCCTCCTGATGCTGTGGCACAGATCTGAGGCCACCACACTGCACTCCTGGGAAAGTCCCCAAAATACACCTAGCTTCCATCCCGCTGGGCAGAGAAAATAGCTAATGAAAGGAAGGGGGAGGGGAGAAATAAGCAGGAAGGGCATTAAATAGATTTGGAAAAGGCTTCTAGTCATCCTTTGATTATTACTCTTCATTTGAAGAAGGAAAATTAAACTTTCCACAGGCTCCCTCTTCAGTGGGAAAATGTGCACCCACCTGCAAGTATGCATTTTAATTAAGTTCTTAATCCTTATCTAGTCCAGCCTCACGACCACCCATACGGAAGGCAACAGATATTCCCTCTTCAGGGAGAGAACAAGCACCATCCCGAAAATGGGGCGTGCCAGGGCTCAGGCCTCTCTAGGAATCTCAGCTTCTGAACTAGACAGCCAGCGTGGTGTAGTGGGTAGAATGTAAGACCCACCATGGGTCAAATCCCACCATGTCATGGAAGTTTACTGGGTGACCCTGGGTATGTCACAAACTCTCAGTTTATACCTGTTGTGAGGATAAAGTAGAAGAGAGGATACCAATATAAGCTACTTTGGGTCCCCATTGGAGAGAAAAGTAGGGTATAAATGAAGTATAAAGAGAATAAATCCCATTAACTTAGACCTCTGATTGTTAGTGAGGAAAAGCAACCTGTACATTTATTTTATTTATTTATCTCCCGCCTTTCACCCAAAGTGGCTTACATCATTCCTCCATTTTATGGCAAGTGCCACTAAAACAACCCTGTGAGGTAGGTTAGGCTGAAAGTGTGTGTCTAGCCAAAGGTCACCCAGTTCGGCCAATATTTTCCATGTTAGTATCAGCATATCTGACAAAACTATCAAGGGATATGGTACATTACACTGCAAGTCCTTTAAGCAGCAAGCAGGCAACCAAAAGCGACACACTTCAGGCCGGGCATTAAGCAGCGTGCGGTGTGACAGAAGAGGGGGAACAGGAGAAGGAAAAGAATGAACTCAGCTATAGCGCAGGTGGCAGCTGAGAGCAAACAAGCCAGTAAAGCCGAAGAACTTTGATCCAAACAGAGGCAACAAGACACAGGCCAATCCTGAACGCTTGAGTCTAACCCAAGCCGCGGCAGAAGTTCGCTCACTTTTCAATGCAGAGAAGCTGAAGCCCATTTAAACTCACAGCCGGCTCCTACAGGAACGCAGAACGTTTGGAAAGTCACGGGGATTTACTCGGGAGTAAACCGGCAGCGAGTTGGGCTCTACGGCTGCAAGGCCAGCCACACTTGGAGGCAAGTGCCACTAAAACTCGTCTCTGCATAGCAGAAACAGGACTCGGTTTCCATCTAGGAGACAGACTGGACTGCTTAACTGGCTTATGTGGCTCAGTTGCTCTAACGCGCCGCTCTGAATGTCTGCGGGGAGAGAGCGAGAGCGACGGAATCCGGTACTTGCCCCAGGCGGCGATGGGTCCTCGGGCTGCAGCACACCCTGCTCCCCCTGAAGGGCTCCTACCTTCGGCACGCACAAGCCCGCTCCAACGCTCGGTGAACTCCGGTTGTGCGAGTGGCTAGGACAGGAGGGCGCGCCTTTTTTGTGCGCTCTAATCCCGGTCCTGGAGTGCCCGGCGGGGTGGGCTGGGACTTCCCCCTTGCGCGTGGAGCTGACGAAAAACTGCTGCTGCCTGCCTGCCTCGCTCTCGGCCTTATAAAGAGCTCCTTCCGAACATGTGGTTTACGGGAAATTACCCTTGCTGGATCGGAGCCAGTGGCGGCACGCTGCGCGCGGGCCCTCCTCTGGTTCCACGCGATTCAAGACTGCTTTTAGTTCGCTCTCCAGCTTTCTCCCTGAAGCTCTCGAACGGAGGAAAGTTTTAAAATGGCTTTTCCCGTTCCTCCTTTCCCTGACTCTGCAGATTGGATGGGCTGAAGCCACGCAGTGTTGTTCTCGATTCCGAATCGAGAAAATGAAAATGGCATGCAACGCAGAGGGGAATTTCTGGTCCAAGGTGTGTTTGGTAAAACAGCGGAGCAAATGCTAGATGCAGATTGGGCCTGAGTGTCAAGAACCGTTCCTGTCGTTGTAGCAGTGTATTAAGTAGTGGTCACATTGTCCGGTGAGCTGTCTGGAGGAAATCTGGGCTCGATTCGTTGTGGAAACTGCTTTTTCACAGCCTCGGTTTCTCATTTGAAAAACTGGGATAATAGTGGCTTATTGCATAGGGTTGTTCTGAGAATTGATCACATTATGCTTTTTCTCCACAATAGAGACCCAAAGTGGCTGAAACAGGCTCGTAGCCAGGATTTTTTTAAATTTGGGGGGCCTTTAAATAAGTCAGGGAGCATCCTGCACACACTCCTGCACACACCCAGGAGCACCTGGGCTGGATGAGAAATGGGGGGGGGGCGCTTGGCAGTAAGTCAGGGGGCCGGGCTCCAAGATGCCCCACTGTAGCTAGGGGCCTGGGCTGAAATGTCATTTTCCCCTACTCCATTTTCTCACATCAACCCTATGAGGTACGTTAGGCAGCTGATTGGCCCAAAGTCTACCAGCAAGTTTCCATTGAAGATTGGGGATTAAATCCCGGCTCCCCAAGATCTTAGAGCAACACTCTAACCACCACAACACACACATTAAACACCCTTAAGATTCAGACAATGGAATCTTAAACACATATACTCCTTAGTAGGTCTGTTTAGGATCGCAGTCCCTCTTCCGGGCGAAAACCTCCCGTGTGACCGGGGCCAGAGAAGAGTTAAAAGCAGTTCTTGATGAGCTTGGAACCCTGAGCCCAGCTATTCAGCTACCTTGGACTGATAAACGTGTGGCAGGTATTTCAGTCCTACACAGTTCTTTGCCTGTATTTTTAAATTTCTGGGTGCTCTTCCTCAGTGGTGGAGCATGGCTATGGAAAGTGGAGTTCATATTTATACAACTGATCTATGTAGAACTTTAAATTACAGAAATGCTTTCAAATTTATTTTGCATAACCATGAAAGATATTATTTCAGAGGTGTTCCATGAGCTGTTCTGCCACTCAGGTTGCTGGCTGGCTTCTCTGGCCTTGTTAGACAAGGAGATTGAAAAACAATTTTTGGAATTAAAGGATACCAAATTTAAGAAACTTCAAAGGGACTTGAAAAACTATGAGGATAATATAGTATACAAGCAGGAACCCACAAGGACTTGCAGAAGGCATCTCATCCCCCCCCTAATCTCCAGGAATTTCCTAATTTGGAGTTGGTAACCCCATCTCCTTCATACCCAACAGCTAAGCTACCTTTATCTACCCCTGGGTCTTAAAGTTTCCATTCCTCTCCCACCCTGCAGCCTATCTCCTTCCCAGCCAACCATCAACCTGCCGTTATCTGTCCCTCTGATTTCAGCTTTTTATCTCCTCCCCCCTCCTTCCTGGAGAGCAGTTGTAATTCTGAGTGATCTCCAGCCTTCACCTGGAGATTTGCAACAATGGTTCCCCAGGAGGGAATGGCTGGTTTGGAGGGTGGCATCTATTGCATTGTACCTCTCTGACGTCCCACCCAGCAGGGTATAATGCCATAGGGTCTACCTTCCAAAGCAGCCATTTTCTCCAGGGGAACAGATCTCTGTCATCTGGAGATCAATTGTAACAGTAGGAAATCTCCAGATTGGCTACCCTAGGAGAAAGTCAGCCACACAGCAGGGAGTTGAAGAGAATGGTTTGACGGCTGCTGGCCCATCTCAGTAGCCAGCCAGCCATGGCAGAGCCAAGCAGGAGAGACAGCCGTTTTCACAATTTGTTTTGACAGGAAAGTGGCCAAGCTTGCCGATGCTGGGGGAGAGGGTTATGCTGAAAGTCTGTGAGTGGTCTGAAATCACCCAATTAGCTTCCACAGCCAGAACCTGGGTCTGGCAGACCCTACTCTGAAGTGCTAACTGCCGTGCCACACTGACTGTGGTATTGCCTGGTATCACAACTGAACTCCAGACAAAAGATCTCTCTCTCCCCCTAGAGAAAATAACTGCTTTGGAAGGTGTACTCTATGGCATTCTGTTCAGTTGAGGCCTCTCCCTTCCACAAACCCTGGCTTCCATAGACTTCAGCACAAAATCTCCAGGAATTTCCCAACCTGAAGCTGGCAACCCTAGTCAGGACAGGCCCCAATGAGTACCCCACAAAGGCCTGGAAAGGCTTCATTCCTTTGTCTTTTTACTGACAGAACCAAGCTTGGTTGCCTAGCAACAGCCACTGAGGGAAAAGTTAGTCCCACAGGAGCCAAGAAGGAGAAGTGTCTTTGTCAGGAGAGACAACCATTTGGCAGTTATTCTGACAGGGAACAGTGGCTGAGGTAGCTGTGGGCGGGGAAGAAGGGTGGACCCAGCCCCCAGCCAATGGCATGCAATTACTCTTGAGTGGCAGTTGATGGGCCAATGGCTGATGGAGTACACAGCACAGCCAATGGGAGAGCTGGAAATGGCTAATGCGTCCAGAGAATTATATATATATAAGATACCCCACTTCACTCCACAGTGGGGACCAAAGCAGTTCACACACACTATTCTCCTCTCCTCCTTTTTATCCTCACAACAACCCTGTGGGGTAGGTTAGGCTGAAAGTATGTGAGTGGTCCAAAATCACACAGTGAGCTTCCACAGCAAGATGGGTATTCAAATCTGGGTCTTCAAACCCTCGTCTGAAGCTCTAACTACTACACCACACAGGCATTCACAGGATCGTTGCTGTTGAACAGCAGCAAGCAGCCAGGCCTAGCTGAGTCACATAAGTCAGTGCTATCAAGTCACCCAATTGTTAGCCTAGGGTTGCCAACCTCCAGGTGTGACCTGGAGATCTCCCAGAATTATGACTAATCTCCAGACAACAGAGATGTGTCCCCCTGGAGAAGATGGCTGCTTTATGGCATTATATCTGGCTGAAGCCTCTCTCTTCCCCATACCCTGCCATCCTCAGACTCCATCAGAAAATATCCAGGAATTTCCCAATCTGGAGCTGGCAACCCAGGCCTGGCCTCAATGAGTCCTCCTGCAAAGGCTAAAATAGGCCTGGAAAGGACCCTGCCATCTCCCCCTGTTTTTTTAGTAACAGAAACCCAGCCTGGAATACTGAGATTGTCTAGCAACAGCCACTGAGGGAATCAGTTGCTTAAAGCTTCTGCTATAATTTTGGTTTTAATTTTTTTCTCAGCTTCTCACATGGAATGAGCCACATCAACACCAACAAGCAATATTTATTTATTTACTTATTTATTTATACCCCATCTTTCTTCCCAGTGGAGAATGTAGTGTCCATCCTCTCCTTTTTATCTGCACAACAGCACTTGGTACAGTTAATTATTGGGTATATTGTGCCTTTGACACCTGAGGTATTGTTTTTAAATCATTGGTTGGATTATTCAGTCCCTCATGTTAGTAAGAAACTGATTGTTATCCTTTTAAAGGTAAAGGTAAAGGTTTCCCTTGCTCGAAATCTAATCAAATCCAACTCTAGGGGGCAGTGCTCATCTCCATTTCCAAGCCGAAGAGCCAGCGCTGTCCGAAGATGTTTCCGTGGTCATGTGGCCGGCATGACTAAACATTGAGGTGCATGGAACGCTGTTACCTTCCCACTGAAGCAGTACCTATTTATCTATTGCAGTTTCTTGCTTTCAAACTGCTAGGTTGGCAGGAGCTGGGGCCAGAGATGGGAGCTCACTCCATCACGTGGCACTAGGGTCTCAAACTGCTGGAGCAACTAAAACATCAGTAGCCACAACTTGGAAATGTTCAGATGCACCTACACTTGCTTTGTGGCATTGTAAGTTATGGGAAATGTATATAATGGACAAAAAGTGAATAAATATGAATCACATCCAACTTGAAGTTTGGTCCATTGTATTACAGCATTTGGTGCAACTTGAAGTGGTTCTGAAAGGCTTAAAATCTTTGATTTTTATATAATTGTGTACAACATGTAAGATGCTGTATGGTATTGCTTTGTTTATAGAGATTTGGTGTTTGTTGACATTATGATAATTTGTAAATAGAATTATTTTGAGCCATGAGTTACAGGCTGCTCCAAGCAATCTGATTGGTTGTAAATAGAATTATTTTGAGTTAGTGGTATATAATATATATATTGTTTATAAAATGTTAAATAAAAAGAAGTGCTGTACAAACATATAAAGGACTGTGAAGGGTTAATTTTTCACATGGCACAGAAACAATGCCATGAGTGACTGGCTGTTCCAAGCAATCTGATTGGTTAGCATCAGCTGAGCAGAGATTCAGATTTCTGCCTTGACTGAGTTGAAACTTTTTTCAACCTTAGCTGAGAGCAGTTTTACACAGACAGAGTACTGGGGGAAAGCTGGCAAGAAAGTTTTTTTCAGTTCTGACACAGAGCTTGTTTCCTGAAGTAAGCATATCTCAATAAACTATCACTGCCAACGTGTGTTGTGAAGAGTGTGTTAACTGGAAGAACTGACAGTGTCAGAACTGAAAAAAGGCACGCAAAAGCCCCAGTTATAGTTCACACAAATCTCCCACACCTCTCACACACGTCACCATTCAGCCCCTACAGTTTCTGTGGCAACCCTGACAGATGTATGGTGCCTTATCTACAATCTAGCCTGGCAGTAAAGACTCCAAGGCCAGCTCCCTTTGGAACTGGCTTCGGGGGGCACACCCTTAAGGAAAAGTTATGGCTTCTACAAGCATCCACTCTAAACACCTATGCACTCCCCTCAGGAATTCCCTCCCCCCAATGAAGTGAAGTGGAACATGGTGAAACAAAACCAGTGCTTGACAATATTATACCTATTTTTCCCATCAAAATAAATATGCACAATGAGTGTACAATGAGAAAAGAGAGACAGGTCTCAAATAAACAGTCAGCTCCTGGGCCTCTTAGAAGATTACAGCTGGACCCTAGTATTGAGAAGCCTAAATCACTATGCTGAACTTCCGGAATGTATGGCATCAGTGCTCTCAAACTCAGGATTCTGGTAAAAGAAATTCTTATTCCCTGTGCCACCACAGCAGTTTAGAAGCAGAGGCTGACCCTATCTCTGCAGCACTTAAGCACCGCTGCTGCAGGTGAACAAATGGTGGTATTACAGCATGTTTGTTCAACAAGGGCTCAGGTGACATAAGAAATCAATAAGGTCCTACGAAACAACATATTCTGGCCTGATTTTTTAGGCTGAGCTGCTTATAGGTGGGTAATGGCCTACTGGTGTTTGCCTAGGGCTGCCAAGTGGGGGCGAGGGGCAGGTAAACCCCCGCTTTGGAGGCCAGATTCCCACCCCTGCGGAATCAGGCCCTGGGTGGAACTCCGCCCCCCGAAGCGCAGCGTGGCTGCATCACCGGAGGTGACGCAACCACATCAATCACGTTGGGGGCGTGGCCTTGATCGTCGGAGGGAAAACTATGGTTTTCCCTCCGACGATCGGGGCCACGCCCTCAACATGATCGACGTCGCGCGTCACTTCTGGTGACGTGCTGGCGGCATGCGCGCGCACGTCGACAGACGGCTCTCGGGGCCCGGCAAGACTCCCCCGCCGGTAAGAAAAATTGACTTGGCAACCCTATGTTTGCCACAAATGGTAGTCTGCAACTAAGGCCATCAGGTCTCCCAGTATAGTGAGGTCTCCTGCTGCTGAGCTGATAGTGCTCCTCGGTGAAGGGCAAAAATAAAGTGGCCTTGTGGCAGCGCCATGATATCATGTCCAGTTAAGGGCCTGGAGGTGACATCACACCAATGTACCAATGCTCCAGAAGTTCCCTAAATTTCATACAGATTTGTGAAATTCCTAGAGTGCCACTGTGATATCCCTTCTGGGTACATAGCCAGAAGTGATGTCACACCATTGTGTGCCCTGCCATCACCCCAAAAATCTCCACAGCAGAAAGCAGGCAACTCTACCTACAACAGTGATACTTAGTGGCAGGGGTCGTTTCGTAGAAAAAGAGCTAGGGGAACTCATTAGCATAACTCATTATCATATGCCACACCCCCTGACATCACCGGAAGTGTGTCATAAGGCCACACACCCCGCCCCCAACGGTCCCGGCCGCCGCTGCTGGCCTTGCATGAGGGGCCCGGCGATGGACCTGCAAGGCCGGCGGGAGTGCAAGGAAGCCCCGCGAAGGCCCTCCCTGGCCCCAGGCAGGCAGGGGTGGGGAGAGGCAGGGAAGAAGCAACTTACCCTCCCTCTTCTTCCTGCCTCCTCCTGGCTGAATGAGGGCCGGAAGCGGGGCGGCTGGAAGCAGGGGCGGGGCTTCATCATGTGCCCCGCCCCCATACCTCACGCGGGGGAACTGCGATCCCCCGCGATCCCCCCCGAAATGACCTCTGCTTAGTGGCTCTTTGAAATGCCACCTGTGGGCCATGTTGGCAGTCATTTTCATTGCTGGTGGGACTGCCCAGTAATATGGTAATTTTGGCATGAAGTTACGGCTCATGTTAGCAAGATTACATCGCAACCACTTCCTCTCAAACCAGAGCTGATGCTCCTGAACCTCTAGGATGACTTCAGCTGTGATGACACATGCAAAGAATTCACCTCTATTCTGTTTGCTGCTGCTAGATTGGTGATTGTGGCTGTCTGGAAATTACCTCCACCTTTATTAGCCTGACATGAAAAAATCTGGTACCAGTTCACTATGAGCAAAATTGCTAACACTTTAGATCAAGATCAAAATCACTCAAATATAGTTTAGTCAACTTTGTGGTAAACTGGGCAACAGTATTACGCTACATGGCTGAACTGGATCTCCTCCCCTCAAACCCAAGTTATCACAATTGGCTTCATTTTTAATTCTGCTTCATTGCCCAGGTTGGCAATGGGCTTCAAGGCTTTTCTGATTCCCCCCTCTTATATTGATATGTTAGAGTTCATTCCTCATGACTACAGTGAATACTGTTTTAAACAGAACTGTATGCTATGTTTCAATGCTTTATTACCTTCTGTGATCTTGTTATAATTTAAATAGTTTATTGTAAAACCAAAAATAATGACATACCACCTGTGGCTCTCTCAGCACTGTTGCCCAATGTGGCACCTGCCCCATGTTTCAAAAAAGTGGGCAAGGCTCTAGCCAAGTGGAGTTTGTGGTTCCTCAGTCCTTCAGCCTTCCTATTAGGTGAATCTGTTTTAAACTCTTGAGAGATAGAATTGACATTTAAAAATTATGTACAGTTTCCAGTACATTTTGTTGCTCCGTAAAGAAAGATTGGTGATGATGGGAAAACCTCTTTGTGAGCACTCAGTCTTGCTTCTGGCAACTTTTGCTAAATTGTAGAACTCATTCAGATGCATGAGAGTAGTAATGCTGGCCCCTTTCGTTCCCAGAGGAGGGTGAGGCTGAATAAGTGTCAGTCAATTTGAAAAATGAAGGCACCCAAGTAATCCAACTCCAGGCCCTTAACTAGAGCGGGACAGGGTATAGAAGTATCACCGTTTAAATAATCCCCCCCTCTTCAGTTTTTCTTATGCTTTTTAAGATGTATGGATGGCCTATTTCTAAGTCTTTAAATTTTCTGAATAGTTAAATATGATTTGTATCTGTTGGCCTCGGTCACATGGAGAATTAGGTACGCGGAGGGGATGGATTAAGGGCGGATCAAACTGGCGCGATCAGACGCCAACATCCGGCAAGCGTCGCACACCCGCCCCTAGCCCGTCACATCCAGCTGAAAATGCGGATCGAAAAGATACTAGAGAAAATGGAGTAACTACCTGAAGATCCGCAGCAACAGCGGGCATGGGATCGCGGACACACCGGCAGCCCGTAGCATCCTGCAGCTGTCTGTGACCCACGCATGCGCACTAACGCGGGACCGCTGTGTTGCCTCGCTGGGACTACGCCGTTGCCTCCCCGGTGTGATCGGGTGCCGATGGAGGGAGAATGGAGCCGCTGGGGAGCGTAAGATCGCACTCCCCGTGCTTCTTTTAGCTCCGCATCTAATATGCTTCCCTTCCCCGACGGATTTTCCCGCTCGTGTGACCGGGGCCTGTTGTATTGATTTTATTTTTTAAGAAGAACAACGTATTTGAATAAGAAAAAAAGCCTTCTGAGTGAAGTATTTAGATGAACAGTTTTATTGATTTACGTATCACCCAAGCAATTCTTAGTGTGTGGTCAGCAAACCACAAAGTGCATGGCTCTTCCGGATGGTCCACGAACAGGGGAAAGCAACACAGGGGCTTGCATAGAATTGTCTGTTGTCACCTGCTCCTGCAGCCTCCCTCCTCCCATGCTGCTGCCAGGCAGAAGGGAGCTGACCTGCTCAGCGCTCCCAGTGTTGTAGAGGTTTGGCTCGAACCAGGCTATTGGCAGTGTGGGTCTGTGAACTGGGGGAAGCAATGGGGCAATGAAGGTGGGCCAGGACGGAAAAGTAGCATTGAGTTTGCTAAGGGAGAGAGGGAATCAGAAATCAAAGCAGGGGTGAGAGTCAATGTTCCCTCTAAGCTGTGGAGTCATGTGAGCAAAAATTCTACTTAGTGAGCTACTGGCATTAAAGTTGTGAGCGAGCCATTTGACTACTGCATTAAATTGGTTTGCTCTGTAGCCATCCTTCCTGAGCTAAAACAAAAATGTGTGAGCTGGAGGTTAAAAAACTGTGAGCTAGCTCACACTAACTCAGCTTAGAGGGAACAGTGGTGAGAGTGGAAAGCAGAGGCAGACTCCTGTATTTTCTTTCAGCTTATTTTTTCAGGATTTCTTTTCAAGTGAAAAGTGAAGTTGGAAGCAGCAGACGAGCCTCATAGGCTGTTATTCTTTTTGCTCTTTTCACTTATTTGTAGTTGTTAGAGGCTCAGTGGTGGCACTTAAGGTTGCACTGGACGGTATAATTAGCGCCTGACACCCAAAAAACTTGCACTGCATATGTTCAGAGAAGATTTTTAAAGGATCTATTAATATACCATATTAAAATCCTTCCTATTCTATTAGTATAATGGCTACAGGCCTGATTACAAGTGGTGATGATGACAGAAAAGTGGCTCCAAGCCACAGAAAATCTATTTTGAGTCAGTGTGGCCCCGATACGTGAATTTAGATATCCACAGATTGGGTCACATTTGAATATTAGGATATAAGATTGTTTGTGGGCATTTCCAAATGTAACATTGTCACAGGATTGCACTGAATTTTCTTCCTGGAGGTGAGTCAAGCTTCCTTTTATGTTGATATATGTACCAGCAAATGTAATGCTGGTTCAGTTTCTTATCCCGGTTTCATAAAGGCGGTTCACCTTAAAAAAAAAAAAAAAGCTCTACATCTATTTAAACAAATATGTGCCACAGACTCCCTGTTTGTTTGGAGGATAGTGTTCTTGATGTACAGTCAAAAGTCAATCAGTGTTTTGCATAGCTGGCTTCTACTGCAGCTCAGAAAATGGAGCCCCCCCCCAGTGTGATCTTGGAGGGTAAATGATTAATTTTAACAGAATTTGGTGAGCATAGTTCCAGAGTGGTTCCAATGCTCAAATAATGTTTATGTACTCTAAATTTTAATTTGTAGTTATAGTCAGGATTCTCATTTCGATTCATACTTGAATTAGAATTTTATGGTTCCTCTCGTATCCAGTCCTCCATATGTTGGGGAAATTCAAAACCACAATGTCAGTCTCTATATCCCAAATGTATTTGGTTAACATGAATGTAAATAGGTTCTTTTCAATATCAGAAATAATTATCTATGTCATTTCCTCTTGCTTCTCTGTGTTTTGTTTTCTTGCATCCTGACTCTAGGATTTTGTGGACATCAAACAATGCTTCTTTGGAGAGCTGCCTACCACTTCTCAGCTCTGTACTCTAAAATCTTCAAATATATGCAAATACACCATGCAAAACAATCACCCACAGCATTACATATGCATGCCTTTCATTCTTGCAAGCTGCACTTTAATTCTTCAAGCACTGAATTGTCTAGTTAGGATCCAGTCTAGTATGGAAATCTTGTCAGTGTTGAAAGTTTGGGCAAGAATAGGAGTATTGGTACGATAGGTCCAACTACTATAATACAATCAGCAAGAAGTATTAGTTAATTGGAAAAACAAGAAAGGTGTTTTTTGGGGGGGAGAACCTGCATTTTGTGGCATCTCTCATTTTATCATCATCCGTGTGCTTCGTTTGTTTCCTGATCATCCACTGGATATAGGATGGTGAAAGGAATGAGCCATATGTGTAGCTAAAAGGAAAAGTTATGAGCTAGAATTTTGATGTTGGCTATTGGTCCACGTGAAAATGTAAGATGGAGTCAAATGGTGGGAAACAGGCCGCTAGAACTCTAATGACCTTTCTGATCAGAAATGAGGAATTTCATAAAGAATTTTTATTGGGCCTCCAGCCAATTAGTTAATGTGCAGATTCTCTTTGTAAAGGTGATATTATATGACACTCCCATTTCAGTAAAGAATACCTTGTATATTAAGAAGGATTTATTATGGTTAAATGCAATAAAATGAAACTGAACTGTGGAAAATCCCCAAGCCTTTTTCTTTCCTGCAGCTTGACTTCAAAGTGATAAAATGATTTTATTTAGTAAGTACAATCAAGTTAATAGAGGGGGGCGGGAAATCTTGCTTGTTGTGGTCTTAATTTCCATTGTGGGAGGGCATCTGGTGAGAAGAGTACAAGCCTGGTTCCTGTGGTTACTAGGGAGGAGATGGGTTTATTTACCATCAGCTTTTCTGTCTTATTCACCGTCAGCTGAGTTCTGTCTTATAGATGCTACAGACAGGGTAAAAAAAGACGTGGTATGGCCTCTTCCGAATGAGTGGGAAAAGATTAATGAGTGTATGAATCTTGAGAAGTCTGACTAAGCCTTCTGTAACAGCAATCTCAGCAACTTCCACATGAGCATACAAACACACAAGTCCACCCACAGAGAAGACTGAGATCTAACTACATGCTGGAAGCATAGTGATCTGCTTATATACCAATAGTGGACAATGAATGTGCATTGAAATAATGTAATGTGAATCTTTCATCTAAAACTTACATGAATTCATATATAGGCACTCCTAATAATGTAACAGCATTGATCCCAGACCACTTCATACCATTGAAAGAAATATTCACCACTATCCTTTGCACCCTAATCTTTGGTCACTTATTTGCTTCACTCACAGAGGTACCAGTATGGTTGGTTATTGCATGATCCCTAAAGAGGTGTTAGTAAAGATCTATGAGTTTAAAGTAAGAGACTTTTCAGGAGGAGCTCATTTTCCCCTTACTCTAACTTTGACTCTAGATAAGCAAACTATTAAGCCACCATCTTTTCCCGTGTTGAACAGATTAATCAGGGAATAAGAGTATAGAAATGGATTTTGTCTTTAGCTCAAGAGATTAGATCTATAATTTATACCCAGAAGTGTTGTTCTTTATGACAAGAATGCATTTCAGCTAATGAAATTTCAACCTATTACATTTTAAGTCAGATCATAGACTGAGGTAACCCTGTTTACCAGTTAACTTATTTTGACCAGCCAAAAGAAAGGAAGATCCATCTGAGGAAATTGAGAATTTATGATAAAGAATTCAGACTTAGGACATCAGAATATATCTTAAGCAATCTCAGAATGGCAAAAAAGGGGATTGGAGACAACTGGTAACCAATAAAAAGAGGCAGCTATGATTAAGAAAAGGTTAACCCATTATCTGCTACTTATGATGGAAATGTTAAGCAATTTTGGCGTACTGTTAACAACAGTTGTAAGAAAATTTATATCTCTCCAGCTACGTGGTTTACTTTTTTCAGTTCTTTCTATTCTGGCAATGACGTTATACATGTAGAATATGAACATTTTATTGAGACCAGAGAGCTTGAGTTTTGGCCTTTAGTGCCTATTAAGACTGCTGAGTATTGAGGGACGTGGCAACACTTGTGGAAATGTGAGTCCAGAGCTCCCGACCCCAATTCATTCCTACCTGGAAAAAGTCACCAAAAACCATGCCTAAACCCGACTCCACAGGCAGAACAGACCCGGGAAGACACAAATCGACTCCTGCTGTGATTAAATCCACAAAGTACACCCTCAAAGCGGCTTTTCAATGTGGTGCAGTGATGTGGGCCAAAAACAAAATGGCAGCCGTGATGGGGCACACGGAGCAGACTCCACTAGACTCATCTTCAACAATCCTCAACTACCTAAAAGACATGGAAGCAGGTATCTTAGACAAGATGTCCAACCTCTCTTTCCAATTAGAAGAACTGCAGACTTCCCTTCACCAGACAGCCCAAAAAGCTGAGGCAGCACTAGAGAAGGGCATAGCAAATCAGGCAGATATTAAAGCCCTACAGGAATCCTCTACCTCTCAGAAGGACCATTTAATACTTGAAACAGAAATAAAAGCTGCAAACCTAAAATTTAGGGGCCTGCCAGAACAAGCAGAAGAAAATAAAGACTTGATCAGCTTTATGGCTCAACTCATTGCAAAAGCTTTAAATTTAGAGGAGGGTGTTCTTCCTATTCTCACATATGCATCTTGCATGGGACCAAAGAACAGCCGCCCAACCCTGAGAGATGTAATAATAACCATACCAGATGCAAGAGTGCATCAGAGGATCTTAGAAGCTGCTAAACAGCCAGGTACTTTCCAACACGAAGGAGAACACCTGCAAACAGGACCGGCTCACTCACTAGGTGAACTAGGTGTTCGCCTAGAGTGCAGCAGCCCATAGGGACACCAAACGGCACCCCCCTGCCAACCCCCCCCACCAAAAGCCTCCTCCTCTTCCTTGCCTCCCCTCCCCTGAGCGCCGCTGCTGCTGGTCAGATGAAAGGCGAGCAACATTGATCTGCCTGCCAGCGGGAGAGTCGCACTGCGCTGCGCCATCTGGAGCGGGCGGGTCGAGAAAGAAGGAGGCGGTAGTGGCTCCACGCGGGAGGCCCGCAACTGCCGGCCGCAACTCGCAAGATGTGACTTGACCCCACCCCCAAAAGAGGCACAGCGGTTCCCCAACCCAACCCAGCCGGCGGCAAGGCTGCGCGAGGGAAGGGAGCCCGCTGATGTGCCAAGCCCGGCAGGCTGGGTCCATCCGGGGGAGAAAAGTGGGAACTCCATGGGCAGAGGCCCTGGGGCGGGGTAAACCAGGCAGCTGGGCTTCTCCAAGAGACTGATGATGCGTGTGCGGGCGCCCTCCCCATTGGCTCCCGTGGGAAGGTGGATGGGGGGCAGCTCATTGGCACAACCATGGAGCCGCTCGGGAGGCAGCACCAAGGCTGCGAGGAGGGCAAGCAGGAGAGGCGCCGAAACAGCTGGAGACACGTCCAGGATGAGACCCTCCCAGCTGCCTGCCTGGGTGTTGCTGCGCCTAACACTCAGTCTCCTCCTGCCGGCAGGTAGGGCCGCCCGGGGGGGCATCGTCGTCTCTCTCTCCCACCCGGGGCCAGCAAAAGGGATCCCCGTCCCAAGGCAGATCAGGTGCAGTGACTCTTGTTCTGACAGTGGCAGGGGATGTCATGGGAACAGAGTGCCCCCTAGCGTGTGCAGAGAAGCAGCCAAGGTGTTGCACACTTCTTCTCTCCAGGCCCCACCTGGAGGTTGGCAACCCCATAATTGGTGGGTGCGCACATGGGGGGGTGCCAGAAGGTAGCCCTGCCTAGGGCTCAAAAAAACCTCAGGCCGGCCCTGCCTACAAATATTTCCTGATATTCCAAAATAGGCAATTGCTATTCATAGAAGCTTGAAACCAACCACAACTAAGCTACAGAAGTTAAAGCAAAAATACAGATGGCTACCATCTGGAAAACTGTTTGTGGCCCATCAAGGATGCATGGGATGAAGAAAGCAGTTTGGAACTGTTGCATGCTCTAGAACAAGAATCTCCCATGGAGCAGGAGGATAAGAAATCCTTTAAAAGAAGGAATCTCTTCCCAACTTCCCCACAGAAAGCTAGTAAAATTCCTGTGCTAACCAATGCTGGAGAACTGTGATTTAGGAAACTCAAAGTGAAGATGGATCTTCAATCAACATACTTCTATTACCAGGACTGTTTCATAAGTATGCATGGTTTTACATTCATCACTTATTATGCAAAAGGGAGGGGGCGGGGGTGTTCCTGAGTCTGATTTGTTCCCTGTTTGTGTGCTCAGACGACTGAACACAGTCAGTCTTTCAGAAGTTCTTCTGGTAACTTGGGCTAACGTTATTTCTTGTGACAGTGCATGTGACAGTTAAAAGTCACAGAAGTTATTGTAGGGTACTGTGTTGGGGTATAGTTTTGGGGGAGGGTTATATTTTATAGCATACCTTATAGCCAATAATATACCTGTAGAAAGTACAGCACTAACATTTGTTTGGGTTTGACAGATTTTAGAAATAGTTGGTAAATACTATTTTTTTCCAGAATACTGTGGTTAACATTGTTTGAAGCATTACAAGTTAAAATGCCAGATGCGTATGTTATTAGAGCTATTAATGTGTGAGGCTTTAATAATAGTATTGGGGGAAAAAATAATTACTTCTTTTTTTTTTAAGTCAAAACCTGACATTGTGTTAATGCAGGAAACCCATTTAAAACCTCAAAGCAAAACTGTTTTGAACACCAACTGGTATGATCAGTAATATCACACAGGGGGCTCCTCAAAACTGAGAGGAGCTACCATTCTCCTTTCCAAACCAGTGCATTTTAAATATGAAGATAAACTGGAAGATACACATGGGAGATTCCTATTCCTTAAAGGCGAATTAGATTAGAAACTAGTCACGTAAGCAACAATTTATGCACCTAATGAAAAACAAGAGCAATTTTTAGATGAGACACTAGCAAAACTTAATAACTTTAAAGAGGGACAAACAATAATAGGAGGTGACTTTAATTTAATTACTGACCACCATCTCGATAGGTCCGGTAAACAGCAGAAAAGAATACCACCCAATAAGAGATTCACAAAGCTACATGAAATTCTAGGAGGATATCAACTCTGTGACAGTTGGAGGGAAACACACAAAGGGGAAAGATACTACACCTATTTCTCTCCAAGATTCCAAACTTACACTCGCATAGATTATCTAGTTGTTGCAGACTCTCTTTTGAATAACATTGAAAGCACAGTTATTGGCCCATTTATGTGGTCTGACCATGCTTACATTGAAATGCGTCTCAGAGAGCATAATGAAACAGACGAAAAATTTGGAGGTTAAATAACTTTATTTTATTACACGAACAATATAAGGAATAACTCAAACTATTAAACTTTATTTCAAAGGAAACATCAACGAAGAAGTGGAGGATCATATCATTTGGGATGCTTTCAAGGCAGTAACTAGAGGAAAACTGATTGCCATGGCTTCAAAGCTGAAAAAAGAAAGAGAACAGGAAATTAAATCACTACTTGGGAAAATACAAAGCTTAGAATCTATGCATTAAAAAAAGGAAGTTAGAAGATCTATAAAGGACTTTTGGCTACACAAAATTTTTTAGAAACAATTGAAGCACACCAAATATAAAAAAAATTGTATTTAAAACAACTATACTGGTAAAAAAAATCCTAAGAGTGTTAAACTTTTGGCATGGCGGGTGAAAAAAAAAACAGGCTGATCCAAAAATCTTTTCCATAAAGGACAAATATAATTCCAAACTTACAAACCCTAAAGAAATAAGTGAATGTTTCACACAATTCTATGAAAATAACAAATAACTCCAGACTGGAAGACATTCAAGAATTTTTACAAACCTAGTAATTGAATTAAACTCAACATCATCAAAGTTTAGATCAACCCATATCAAGTAAAGAAGTGTTGGAAGCTATAAAGCAGACAAAGCCAAACACATCCCCTGGAAGTGATAGCTTTGGACCAATGTTCTATAAAACATTTAACATACTACTTGCAGATCACCTGGCACGAACATGTAATTTTCTTTTGGATATGGGGAAAATACTGCCTTCTTGGAGGGAATCTCATATAATAACCATTCCTAAGGAAAACAAAACCCAAGAATCTCCTGCCTCTTATAGGCTTATTGCGTTATTGAACTGTGATGCTAAGATATTCGCAAAAATTCTGGCAAGTAGGCTACAAAAGATCATCTTGGATTATATAAGTCCCGACCAGACTGGGTTTATCCCAAAAAGAACAATGATGGATAATATCTTCTGCACTTTGAATTTAATTTCACATTGTAAAGAGCAAAAGGAAGAATCACTATTGTTAACAATTGACTTAGAAAAAGCATTTGATAGCTTAGAAATAACATACTTAAAGCAACTGCTGAAAGCAATGAATTTCGGGGATAAATTCCAAACCACTATTAAGACTCTGTACGCTAACCTGACAGCAAGGATTCAAACCAATAATATCTTAGGCAGAGTTATTTCCATGCAACGGGGCACTAGACAAGGCTGCCCGCTGTTGCCTTTGCTGTTTGCCTTAGCGATTGAACCTATGGCTAAAGCGATTAGAGAGAATCCTAAAATAAAAGGCATACAAATTGGCAACATCTCTCACATCGTTAGTTTATATGCTGATGACTTAGTCATCTTCCTTGCCAATCCAGAAACATCTTTAGTGGAGCTACAAAAAATCTTCTCAAAGACTCAACTTTTATTTGATCTGAAAGTTAACCTAGAAAAATCAAAAATAATTCCTATTATAATCAACTCAGATACTAAACACAAAATTCAATCACAGTTCCCATATAAATGGTCATACTCTCCATGGAGATGCTTAGGTCTTCAGATCCCTCCTTACCTGAAGGATAGTGTTACCTGCAACTTACAATCTTCCAAGAAGCTAAAAACCAGATGAAACAGTGGAACTCCTGGACTGACAGGATCAGCATCATTAAAAGCCTGATACTTGCCAAATTTTTATTCATCTTAAGACCATTGCCCATACAAATATCAAAGAATTTAACACAATGGTAAAAAGCACTTCTCGAGTTCTTTTGGAGCTACAAGAAGCCCCGGATCAAATTTTCAACTTTGAAATGCTCTGCAAAGACAGGAGGTTTGGATTTTGCAGACCTATCCTTATATTATGAAGCCATACAACTATCCTCTATAGTAAGAATATTTACTGAGACTCCACCTATGTGGCAGAACATAGAAGAAGGTAAATGTGGCTCAATACCTTTATCTGACAATCTGGCAACAACCCAGAGAAAGAACAGCAAATTCTTCATTAAACCCCTACTTTAATGCTGCCTTAGAGATCTGGGACAGAAGCAGAAAATTGCTGATACCTGGAAGATCACAACTGACGTCATACCTAAATCAAGAATGGTTTCCTCCGGGAAAGGAGGGGAAAGCTTTTTGGAAGTGGAGACTAGCTGGACTTGCTCATTTAATAGATCTCACTGACAAAGGAAAGCCTCTTACTAAAGCGGTTCTGGAAATAAAAATTGGAGAACAGATCCCCTGGTTCTGATATTTCCAAGCACAACATCTACTACAAGTCTTGCCTTCCAGGGAGACACCTCTGGCACCACTTTCTGACTTTGAACTGTTAATTAAAAACAGAAACAGTGACATCAAAATATTAATTTCAAAAATATATAAAATTTTAAACACAAGCTTGAAACAAAACACCTTGAAATTGCAACTTCAATGGCAAAAAGATTGCCAAAACAGGATCCAATAAGAAAACTGGAAAGAAATCTGGTGCTCACCCAGCCTCTCCTCAAAATTTTGTAGCATCAGACTAAACACTTTTAAAACCCTAAACCGATGGTATCTGACGCCGGTGATTTTATACACTGTTGGTGGTCTTGTCCATCCGTTCAACAGTTCTGGACTCAAATTTTATTACAAATCGTTATCATTATGGGATACAACTTACCCACCTTGCCTGAGACAGTTTTGCTGGATGTATACCCAAAAGCCTGTAAATATGTCAAACATATTAATATCCACTTTACTTGCAATAGCTAGAATAACACTTGCTCAGAATGGAAGTAAAAAACTAGCCCCACCTTGTCATTTTGGCAAAATAAAGTTTGGGAACACTTTGTTTATGGCAAAATAGTTAGCAAACAAACAAAATGGAGCACTTACACTTACCAGAAATCATTTCAAGCAATTCAGTTATCTTGCAGAGGGAGTAATAATCCCCAAAAATAAACAATAGCAGGAGTTGTTATATTTTTTACTTGTAGAGATAGGTCTTCAAGTTTAAAAGAGGAAATATTATTAGCAGGTTGTAATTGTTATAAATACCATAATTAGAGCTAAGTTAACCCAATTTATGTGAAATTCATGTTAAATTTTGTTGCTATATTGTATTGAAATAATAAAAATTTAAATTGGACAAAAAAGACTGCTGATAATTTGAAAAAGAATAGGAAATTGATAAAGGCACCAGGTATGGATGGAGTTCCAATAGACCTATTACAATCAAATTGAAAATGGTAGGCCCCATTATTCTCTATGATAAATAACACAAGGCGTATCTCCTCCATTTGGAAGAAAGCTCTGATGGTTCCTATTTTTAAGAATAAAGGGAATAGACAGGATCCACAGAATTATTGTCCAGTTACCCTTTTATCTGTCAATGGAAAATTATGTGAAATGTATTTAAGTTTAAAATTGAAAGAATGAATGGAAGAATCAGAAATCTTGAGGAAGGAACAAAGTGGATTTAGTCAAGGATGCTCTGCAATGGACCATTGTCTGGTTTTATCTCATTTGATAGAGGAGTATACGTATTCTGTAAATAATCATTTATATGTAGCCTTTATGTATTTACATTCAGCCTTTGATAATATTTCTAGAACTAGGCTGTGGCAGAAACTGAAGGAAACTATGATTCGTAGGTAGAATCCAGTATGTAGCTGTGTTGGTCTTTATTATGCTAATTTGCTGCTTACTTTCTATCTCTGTGTGTGGACTGGTGGGTTTCATTTCACTGAGTCTGATGAAGTATGCATGCACACAAAAGCTCACACCTTGAATAAAACTTTGTTGGTCTTAAGGGTACCACTGGACTCAAACTTTGTTCGTATGATTCGTAGGTGTTTGTTATGGCTACAGATTCAATTATATCAAGGGACTGAAGTTAAAAATAGATGTTGTTTGGAAGGCCAAACCACAGACTCTGTTCCCTTTCAAGATGTTCAGCAAGGTTCTCTCTTATCTCCTGACTTATTCAATTCGTGTATTAATAATATTGTCAAAGCTGTTTCAGGACCCATTTATTACACAACCATTCTAAATCAACAAGTTCTTTCAATTCTACTTTATGGAGGCAATATGGCATTATTATCCTGTACTTCTGTAGGTTTGTAGTGTCTGCTAGCTAGTTTTGATTCCTACTGTGTGGATGAAGGATTAATTATAAATTCAGAAAAATCTAAAATAATTGTTTGTTCAAGAGGCTCTTGGTTGAAGAAAAAAGAATGGAGAGTATAATATTAATACTGAACAAGTGACTTGATTTAGATATCTAGGGCTGCTATTCTTTCAGAATCTTTCCTGTAAAGACCAATTTCAATTTATTTCTCAAAAGATATCACCATATCTAAATGATTTACCACATTATTTTCTTATAATAAAAGGAAGGTATTATCCAATAGCTATTAGGATCTTTTTTGGAAAAATCAACCAAATGATACTGTACAGTATTGAAGTATGGGTAGAAAGTATTTCAGAGGATAATGATTCCTTTCTGTTAAAATTCTTTGTTAATAATATTTTTATTTTCCAGTTTTTCAATATATACATTCCATTTTAACAGATTACATAAAAGTTTAGAGTCGATTATTCCATCACTTGTTTTATCCAGTCATATACCCTGGACCACCTTGTGTTCTGTACATTATTATTTTTCTTGTGCAGTATTAAACTCAAATCATTCATCTGCACAAGGTCTAACAGTTTTACCATTAAGTCCTCTTTAGAGGGTAATTTATCTAATTTCCAATTCTTTGCCACTAACATACGTGCTGCAGTTATTATATACGTCATCAGATAAACCTCTTGTGCATTAAAGCCATTAGGAATCATATTTAACAAATATATTAAAGCCAAATTCATACCCAAAATTTCATGAGTTATTTTGTGTACCATTTTCCAATAGCTTTGTATCTTACTACATTTCCACCACATGTGGTAAAAGGTCCCGACATTAATTTTACATTTCCAACTCAAGTTGGATGTATTAGTATAACATTTAGCTATTTTATCCGGAGACCAGTACCACCTGTGGAACATTTAATATGTATTTTCTTTATATGATATAGCTCTCATGTACTTAACAAATTTCCAGATTTTAGACCATTGCTCTATCTCTACATTTTTACCCAAGTCTTTCATCTAAGAGATCCCTTTCTGTTAAAATTCTTGAGAAAAATAACCAGATTGCCTCAATGTGTATCAGGTATAGCTATTCATCGAGAATTGAGAGTAACTGGAAGAGACTGGATGATCAAAGACTGGAGTAGCTATGCTTTATTTCAGCTTTTTATCATCTATGAAGTATGATAAAGCATTGTTGGTACAGGTTAAAAAACAGTGATTAAAGTCTGATGCAGCAACAAAAAAGGCTAATGCAATCTTGGGGTGTATCAACAGAGGCATAACACCCAAATCACAAGATGTCATAGTCCCACTGTACACTGCATTGGTCAGGCCACACCTGGAGTATTGTGTGCAGTTCTGGAGACCTTAATTCGAATGGAGTGGGTGCAGAGTGACGAGGATGATCAGGGGTCCAGGAGACCAAGCCCTATGAGGAAAGGCTGAGGGAGCTGGGAATGTTTAGTCTGGAGAAGAGGAGGTTGAAGGTGGACATGATTGCTCTATTTAAGTATTTGAAGGGCTGTCACTTAAAGGAGGGCAGGGAGCTGTTCCTGTTGGCAGCAGAGGATGGGACTTGCAATAATGGATTTAAATTAAGGGCAGGAAGGTACCAGCTGGATCTTAGGAAAAACCTTTTTACTGTAAGAGTTGTGCAACAGTGGAGTCAGCTGCCTCGGGAGGTGGTGAGCTCCCCCTCACTGGCAGTCTTTAAGCAGCAGTTGGACAAACACTAGTCAGGGATCCTCTGGGCTGATCCTGCATTAAGCAGGGGGTTGGACTAGATGGCCTGTATGTGTCAGCAAGCTGCCATGGTGTTCTGTATTACCTGCCTGTATGTACAGTCCCTTCCCCCCCCCCTCTGTTCCTGGCCTGTGTTGTATTCTGCTGTAACGCTTAAACCAAGCAGCTGGAGGACGTGAAGTGGGAGGTGAGCTTGATTGCTAGCTTGTTGCTTTTTGAGCCTGGGAACTGCAGCAGTGTTATGTCTGAAGATGGTAGTGTTCCCAGGGATTGCCCGCGCAATCGTTTCCTTGTACCCGCCAGCGGGAAAGTGACCCATTGGTTCTGTACCTGGTTTGAATCCCTTTATTATGTTTACCCGAGCTGTTTGTAACCATTCCTAACAAAGACCTTGTTTGAGTATCTTTCCAAAGCTTTGAAATAAATTTTGCTTTCTTGAAACGTGGATTTATTCTCGATGCTTGGGGATCCAACAGCCAGCAAAAGCAGGCATAGCACTGGCACATCAGAATCACTTAGTTGCCACAAGCAGACAGATTCCTGTCTTTGATGTTTATATCCCAGGTGCAATTTCCTTTGGTGACCAGCAGGTCCCATGGCATAGGGGAATACAAAATCGGTGCCTGAACTTCTGGGCTCCATGTTTAAGCACATCAGTGTATGACTAATTCCACATGGAGGCATTAATTTACCCAAACTGGGAGACAATAGTGACCCTTATATTCATAATATATGAATTTTTTTCTCAACACACACACACATTATGCATATTCTGCTCCTACAAGGTTTACAGGCCCATGGAAGAACACCACCTGGAATCTTATTTTACCTTCTTTCATCCTTCTCCATATGTTCAATCTTGAAGTGATGGTTGCTGGGCCAAGAACGTCCCAGCTGTTTGTCCTTTCCAGGTAGTGATACACATAAAATACTGGGATGACATTCATGAGTTCAGTTTCTGCACTTCCCTTGGGGAGGTTAGCAAGGAAGTTGACCCCTTCTGGGTCGAGAACTGTAGTGATCACTTCACCCAGAATGTGTCCTAGAAAAGGGGAATTACACCATGAAATCCTGTCTTTAGGCAGTATGTGCAATGCATACCATCCACTGATTCTAAATTAGGGCTGTCCTCTGAAATTCTCATCTAAATTGCTCCCTGGATTTTGGAGTTCTGAATTATCTGGTCTTGTTTCCAAAGTGGAGCTAATACAGTTAGCAGTAATCCTCTGTTTCTTAAAAAAAGAAGAAGACGACACTGTACAGAGTACTGTATGTGTGCAGAGAAACTGTTTTTAGCCCCTCCCATTTGTGTCCTTTTCTCCTATACATTACTGGTGCATACAGGCTGCAAAAAAGCTGCCTTGTTTTGATTGTATCTATACCTGCATCAAGATTCCTTTTGTGTACCAATGCACAGGAACGCATGCAAATATCAGTAAAACATTGCGTAAGAAGAGCCTTGATGCAATTATATGCACAGTTACATCAACATTGCTTTTTTGGGGTAGCTTTCTATCAATGCACAAATGAGCACTAGGTGAGGGGGAGGTAAAGATGATACAAATGAACTGAGAGAACTGAAGGCTACACTAGAATGCACATATGCTCCAATATCAGAATTGGTTTGTGTAATGTACTCCGCCATGACCGCGTGTGCGACCGTTGGGCCATGCGGTCAGGCCAAACAGCAGAGCTTCGCTCCCCTGAGAACAATAGCCGAGCGGATCCTAGCCCGCACCTATCAGAGGGCCAGGTCCGTGGCCGAGAGCCTATGAGACTCTCGGCCACTGTAAATAGCCTATAGTGAAGTAGGGGGTGTGTTTTGGTGGTGGGTTTCTCGGCATAAATACCGGCCTTGTTCTATCCTAATAAAAGTACTTTGCTGAAATCACTCAACGTTTCTCAGTACTTTTCAGTTTGTAGAAATTCTCCTGGTTAAATCAGAGTTAAGGAAGAGCGAAACTCTCGAACAATCAGTGGTCATTTCCTGCGGGCGCGCATAGGAACAGAGCTCCAGCAGTAAAGAGCCCAGGGGGTGGGCACATGCAACAAGCCCCACCCCCTGCTCCCAGCAGCCCTCAGTCAGAGCAAGAAGCAGCCAGGTAAGTTGCAGAGCTCCCCCCGGCCTCTCGGTCCAAAACAGTCCGGTGGCACCTTTGAGACCAAGTTTTATTCAGGTACAAGCTCTCCCTCCTCTGCAAGGACAGATCTGCATGTCCCCCCCCCATAGCTAGCAATCCAAAACAGCCCAGTGGAGCCTGAGTGGTGGTAGAGCTCCCCCCAGCCCCCTTTAAGACCAAGTCTTATTCAGGTACAAGCTCTCCCTCCTCTGTGAGAGCAGATCTGCACGTCCGTCCCCCCCAATAGCTAGCAATACAAAACAGTCCAGTGGAGCCTGAGCGGTGGGTCTTGCCTTCTGACACACTTCCGGTGATGGCAGGGTGTGTGGCATATGCAAATAAGTTATGCTAATGAGTTATGCTAATGAGTTATGCGAATGAGCTCCCACACCTCTTTTTCTACGAAATGACCCCTGCGAACAATGAATGAGGAAGATCTGCTCAGCCTTTCAAAAGAGAGATATGAAAATTGTCAAGAGCTAAACTA